>NC_080162.1:102790891-103098947 GCF_950295315.1 Erinaceus europaeus | reverse complement strand
GACTGCCCAACTCCCCCAATTTTCAAATTTCTTAAGTTTTTAGGAAAACAACAGCCTATATTCATTCACTGAGCATTTTCTATGGACATTGTTCCAAGTTCTCTATGTGCCTTATCTTGTTGTACTGCTATAACAGTCTCTTGAGAGAGATATTATCCCTACTTTACACAGAAAAGAATCTGAAACTCAGAAGCTCTGTAACTCACATAAAGACACAACTGGGATTTCAGCTGCCCAGGAAGGATCACTGCAGGACCTGCCCCCTCAACCACAGTATTATTTATAATTCTGGAAAGAGGATTTGATATATTGAGATTCATCTACTTTATAGAAATTCCCATGAACACTTCTTGAGTTCTTTTGATAAGAAAGGCTCTGGGATGTATACAAAGATGATTTAAGAAATTGCCCTTCCTCTCCTGGGGTGTCAGACAGGTATTTAGTTAATAAAATGAAAAATGGCATGTTCTAAGGACTACATCAGAAACCAAATAAAGTGTGATATAAACACCTAAGAATGGTAATCAACAAGTAGATAAATTAGCAGTGACTTTATGAATGAGACAGCACGTGTAATCTCCTTGAATGATAAATAATTTAGGACGAGGGGCAGGTGGTGGTGCACCTGGTTGAGACGACACGTTATAATGTACAAGGATTTAGGTTTGAGCTCCCAGTCCCCACCTGCAAGGGAAAAGCTTTGTGAGTGGAGAAACAGTGAGTGGAGAAACAGTGCTGCAGGTGTCTCTCTGTCTCTCTTCCTCTCTATCTTAACTGTCCCTCTTGATTTCTGACTGTCTCTATCCAATAAATAAATAAAGATAATTTTTTAAAAAGATAAATAGTGCATGGGGTGTGGGGAGTGGAGACAGGGCAGGGAAGCACTTCCTAACTTCTGGGAACTGTGGTACTGTGAGTGGATTCAAATCCAGATTCAGTCATTTACTAACTGTGTCATTTCATCACTTAGCCCTGCTTTCCAACTCTGGCCAAGTGATGTTAATCACAGAGACCTATCTAGGACATGGGAGAGCTCAGCATGCACGCCTCCCTGGTGCTGTACTCTCTTTAAGATTCACTATATCACTTCAGAACCCACCACTTCGAGGTCACTGTCCAGCAAAGTTCATCTGTGTTCATCTGTGAACTCAAGTCTTGTCAAGGCTTTGCTTCAGTTCAATATTCACAAACAAGCCACTTCAGCTCACAACAGGATTTGTAAAGGAAATAAGCACTGAGGCTTAACTTCAGTGGTGTGGCCAGGAGCTACTGTAATGGAACAAATGGATTGTTTATCAGCTATCTATCTGTCCCTAACAAAACCATGTGAAATGAGGCATTAAGCTCCCACTTTTTAAAAAAGATGACAAACACTGGCTAATTTACAGGAGAACATATTGAGCCAAATGTTTAGTTTTGCATTAAATCTGTATCTAGCATTTTCATTAAAAGGGGCAAAATGTAGACTTTATTGATGCTTCAGTGCCCATTTAGGATTAATGCTTAACATTTAAAACCCCGCATGCAATTGCAAATGTATCAGCAAACACATAAGAAGGGCCAAACTAAGTGCTGTGTGCTTATTCATAACCAACAATCTCTGGGGCTGCCAGTGGGTTATTTCAGGAGTTATTTGCCTACACTTGCCTAGGCTGTGAAGACTTAATATCCCTGATTGCTTACCTAAATACTTTTTTTAGATGAAGAGAGAAGGGGCATAGAAGAAATGGGGGAATCATATAATTTTTGTGTAATGAACAATTAAGTCATGATACACTTCTTGATTCATAGTTGTTATTTCCTGGGTAATAAGGATAGTATCCTACCGAAAAGGCTGTTTGCTTCTTTAACCATCATTCATGGTTACAGTTTAGATGAAGTAACTAAGTAATAAAAAAGAGAGTAGACTGTAGGCTAGAAGTAATTATTCTTCAAACAGAACCTAATTTGTACCACTATCAAAATTAGTAAGATGAAAAATGTCCCTGAGACCAGGTGGTGGCTTACCTGGTAGAGCACACACACTACAGTGCACAAGGACCCAAGTTCAAACCCCAGGTATCCACTAGTAGGGAAAAGTGAATAGGTATCTGTATTTCTCTAGCCTTCTCTGTCTTAACTTCTATTAATATATATATAAACTATATATATGTTATATATATTATATATAATATATAGCCAGCAGCGTCACCTTATAGCTGAGTATCAGAACCTTCTCAGCTTGGTCATAGGGTAGGTCCATTTCTAGCCTTCTGAGAGTTCTCCAGACTGTTCCCCACAGGGGTTGGACTAATTTATATTCCCACCAGCAGTGCAAGAGGGTTCCTTGGTCCCCACAATCTCTCCAGCAATAGCTTTTGTTTCTGATGTATGACATTCTCACAGGGGTGAAGTGATAGCTCATTGTTGTTTTTATTTGCATTTTTCTGGCGATCAATGTCTTGGGGCATTTTTTCATATGGTCTGTTGGCCCTTATATAAAGAGCTCACCAACCAAAGTTCTGGTATACATGCTACTCAGCTATGAAAAAATGATGAATTCTACATCCTGTGCTGTCTATGGGCCCCAGTTCAGATCTATGGGGTTTACAGTTAAAACATTTATATACATTTCCCATATTTGGGAGCTACTCTCTTTCCTGATCCAGCTTTCTGGTTCTTTTTCTAACTATGCCACCATCCCCCCAGACAATAGCTTAGGTCACCTGCATATTGGATGTCAGACTCAGGCAAAACTAGTAAAGTTATGGGCCCCTTGGAATATACTTAGAATAGAATGACTAGCTTTACCCAAAATGGAGACCCCCAAATCTCCATCCACAATATTCTTGCCTTTAGGTTCATGACTAGTCAACAATTTTCTCTGCTTTATATCTTAACTCTTTTTAGCCACCAGGTTCCAGATGTTACCATGAACCAACTGGACTTCCCTGGGCAGGACTCCACCAGTATGTCCTGGAGCCCCACCTCCCCAGATCCCTGCCCCACTAGGGAAAGAGAGAGTCAGGTGGGGAGTATGGATCGACCTGCCAACACTCATGTTCAGCAAGGAAGCAATTACAGAAGCCAGACCTTCCACTTTCTGCAACCCATAATGACCCTGTGTCCATACTCCCAGAGGGATAAAGAATAGGAAAGCTATAAGGGGAGGGGATGGGATACAGAGTTCTAGTGGTGGGAATTGTGTGGAGTTGTACTCTTCTCATCCTATGGTCTTGTCAGTGTTTCCATTTTATAAATAAAAACTTAAAAAAAGAGAAGAAAAGGCGTGTCAGGCGGGAGATAGCACAGTGGGTTAAATGCACATGATGCAGTGCTCAAGGACCAGCGCAAGGATCCCGGTTCTAGCCCCCAGCCCCCAACTTGCAGGGGGGTTGCTTCACAGGCAGTGAAGCAGGACTGTAGGTGTCTGTCTTTCTGTCCCCCTCTGTCTCCCATCCTCTCAATTTCTCTCTGTCTGTCCAACAACAGCAGAAATGACAACAATAATAATAACAACGACAACAAAATGGGGGGAAATGTCCTCCAGGAGCAGTGGCATGTTGCAAGCACTGAGCCCCAGCAATAACCCTGGAAGCAAAATAAGAAAGGAAGAAAGAAAGAGAGAGAGAGAGAGTCGGGCGGTAGCACAGCCGTTAAGTGGCGTAAGGATCCTGGTTCAAGCCCCCAGCTCCCCGCCTGCAGGGGAGTCACTTCACAGGCGGTGAAGCAGGTCTGCAGTTGTCAAAAAAATTAAAATAAAAAAGAATTTTAAAAAAGAGAAAGAAAGAAAGAGAAAAAGAAAAATGATGAATTCACCTTCTCCACCTCATCTTCTTGGATGGAATGTGAAGGAACAAGTTAAGAGAGATAAGCCAGAAAGAAAAAGAATATGGGATGACCTAACCCATAGACAGCAGTTGAGAAATAAGAACAGAAGGGGAAACGCAAATAGAATTTGGACTGGATTTGGTGTATTGGACCAAAGTAAAGGACTTCGGGGAAGAGGGGAAGAGGTTCAGGTTCTGGTGTGCAATAGTAGAGGAGGACCTAGGTGATGTTTTAGTATTTTGCAGAAAACTGAGATATTTTACACATGTACCAACTGTCAACTATAAACTAGCAATCCCCCCCCATAATTTTTTTTAAAAGTAGCCCCTGGGACCAGTGGAGTCATTCAAACACTAAATCCTAGAGATAACTCTGGTGGCACAAAGAAAAAGTCCTCACTATATAATAAAAACTTTTTAAAATTGATAACTAGCATTCATAAAGTTTAAGTTATTTCTCAGTTCTGCAGGACTTCTCAGAATCTTTTCAGATGTTCGTGTGTCATGTAAATATCCAAAAGAGAATAAGACATGCCAAATCTTCCAAATTTACTTGACCACATAGTCTATTCTTCTCTATTTTCCATAGTATATAAGACTAGAAATTTTCTTCCCCTTTTTTGTTTGTTTTCAGGGTCAGGTCTTCACACAAGCACAGTTTCATCACTCCTAGCCTGATTTTATTCATTCAGATAGAAAGATAAAGAGGCAGAGAGATACAACAGCACTGGAGTTGGGATCTAAGCACTCCCACATTGGTGGTTGCTGGAGCCCAAACTTGGGCCATACACATGGCAAGACACATACTCTACCTGATGGGCTGTCTCTCCAGCCCCAAGACTAGTATTTATATTACTTTTGAAGCCGTTTTACTAAGATTGGAATCAGGAAGTTCCACTTCCATTTAGAATATAGAAATCTTCCAGAGAATGCTACTTCCACCTAAAAACAAGAAAAAAAAATAGATAATCTACAAAACGATTATGGTTTTAGCCCATCAAAGATCTGAGCTACAAATCAGAAAGGGGAACTCAGTCCCTCTGACTTGAGACAAGATAACATCAACTGTTGTCTTCAGGGAAAGAAATAAAAAGAAAAAGTAATCACCACAAAATTTGGCAAGAGGGTAAATTCATATAATGGCTGGGGCCAGGAAAACAACGTAATGGTTATGCAAAAAACTTTCATGCCTGAGGCTCTGAAATTTTTTGAGTTTCAATTACCATAAACCAGAGCTGAGCAATGTTCTGGTAGAAAGAAAGAGAAGGAGAGGAAGAGAAACAGAAAGGAAGGGGAGAGAGAGCACCAGTTGGTGGTGCACCTGATTGAGTGCACATGTTACAATACGCAAGGAACCAGGTTCAAGCTCCTTGTCCCCACCTGCAGGGGGAAAGCTTTGAGAGTGGTGAAATAGAGTTGCAGCTATCTCTCTGTCTCTCTTTCTCTCTATCATCCCCTTCCCTCTTGATTTCTGGCTGTCTGTATCCCATAAATAGAGATAATAAAAAAAATTTAAGAGACGAGAGAGAAAATCATGCAATGACAGTTTAGAAGTCCTAAGTGCTCCAGAGACAAGAGGAATACATACCTGCTAATCATCGGTTTTCCACAGGCCTCCACTTGGTGCACATGAAAAACATTGGAAACTGAGGAGTCGGGTGGTAGTACAGCGGGTTAAGCTCATGTGGCGCAAAGTGCAAGGACTAGAGTAAGAATCTCGGTTCGAGTCCCTGGCTCCCCACCTGCAGGGGAGTCACTTCACAGGCAGTGAAGCATGTCTGTAGGTGTCTCTCTCTCCCCCTCTCTGTCTTCCCCTCCTCACTCCATTTCTCTCTGTCCTATTTAACAACAATGACATTAATAACTACAACAATTAAAAAAAAAAGATTGAAAACAAAACAATAGACCTTCATGTTCCTCTTATGGTGATACAAACCTGCAGAACCTACCAAGCGCTGAGGATAGGGCAGGAGTGTATAGAGAAGCCCTTATGTTCTCTAAACCCTGTATGTAATATGAGGACAAGGCTGCCTGACACCAGACACACTTATGTCAAAGACTCAGCTCTGGAACAAAACAGAGGTCCGCCACTACTGGATAAGACAGGAAACTGCTGAACCTGAGATTCGCCACCAATCTAAAACAGCATTCATTTGCTTTGGGGTGAGGTGGGCTGGTGTGTGTGTGTGTGTGTGTGTGTGTGTGTGTGTGTGTGTGTGTGTGTGTGTGTGTGTGTGTCAGGAAGCCTGCCTGTGCTCTGAATTCAGAACTTAGTAGGAGACAGTCCTTGTCTGTCAGTGACAAAGGCTGAAATGCTGAAAAATCCACCACCCCTAGGAATTTATTAATGTCAGTGAGTGGGTCAAGTCAGGATAGACTGGCTTGTTGAGAGCCTGGGAAGAGATTATGGGGCACCATAGTGGTTACTGGGGTGGATATTAAAGTCAGATATACCTGGTTTGGGCTCCAGTGCCTAATGGCTATGTGACTTTGGGCAGGTTATCCAAAGTCACAGAGTCTTAATCTCTATGTAACCTAAGAATGGAAATAGTACTATCTTCTCCCAGAGAATTGTTGGGAAAAATGGAGTCACGTAAAACACTTGGCACAGTGCCTGGCATATGGAAAGTAATCAATGAAGGGTAGGTGCTGTTTTGATTATAACAGTTGTTGGAAACTGATAAAGAGCAGTTGAATATTAGTTTTCTAGGGCTGCCATAACAGAATAACAGACTGGTGCCTTCAACAACAGAATTCTAGAGATTGGAAGTCTGACATCAGAGTGCCAGAATGGTCCATCTGTGATGAGAGCTCTCTTCCTGATTTGTAAATAGCCACCTATTCTCTGTGTCCTCACATGACAGGAGATGAAGAAGTTTGGGGAAGAGAACTGTGAAGGTTCTTCTCTTTTTTATTTTTATTTTTTTGTCTTTATTTATTTATTGGATAAAGACCATCATAAATTGAGAGTGAAGGGGGAGATACAGAAGAAGAGAGATAGAGAGGCACCTGCAGCATTGTTTCAATGCTTGTAAAGCTTTCCTCCTGCAGTTGGGGACCGGCGGCTTGAACCTGGGTCCTTGTGCATTATAACATATGGGCTCAACCAGGTGCATCACCACCTGGCCCTTAAAGTCTCTTATAAAGTCAGTAATCCTATCACAAACATTTCACATTCATGACCTCCCTCAATCATAATTATCTCCCCAAAGGCCCCATGTCCAAATGCCATCACATTAGGGCTTCGACATGTGAGTTTGGGAAACTCAATTACTTTCTTAGCCAGTTACAAAGGGTGTTTTCCCAACTGTTGTAGAAATCAGTTGTTTCTGTCTCATAATCATTTAATTTCTTTTTGTTGTTACTGTAGGTTTTTTTTTTATTTCTTTGGGTTTTTTTGTTGTTGTTTGTTTCTGTTGTTAGTATCTACTAAGTATTTTTTCTTTTTATATTTATATTCTTTTAAAAATATTTTAATTTGGATGGGGGTAGATAATATTATGGTTATGCAAACAGACTCTCATGCCTGAGACTCTTAAGTCCTAGGTTCAGTCCCCCACACCACCATAAACCAGAGCTGAGCAGCTCTGTTTCACCACTTGTGAAGCTTCCCCCCAACCCCGAGGTGGGGACCAAGGGCTTGAATCCCAGTCCTTGTGCACTGTAATGTCTGAACTTTACCAAGTGCACCACTGCCAGCCCCAGAAACTTCCTTCTATTTCCTGATGTTGCTAATTATGAAGAAAATCTTTGCCTGAGATAGAAGCCTCTGGACTCAGAAGGAAGAGCTGGAAAGTGATGGTAGCATCCTAAAAATATTTTTGAAGAGAAAATGACTTCTGATTAGACAGAGTTCTTTGATAAAATATTCAATATATATGGCCCAGGGGGGTGGGGGGACTGATAAATTAGACTTCATGATAAATTCTAAATTCTGCTATGTGAAAACATTATTAAGGAAATGAAAAGGCAAGCTACAGACTAGGAGAAAAGACTTATGTGCCATATATCTATAAAAGAATTTATATCTGCAATATATAAAAAAATATTTAAAACTCAACAAAAAGGGGAGTCGGGCAGTAGCACAACGGGTTAAGCACAAGTGGTGCAAAGTGCAAGGACCAGCGTTAAGGATCCCGGTTCGAGCCTCCAGCTCCCCACCTGCAGGGGAGTTGCTTCACAGGTGGTGAAGCAGGTCTGCAAGTGTCTATCTTTCTCTCCCCTTCTGTCCTCCCCTCCTCTCTCCATTTCTCTCTGTCCTGTCTAACAACGACAACATCAATAACAACAACAATAAAAAAAACAAGAACAACAAAAAAGGGAAAATAAAAAAATATTTTAAAAATTTTTTAAAGAAAGTGTTTAAAAAAACAACAAAAAGAAAACAAACTTTTAAATAAGGAGAATGTCTGAAAATAAATGAATGGCAGACACATACATTAAAAGATGTTCAACATTATTAGTCATTACAAAAGTATGTATTCAAATCACAATATACAACTGCATAACAATTAGAATGGCCAGTCAAACAAAGACACACACACACTTCTGCAACTGGGGGTGGGAGTATAATTTAGTGGGCAGAGTATAAGATCTGTAAACCTAAGGCCCTGGATTTGATCCCCTACACACTTGTCAGAGTGGAGTGATGCTCAGATTTCTCACTGTCAATAGTTTTTTTAAAACCTAGAAAAAAAGGGGGGTGGTCATGGTAAACCACCTGGTTGAGCACACATGCTGCAATGTGCAAGGACCCGGGTTCAAGCCCCCGGGTATCCATCCACCTGCAGAGGGAAAGCTTTGTGAGTGGTGAAGCAGTGCTGCAGGTCTCTCTCTATCTCTCTGTCTCTCTCTCTCTCTGTCACCCCCTTCCCTCTTGATTTCTGGCTGTCTCTATTCAATAAATAATGATAATTTTTTTTAATTAAAAAAAAGTCCCTGACAATATTAAGTATTGGTAAGGTAAGGTTTGGGAGCAATTGCAATTGGAAAAGTCACAGATTGCCAGTGGGAATGCAACATGGTACAACCACAGTGGTAGATAGAGTATGTCCCCCCAAATTCATTTCTACTTAGAAATCCAAAATGTGAGCTTACTCAAAACTAGAGTCTTTGCAAATGTAACTAGTCAAAATGAGGTCACAAGTGGTTAATATAGTCCCTAAATCCAATGACTGATCTTCTTGCAGATAAATAAATAAATAAATAAATAAATAAATAAATAAATAGGAGAGGACCAAGAAATAATCACAGGAGAGAAGCTTGAAGTGATGCAGCTGCCGAGGAATGCCAGGAATTTCCAGGAACCATGAGAGAAAGGAAAAAGGTAAAGAAGAGTTCCTCCCCAGAGCCTCCAGAGGGAGATTGGCCCCAGCCAACACCTTGATTTGAACTTCTAGCTGCCAGAACTGTCAAAGGACACATTTCTGTTGTTTGAAGTCATCAAAGTTGTGGTAATTTGTTACAGCAGCTCCAGGAAACCAGGGGAAAAAAAACAGTTTGGCAGTTTCTCTTTACGTTAAGCCTATTTTTATCTTTTTACTCAGGAATCCCATTCCTTTTTTTTTTTTTTAAGATTTCATTTGTTTATGAGAAAGATAGGAGGAGAGAGAAAGAACCAGACATCACTCTGGCACATATGCTGCCAGGGATCAAACTCGGGACCTCATGCTTGAGAGCCCAAAGCTTTACCACTGTGCCACTTCCTGGACCACATGTATCCCATCCCTAGATACCTACCCAAGAGAATTGAAAACTTAGATTCACACCAAAACCTTGACATTAACTGTTTCTAACAACAGTTATTCGTGATGACAAAAAAGTGGGGGTGGGGAGGAGAGGACTAGAAGTTAAGCAGGTGGTAAATTAGTAAATGAACACTGATACATCCATGTTATGGGATATTTAGCAATCAAAGAAATACTAATATAAGAATACAGGTGAATCTCAAGTGCATTGTGCTAAGCAAAAGAATAAATAATATATGTTAACTCTTTTTTTCAGTCACCAGGTTCCAGATACTAGCATGATGCCAACCAGACTTCCCCGGGCAGATGAACCCACCAGTGTGTCCTAGAGCTCCGCTTTTTCAGAGCCCTGCCCCAATAGAGAAAGAGAGAGACAGGCTGGGAGTATGGATTGACCAGTCAATGCCCATGTTCAGCGGGGAAGCAATTACAGAAGCCAGGCCTTCCACCTTCTGCATCCCACAATGACCTTGGGTCCATACTCCCAGAGGGTTAAAGAATAGGAAAGCTATCAGGGGAGGGGATGGCATATGGAGTTCACCTGGTGGGAATAGTGTGGAGTTGTACCCCTCTTAACCTATGGTTTGTCAGTGTTTCCTTTTTATAAATAAAATATTTTTTAAAAAGAATAAATAAATAAATAAAGCCATGTTCTAGGCCCAGATTGGAGGGTTTCATTTTTTATAGCTGAATAGTATTCTGGTGTGTGTGTGTGTACCATAATTTTTTTATGAATTCATCAGCCAATGAGAATTTACAATAGCTATTGTAAATAATTCTGCAGTACACATGGGTTTTCACAATATGGTTAGTGAAATAAACCCGATGTAGAAAGACAAGCACTAAAGGTATCACTTAGCTGTTGATATATTCAGAAAATAAACAGATAGATGGACTATATATAAAATAAACTTTTGAACTATAAGACTATTACTCGTTACAAGATGGAAGGGGCCAAAGGGAACTAGTAAATCAGTACAAAGGGGACAGATACATGGTAGAGGCTAGGATATGACTTTCCTTGGGGAACTTAATGTATTCTATCCACATGTTTATGTATTTATTTATTCATTCATTCACTCATTCATTCATTTATTTTGGTATTGGGATATAGTAAATGCATGTACTCTTGCATGACACTGTTGAGCTGCCTTCTGGATTGTGTGTGTGTGTGTGTATTTTTTCAGAGATAAAGAAAATGAGACAGAGAAACATTAAGGTATCTTTTCAGGAGTCAATGGTAGTGCAAGGACCAGCGTAAGGATCCCTCTGGCTCCCCACCTGCAGGGGAGTCGCTTCACAGGCGGTGAAGCAGGTCTGCAAGTGTCTTTCTCTCCCCCTCTCTGTCTTCCCCTCCTCTCTCCATTTCTCTCTGTCCTATCCAACAACGATGACATCAATAACAACAACAATAATAACTACAACAATAAAAAAACAAGGGCAACAAAAGGAAATTTAAAAAAAAAAAAAAGGTAACTTTTCAGTGGTGTTTTCATAGTACTCCCATGTGGTATTAAGGATCAAACCCCGTGCCTAGGACATGGTAAGACGTGATTTATAAAAAAGAGTCACATACTAATTTTCTTTTTTTTTCCAGGAATTTTAAACTTCATTCCACATACTATCACATATTACCCTCATCTAAAACTTAACATGATATCACAATGTGATGTTATTTCAATTTTTTTAATTATTTTTATTTTTTATTTATTAGATAGAGACAGCCCCTAGTAGGGATTATATTGTTATGTGGAAACATTATGCATGTACAAACTATTGTGTTTTACTGTTGATTGTAAAACATTAATTCCCCAATAAAAAATTTTATATATTTTTTAAATGGAGATTAAAAAACAGATAGAGGCAGTCACAAATTAAGAGGGAAGTGGGTGATAGAGAGGGAGATAGAGAGACACCTGTAAGACAGCTTCACCACTCACAAAGTTTTCCCCCTGCAAGTGGGGACTGGGGACTCAAACCTGGGTCCTTGTGCATTATAACATATATGCTCAACCACACCACCCATTACTTCAATTTTTTAAGTCTCACATAAAAAGTTACACATTGGGGGTCAGGCGGTGGCGCAGTGGGTTAAGCGTATGTGGCGCAAAGCGCAAGGACCCGCATAAGGATCCGTTCGAGCCCCCGGCTCCCCACCTGCAGGTGAGTCGCTTTACAAGCAGGTCTGCAGGTGTCTATCTTTCTCTCCCCCTCTCTGTCTTCCCCTCCTCTCTCCATTTCTCTCTGTCCTATCCAACAACGAATAGCGTCAACAATGGCAATAATAATAACTACAACGAGGCTACAACAAAAAAGGGGGGGGGGGAATGGCCTCCAGGAGCGGTGGATTCATGGTGCTGGCAGGGAGCCCAGCAATAACCCTGGAGGAAAAAAAAAAAGTTACACATGTGGTCCAGGAGATGGCCCAGTGGATAAAGCATTGAATTCTCAACCATAAGGTCCAGAGTTCAATCCCCGGCAGCACATGTACCAGAGTGATGTCTGGTTCTTTCTCTTCTTCTATCTTCATGAATAAATAAATAAAATGTTTAATTTAAAAAAAAGTTACACATTATAGCAAAACTATCTGTTGCCTTCTTAAGCCCTTAGACAGTAAAAACCTTCCCCTTTCTCTATAAAGTCCATATTTCTCCCAGGCCTAGAATCTCTAGGGTAGGGCTCACTTTCCTGCATGCTTCTCTCAATTCATACCAACTGACTGATACTGCATCTGCTGATCCCAAACTAAGCAGTGCAACCATTAACACCTCGGCATGTTTCACTTCAGACCTTGTCCAGAGACGTCAGGCATGGAATGTCAACCCTTCAGCTTCATTGCTCTGCCACCAGTTTCCAGATGCTGCCGTGATGCCAGCCAGACTTCCCTGGACAGATGAGCCCACCAGTGTGTCCTGAATCCCTGCCTCCCCAGAGATCTGCCCCGCTAGAGAAAGAGAGAGGCAGGCTGGAAATATGGATCGACCTGCCAATGCCCATGTTCAGCGGGGAAGCAATTACAGAGGGCAGACCTTTCACCTTCTGCATCCCATAATGATCTTGGATCCATACTCCCAGAGAGATAAAGAATAGGAAAACTGGTGGTCGTGCAGTGACGCAGCAGGTTAAGCACATGTGGCGCAAAGTGCAAGGACGGGCATAAGGATCCTGGTTAGAGCCCCCGGCTCCCCACCTGCAGAGGAGTCACTTCACAGGTGGTGAAGCAGGTCTGCAGATGTCTATCTTTCTCTCCACCTCTCTGTCTTCCCTTCCTTTCTCCATTTCTCTCTGTCCTATCCAATAACAAACAACATCAACAATAACAATAATAACCACAACAAGGCTACAACATGGTGCAGGCACTGAGCCCCAGCAATAACCCTGGAGGCAAAAAAAAAAAAAAGAATAGGAAAACTATCAAGAGAGGGGATAGGATGTGGAATTCTCGTGGTGGATATTGTGTGGAAGTGTGCCCCTCTTATCCTATGGTCTTGTCAGTATTTCCATTATATAAATAAAAATTATATATATATAGTTACACACTATATGACTCTATTAATATTTATGTGACATTTTGGAAGAGGCAAATCTATAAGAACAGAGAATAAATTAGTTGTTGCAAGAGACTGGAGGTGGAAAGAAGGGTTGACTACAAAGTTTAGCAGGAGGAGGGAATTGAGATGGTTGTGCTGTTCTCATAAAAGAATGCAGTAGAGAGTGAATTTTACTGAAGGCAAATTATGAATGAATGAATGAATGAGCACTGCATCAAAGATATAGGAATAAGTTGCCAGTGTGTGTATTGTGTAATTTGAATGCAATGTACACCTATAGCAGCAATTTTTTTCATTTGTATATTTGCAAGGAGACTGAGCTTTCTTTCATCAATGGCTAAATTCAAGACACATTATAGAATGCCACTTATGCTCATTTGTTTCCTGCCCAGTGAGGAATACTGACAGGAGCTTAGCGTTTCATAGTGTGGAGTTTTCAATGGAAACTGTTATGATAATAAATCAGATTTGCTTTATTTTCTCAAGATAGAAAGTAGCATCAAGACCTCCATCTGCAAGAAGATCACAAAAAGCACACAGATACGGATGCAAACCTTTCTGAGCAGCCACTAACATTACAAAAGTTAAAAACTACTTTAAATTTTTAGTACTAAATATGAAAGAAAAAATGAGCTTTCATGTATACATTATCAGGTCAACCTGACTGTGGGTAACCAAATGAAAACTGGTCTCTAGTATCAACAGAGTTCTAAAATTTTCTTTTATTTTATTCTTCATTTTTAAATTTTTATTTATTTACTTTATTGGATAAGACAGAGAGAAATTGAAAGAGGAGGGGAGGGGGAGAGAAAGAAAGACACCTGCAGACTTTCTTCACTGCTTGTGAAGCTTTTCCCGTGCAAGTGGGAATCAGGGTCTTGAACCCAGGTCCTTGAGCACTGTAATGTGTGCCACCACTCGGCCCCCAGATTTCTAATATTTTACCAAAAGAAAAACAACATGTTAAACTTTAGTGGCCCTGTGGTCCAGGAGGTAGCGCAGTGGATAAAGCATTAGATTCTCAAGCATGAGGTCCTGAGTTCAATCCCCAGCAGCACATGTACCAGAGTGATGTCTGGTTCTTTCTCTCTCTCTCTCTCCTTCTATCTTCATGAATAAATTAAATCTTAAAAAAAAAACTTTAGTGGCCCTTAATCTTTGACAGAGACACTATATGTAATGCTTAAGAAAAGTTGGTTCTGGAGTTGGAAAAGCTTAATGTAATCTTTCTTTGTTTCATTTTAGTGAGGGCTTAATGGTTTACAACACAGTTATTGACACATGGGTACATTTTTTTTCTTTCTTTTTTTTCTCCAGGGTTATCTCTAGGGCTCAATGTCTACACTACAAATCCACTGCTCCTGGAGGCCATTTTTTCCTTTTCTTGCTCTTGTTGTTTATTGTTGTTATTATTACTGCTGCCATTGTTGTTGGATAGGACAGAGAGAAAATAGAGACAGGAGGGGAAGATAAAGAAGGGAAGAGAATGCCACCTCAACATGCTTCACTTCAGACTGTGTCCAGAGACTTCACGTGTGGAATGACAACCCTTCAGCTTCATTACTCGGGTGAGACCTTTCCTTTCATAGTATACTCTAATTTCATCTCAGGTGGTTCACTTTCTAACAAAGTCCCAAAACCTAGATATACACCAGTTTCTGTGAGAGAGAGTATATGTTCACACGTATCCATAAACTAGTGCAAAATATATACCTGAAAGCAGAAGTACACTAGAGTTTGCAGTGAGTACCCCCCAACACTTCCTCTCCACTATTCCAACCTTTGGGTCCATGATTGTTCAGCAATTTGTTTGGCTTTGTATGTTGACTCTCTTTTCAGCCACCAGGTTCCAGATGCCATCAGGATGCCCGCCAGGCTTCCCTGGATTGAAGACCCCACCAATGTGTCCTGGAGCTCAGCTTCCCCAGAGACACACCCTACTAGGGAAAGAGAGAGGCAGACTGGGAGTATGGACCGACCAGTCAACGCCCATGTTCAGTGGGGAAGCAATTACAGAAGCCAGACCTTCTACCTTCTGCAACCCACAATGACCCTGGGTCCATGCTCCCAGAGGGATAGAGAATGGGAAAGCTATCAGGGGAGGGGGTGAGATATGGAGATTGGGTAGTGGGAATTGTGTGGAGTTGTACCCCTCCTACCGTATGGTTTTGTTAATTAATCCTTTCTTAAATTAAAAAAAAAAGGGGAGAGAAAGATAGACACCTGCCGACCCGCTTCACCGCCTGTGAAGAGACTCCCTTGCAGGTAGGGTGCCGGGGCTGGAACCCGGATCCTTACACCCGTCCTTGCACTTCGCGCCTTGTGCACTTAACCCGCTGCGCCACCGCCCGACTCCCGGGTACAATTTTTTTAATCTCCCTCTGATCTAAGATCTACTACAAGATCTATAATTATGACCAAATGACTTTAACCCTTTTGGCAGATAAATCAAAGTGATTGTGAAAAAGAAGAAAGTTGGAGAATTCATACCTCTCACTTTGAAAACCTACTATATAGTATCCAAAAGAATGTGGTACTAGCAAAAGGAAAGATATATAGGTCAATTAAAAAATTAAGGGCAGGGACAGGGGTAGATAGCATAATGGTTATGCAAAGAGACTCTCATGCCTGAGGGTACAAAGTCCCAGGTTCAATCCCCTGCACCACCATAAGCCAGAGCTGAGCAGTGCTCTGGTTAAAAAAAGAAAAAAAAAATTAAGTGCAGATCTCTGATCTTCAACAAGAGTACCAATAGCATATCCTGAGTAAGAATCATCTCATCAACAAGTGGTACTGGAATAATTGGATGCGTGGCTGATAAAGAATTGAATTGGACCCCTACCTCATGCCATGTATGAAAGTTAGACCAACTGTAACAATAATTCAGATTTTAAAAATGAAAATATAAATCTCCTAGAAGAAAACATATGGGTAAACCTTTATGTATTTGGCAATAGATTCTTAGAAATGACACTAAAAGTATATGGAACAGAAGAAAAACTAGTACGCTGGACTTCAACATTAAATATTTTGTGTGTTCAAGGACAACAAGAAAGTAAAACAAAAAAAATTTTTTAATAAATAAATAAGAGACTAGGAAGGAAAAAGAGTCTGAGGCCCAGTGGTGGCACAGTGGGTTAGACACATAATACAAGGATCCTGGTTCATGCCTCTGGCTCCCCACTTGACAGGGGTGTCGCTTCATAAGTGGTGAAGCAGGTCTGAAGGTGTCTAACTTTCTCCCTCTCTGTCTCCCACTCCTCTCTCAATTTCTCTCTGTCTTATCCAATAATAAAAATAAATTAAATAAATAAATAAATAAATAGCCTCCAGGAGCAGTGGACTCATTCAGTGTGCGGGCACTGAACCCCAATGATAACCCTGGAGGTAAAAAAAAAAAAAAAAAAAAAGATGATACTTCAGAGTATTCTGTGAGATCAACTGTCAAAATAAAACATTAAGGGGGGGCGGGTGGTAGTGCAACGAGTTAAATGCAGAAGGCGCAAAGCACGTGGGCTGGCATACCGATCCCAGTTTGAGCCCCCAGCTCCCCATCTGCAAGGGGTTGGCTTCACAAGTGGTGAAGCAGGTCTGCAGGTGTCTATCTTTCTCTCCTCCTTTCTGTCATCCCCTCTCTCCATTTCTCTCTGTTCTATCCAACAACAACGACAGCAATAACAACAATAACAATGATAACAACAACAATAAACAACAAGGGCAACAAAAGGAAAAAAAAATAGCCTCCAGGAGCAGTGGATTCATGGTGCAGGCACCAAGCCCCAGCAATAACCCTGAAGGCAAAAAAAGAAAAGAAAAGAAATAATACTTGCAAATCACATATCTAGTAAAGATCTAGTAAAGTATATAATTTGTTTACTCAAAATATGTTTAAAAATTTACAATGCAATAACAAGAAGGCAAACCATACACTTTTAGAATAGGATAATTACTTAAATAGATATTTTCAAAGATAAGCAGATTGAAATTGGGACATGAAAAGATGCCAAACACCATAAGCATTAGTGTAGTGCAAACCACAACCTCAATGAGGTATCATTTCATATCCATAAGGACAACCATGATTTCTTCAAAGGAAAACAAGTATTGGCAAGGATGAAGAAACTGGAGTCATCATAAATTACTGATAGGAATGTAAACTGTTTCGACCACTAGGGAAAATAGTTTAGCAATTCCTCAAGTAGTTAAATATAAAATTACTATATGACAATAATTTCACTCCTAAGTTTACTCAAGAGTAATTTAAAAAAGATATTCAAACAAATGTTTGTAGACATTTATAACAACACTCTTCATAATAGTGAAAAAATAAGGAAACAACTCAAGTATCAGCTGACGAATGGATTTTTTTTTAATTGGAGGTACACACATACATAGGAATATTATCCAACGATAAAAATAAAAGGGACTGGGGGTAGGGCTGTAGCACAGTGGGTTAAGTGCACATGGCGCAAAGTGCAAAGACCGTAGTAAGGGTCCGGGTTCAATCCCCCAGCTCCCTACTTGCAGGGAGGTCGCTTGACAAGCAGTGAAGCAGGGCTGCAGGTGTCCATCTTTCTCTCCCCCTCTTTGTCTTCCCCTCCTCTCTCCATTTCTCTCTGTCCTATCCAGCAACAATGACATCAATAACAACAATAATAATAACCACAACAATGATAAAAACAACAAGGACAGCAAAAAGGAAAATAAATAAATAAAATATTTTTTAAAAAGAAAAAAAGAAAAGGGACATTGATACATGGTACACCATGAATAAAACTCCTCTTTTTTTCTTTTCTTTTTTTTAACACAGCACTATTCAGCTCTGCCTGAATAGTACAGGAGATTGAACCTGGGACTTTGGAGCCTCAGATATAACAGTCTCTTTTTGCATAACCATTATTCCATCTACCCCCAAAGAGATAGCATAATGGTTATGCCAAAGACTCTCACGTCTGAGGTTCCTAGGGCCCAGGTTCAATGCCCAGCATCACCATATGCCAGAACAGAACAGTGGCCCAGTTAAAAATAATAATAATGGGGATTCGGATGGTAGCACAGTGGGTTAAGTGCACATGGCCCAAAGAGCAAGGACCGGCTAAAGGATCCCAGTTCGAGCACCCGGCTCCCCACCTGCAGGGGAGTTGCTTCACAAGTGGTGAAGCAGGTTTACAGGTGTCTTTCTCTCACCCTCTCTGTCTTCCCCATCTCTTTCCATTTCTCTCTGTCCTATCTAACAACAACGACATCAATAACATCAATAATAATACCTACAACAACAATAAAACAAGGGCAACAAAAGGGAAAATAAATAAATAAATAAATATAAAAATTTAATTCTTAAAAAATAAAAAAGTATGTTAAGTGAAATAAGTCAGAAACAGAAGGATGAATATGGGATGATCTCACTCTCAGGCAGAAGTTGAAAAACAAGATCAGAAGAGAAAACACAAGTAGAACCTGAACTGGAATTGGCGTAGTGCACCAAAGTAAAGGACTCTGGGGTGGGGGAGGGGGGAGAATACAGGTCCAAAAAGGATGACAGAGAACCTAGTGGGGTTCTATTGTTATATGGAAAACTGGGAAATGTTATGCATGTACAAACTATTGTGTTTACTGTCGAATGGAAAACATTAATTCCCCAATAAGGAAAATTTTTTTTAAGTAAAAATAAATAAATAAATAAATAAACAAACAATAATAATAATGGGGGCCATGTGGTAGCACAGCAGGTTAAGTGCACATGGCACAAGGCTCAAGGACCAGCACAAGGACCAGTGGAAGGATCCTAGTTAGAGCCCCAGCTCCCTACCTGCAATGGGGATCACTTCACAAGTGGTGAAGCAGGTCTGGAGGTGTCTATCTTTCTCTCCCCTTCTCTGTCTTCCCCCTCCTCTCTCCATTTCTCTCCATCCTATCCAACTACAATGACAGCAATATAATAATAGTGACAACAACAATAAGCAACAAGTGCAAGAAAAGGGAAAAAATAGCCTCCAGGAGCAGTGGATTTGTAATGCAGGCACTAAGCCCCAGCAATACCCCTGGAGGCAGGGTTATTATTATTACTTTCTTTACTATAATATTATGCTAATGTTTCATTATTATAAAATTACTTTTCACTATTATAAAATTATGCTAGTATTTAAAGCTATACCAAGAAAAGATTGAAGTACCCTCTTTGTGTACTTCTATCTTGGAACAAAGAATTCTGCTGGTAGGAAAGCACTTTTTGAACAAGTGAAATATACTTAGTACTAATAAAATATATCAGTTATGAATAATAAAAGACACAATTTTAGTTTTGTAAGGTGAAAATCACATAATAAAGTCAATAATTTTGAAGAGAACAATTCTGTGGCATTTAGTACATTCACATTGTTATTCAACCAGTGTTGGTATGCTTCTAAATTCTGCTTCTAAGACCCCTTCTGTTGCATTGCTTGATGTTCTACTCTATTTACATAATCATTGTTTTCATTGGTTTAATCCCCACCTGTTCATGATGTCTTTTTGCTCCGCCCCCTCTTGTAGTCACCCTGATTTCTACCAGTCTCTTTTCGCTCTACCCTCTCTACATCACATCCTGTTTCCACCCTACTTGGCGAGTATATATACAGCTGCTCTTCTGTTTTAACACACTTGGGATTGCCTTCCAGCTCCGAGAGTTCCAGAGTCTATCTCCTGCTACTCTAGTTCCTGATCCCTCTCCCACGCAGCAGCCTAGGTTGGCTCCAGTTGAGTTCTCTCCAACCCAGAGAGCACTTGCTCAGGAAGAAGCACCCTCAGGCTATCCCGGCAAACCAGCATCTTTATTATGTTCTGAATTATTTTGATCACCCCCAAATAAATATGGATCCATGAAACAATCACTTTCCACTCTCTTCCTCCAGCCCCAACAACCACAGACCTACTTTCTCTCTTTATGAATTTACCTATTTTGGACATTTCACATAGATGAGACAATAATACAGTATGTGCTTTTTTTTTTTAAATCTTTACTTATTGATAGACACAGCCAGAAATTGAGAGGGAAGAGACAGAGAGACACATGCAGCACTGCTTCAACACCCATGAAGCTTTCTCCCTTCAGGTGGGGACAGGGCACTCGAACCTGGCCCCCCCCCCGCCTTTTTTTTTTGTTTGTCTATCCCTCAGAAGCAAATTCTAATCTTTAAATTTAGTCACAGATGCGTGAAATACAGAAACCAAGTTGTGAGAACATTGTGATTAATCTAGAAACCAGTGGGTTTTAAACCATTTAATATAGGGAAAAGATCAAAAAGTTGTTGAATGACTGGGGACACTAGATTAGATATGTGAGCTAATTTTTTTCCCTTTTTTTGAGGGTTGTTTTTTTTGTTTGTTTGTTTTATTTTGTTTTGTTTTTTGCCTCCAGGCTTATTGCTGGGGTTCGGTGCCTGCACTACAAATCCACTGATCCTGGAGGCCATTTTTTCCCATTTTTGTTGCCCTTGTTTATAGTTGTTGTTGTTATTGTTATTGTTGTCATTGCTACCATTGTTGTTGGATAGGACAGAGAGAAATGGAGAGAGGAGGAGATGACAGAAAGGGGGAGAGAAAGAAACCTCTGCAGACCTGCTTCACCGCCTATGAACCGACTCCCCAGCTGATGGGAAGCCGGGGGCTCAAACTAGGATCCTTGCGCCAGTCCTTGTGCTTTGCGCCACATGCACTTAATCCACTGCTCTACCACCCAGCTCCCGAGGTCATTTTTAAATTGTCTCTTCACATCAAACTATAAGGCAAAATAAATTACAGAGAGACTGAAAGTTAAAGTTAGGGAGCAGGGTGAGGGAAAAAAAGAGGAAAGGAGGGGTGAGAAAGGAAGAGTATTAGGTAGAATATTTTTATTAGTGATTTAATAATGGTCTACAAAATTACAAGATTGCACGGAATGGTTTCACACCTACCACCAGTTCTCTGACACCCCTGCCACAGCGATAACCAGCATCGTTTTCATGAAGTCATTGAGACAGTCTGACTACTTCTTTTTCTTTTTCCACCAGGGTTATTGCTGAGACTCGGTGCCTGACAAATCCACCACTACAGGTTGTCTTTTTTCTTTTTCCTTTTCTTTTTCCCTTTTCTATTTTATTTGATAAGACAGAGAGAAATTGAGAGGGGAGGAGGCGATAGAAAGGGAGAAAGAGAGACACTTGCAGACCTGCTTCACTGCACCTGAAGCTTCCTCTCTGCAGATGGGGAGCAGGAGCTCAAACTGGGTCCTTGCACATGGTAACATGTGCACTCATCTGGGTGTGTCACAAGTCAGCCCCATGACTATCTCCCCACCCCTCACATACACATATGCACACAAACACATTCAGGTGTTTTCAATTCTTTATATCCCACATATAGGCAAAACCATTTGGTAGTTGTCTTTCACCATAGGAAGAATATTTTTACTTATTTTTTTTTTAATTTATAAAGTGGAAACATTGACAAGACTATAGGATAAGATGGGTACATTTCCACACAATTCCCACCCCTAGAACTCCATATTCAATCCCTTCCCTTGATAGCTTCCCTATTCTTTTTTTTTTCCTTTTGTTGCCCTTGTTTTATTGTTGTAGTTATTATTGTTGTCATCGTTGTTGGATAGGACAGAGAGAAATGGAGAAAGGAAGGGAAGACAAGGAGGGGGAGAGAAAGATAGACATGCAGACCTGCTTCACCGCTTGTGAAGCAACTCCCCTGAGGTGAGGAGCCGGGCCTCAAACCGGGTTCTTAGGCCTTTCAGCTTTGCATTTAACCTGCTGTACTACCACCCCACTCCCAGCTTCCCTATTCTTTATCCCTCTTGGAGCATGATGGCAGAGGACTCAGTGGGGGTTGTATTGTTATGTGGAAAACTGGGAATGTTATGCATGTATTGTGTTTACTGTAGAGTGTAAAACATTAATCCCCCAATAAAATTTTTTTTAAATGGAAAAAATGGCCTCCAGGAGCAGTAGATTTATAGTGTAGGCCCTGAGCCCCAGCAATAACCCTGGAGGCCAGGGGTCAGGCGGTGGCACAGCAGGTTAGACGCAGATGGCATAAGGATCCCGGTTCGAGCCCCTGGCTCCCCACCTACAGGGGAGTCGCTTCACAGGCAGTGAAGCAGGTCTGCAAGTATCTGGCTTTCTCTCCCTCTCTCTGTCTGCCCCTCCTCTCTCCATTTCTCTCTGTCCTATCCAACAACAAACGACATCAACAACAACAATAATGACCACAACAGGGCTACAACAACAAGGGCAACAAAAGGGGGGAAAATGGCCTCCAGGAGCAGTGGATTCATGGTGCCGGCACCGAGCCCAGCAATAACCCTGGAGGAAAAAATAAATAAATAAATAAATAAATAACCAACCCTGGAGGCCAAAAAAAAATTAATTCAAATAGAAGCAACTCAGCTCAGGAATAAAACATCAGAGAGTCAACAAAATAAAATATTCTTCAGTCCCTCAACCTCAAATGCACAACTACCAAAATTCAGGAGATTCATATGTCCTTTAAAAAGATAAAGAACAGGGAGTAGTACAGCAGGTTAAGCACATGTGCATCAAAGCTCAAGGACCAGCGAAAGGATCTCAATTCGAGCCCCGGCTCCCCACCTACAGGGAAGTCGGTTCACAGGTGGTGACTCAGGTCTCCAGGTGTCTACCTTTCTCTCACCCTCTTTGTCTTCCCCTCCTCTCTATTTCTCTCTGTCCTAACAATGATGACATCAATGACAACAATAATAACCACAACAACAATAAAAAAACAACAAAGGCAACAAAAGGGAAAATAAATAAATAAATATAGAAAATTATTATTAACAGGGAGTCAGGCGGTAGCACAGCGGGTTAAGCTCACGTGGCGCAAAGCGCAAGGACCCGCATAAGGATCCGGGTTCCAGCCAGCTCCCCACCTACACGGGAGTTGCTTCACAAGCAGTGAAGCAGGTCTGTAAGCGTCTTTCTCTCCCCCTCTCTATCTTTCCCTCCTTTCTCCATTTCTCTCTGTTCTATCCAACAATGACGACAATGATAATAACTACAACAATAAAACAACAAGGGCAACAAAAGGGAATAAATAAATAAACATTTAAAAAAAGAAAATTATTAACAAAAAAAGAATAAAAAAGAGATAAAGAACAGAACAGGGAGTCGGGCTGTAGCGCAGCGGGTTAAGCGCAGGTGGCGCAAAGCACAAGGACCGGCATAAGGATCCCGGTTCAAACCCCGGCTCCCCACCTGCAGGGGAGTTGCTTCACAGGCGGTGAAGCAGGTCTGCAGGTGTCTATCTTTCTCTGCTCCTCTCTGTCTTCCCTCCTCTCTCCATTTCTCTCTGTCCTATCCAACAACGACAACAACAATAATAACTACAACAATAAAACAACAAGGGCAACAAAAGGGAATAAATAAATAAAATAAATATTAAAAAAATACATTCATATTTATTTAAAAAAAAAAAAAAGAACAGAACAGTGGTCTTGGAGGTAGATGGTTCAGTGGATAAAGCATTAGACTCTCAAGCATGAGATCCCAAGTTCAAGCCCCTATCTTTCTCACAAATAAATAAAATATTTTTTAAAAAAAGATAAAGAACAGGAAGGGGAGTAAGTAATATCTTAGTGTTAAATGTAACATCAAAAATGAACAGGTCCATGTCCCCCAACATATGAAGAAACAAAGTCAGGATAAGTGATTTACCCAGTGCCATTGCCTATAGCAATTTATAAAATCAAATCCAGCTCCCCTTTAGAAAAATACTTTTATTTGTGTATTATTGGATAGAAACTGAGAGGGGAGGGAGAGAGACAGAGAGACACCTTCAGCCCTGCTTCACCATTTGTGAAGCTTCTCCCCTTCAGGTGGGGACTAGGGGCTTGAACCTGGGTCCTTGCACACTATGATGTGTGTGCTTAACCAGGTGTGCCACCACCTGGCCCCCGCTCATCTTTCTATGATCATAAACCACAGAGGTACAAGAACATTAAAGTGGAACCTTAGAGTACAAGCTAAATTCCTAAAATTATTTCATAAAAGTACCATATCTGGGTGGTGGAACACCCAATTGAGGGCACACATTACCATAAGCAAAGACCCAGGTCCAAACCTGCCCCCCAGCCCCCTACCAACCTATGGGGGCAAGCTGTCTTCAGCTGTCTTTCTCACTCCCTATCTCCCCCTCCTCTCTCAATCTCTCTCTGTCCCATCCAATAAAAATAGAAAGAAAAAAAATGGGGTGGGGTGGAATAGCCACTGGGAGCAGCAGCAGATTCTTCCTGAAGGCCCAAGCCCCATCAATAGCCCTGGTAGGAAAATCAAACAAAAAAATTAACTATAGATCAATTTTTGTTGTTTGTTTGTTTTTGTTTTTAACCAGAACACTGCTCAGCTCTGGCTTATTGTGGGGGTGGGAGGGGGGGAGAGACATGGGAAGGACACTGAACCTGGGACTTTGGAGCCTCTGGTATGAGAGTCACTTTGCATAACCATTATGCTATCTATCCCAGTCCTGGAGCAATCTTGCAATCAAAATTAAAATAAAATTTCTCCCAGCCAGGTGGCAGTACACCTGGTTATGTGCACATACTCAAGCCCCACCTCCCCACCTACAGGGGGTCTGCAGGTATTTCTCTTTCACTCCCTCTCTCTATCTTCCCTCCCTTCTCAATTTCTCTCAGTCCTATCCAATTTTTTTTTTTTAAGGAAAAAATGGCCTCCAGGAGCAGTGGATTCATAGTGTTAGCACCAACCCCCAAAGACAACCCTGGTACCAAAAAAATAAATAAATAAAATTTCACTTGACATCTTACTTAGATTTCTTATGATAAACAACAATGTGTAACAACCTACACAATTAATTTCAGATGGTTGTAAACATAACAACAATATCAACAAGGGCAACAAAAGGGAATAAATAAATATTTTTTTAAAAAACATAACAACAATATAAACGAAAAAGACTATATATTTTTTTTAATCCTCTGAGTGAAAAAAAGAACACATAGTGACTTGTCTACTAATATTTCCAGTCCTTTTGATCTGAGAAGGCTTTTGGTTATTTCCTTTTTTTGAAGATGTTACTATGTTCTGCTTTCTTTCCTCTGTACATACGAAACTCCGAATTTCATATAGATCATGCTTTTTGAAAAATAAATCTCTGGTTATAATATGTAAACAACATTATTGTTTCTAAATTTTGAAAATCTGTGGTACCTTTATTAAGCTTAGATGGATTATTTGAAGTATCATAAAAAGCCATAAAGCTAGGGAGTCCAGTGGTAGCGCGGCAGGTTAAGCGCATGTGGCGCCAAGTGCAAGGACAGGCTTAAGGATCCCAGTTCGAGCCCCTGGCTCCCCACCTGTAGGAAAGTCACTTCACAGGTGGTGAAGCACGTCTGCAGGTGTCTGTCTTTCTCTCCCCCTCTGTCTTCCTCCTCCTCCTCTCTCCATTTCTCTCTGTCCTATCTAACAATGATGACATCAATAACAACAATAATAACCACAACAACAATAAAAAGGGCAACAAAAGGGAAAATAAATAAATAAATATAAAAAGCCATAAAGCCAAGCATTACACAACAGTAGGAACAAATCTTCTTCTTCTTCTAGCATTTGCCCTTCTTTCCGTAGCCAGTCAACAGCGTCAGGTTGAGCCTGATGTCTGCTTGTCGCTGGCTTTGAAAGTGACTGGGATCCACGTGGATTCAGTCGGCTAGGAAGGATCGTCAGTTTCCCCAATAAATGGGTACTCACGGGATGCACCACGAGAAGGTCGATCCAATGCATCCCAAGTAGGAACAAATAAACAATATCATACTGTAACATGGGTAAATTTCACCAACAAAAAAGAGAATAAAATGTATGGCCTTATCAACATAAAGTTCAAAAAAATCAGAAAATGAGTCTACACTGCTTAGAATGAAGATGGGGGAGTGGTGGGCAGGTGGTGGTGGACCTAGTTGAGCACACATCTTACAACACTCAAGGAACTGGGTTCGAGTCCCCAGTAGGTGTAAAGCTTTGTGAGTGGTAAAATATTCTCCAGGTGTCTCTCTTTTTCTCTCTCTATCTACCACTACCCTCTGGTGAAAAAAAAAAAAAAAGAATCAGGATTGTGGTTTCCCTTGAGGGGGGAGTGAAAACGGCTTCCAAGTCATTATATACACTACTGTTACATGGTGAGTAAAATACATTGTGTGAGCCACATACCTATAAGTAAGTTATACTTCAATACGAAGTATCAGTAGAAAGTAAAACATTAAACAGCCCTACATTATAGTCAATTTCATTTTTTAAAAAATTATTTATTTATTTACTTATGAGAAAGATAAAGAGAGAGAAAGAACCAGACATTACTCTGGTACATGTGCTGATGGGGACTGAACTTGAGACCTCATAGTTGAGAGTCCAATGTGCTATCCACTGCACCACCTCCTGGACCACTCATTTGTTTTAAAAAACAAACAAACAACATATTTTAGGGGAAAGGAATGTATTTCAATAGTAGAGCACAGGCAAGGAAGGCCCTCACGCTATCGCCCCCAACCGCCCCCCACCCCTGCCATGTGTGTTTTACAAAACCATGTGTGTTTTGTAAACATGGTACTTGGGGAGGGGAACAAAACAAACAAAAAACTTTTCTTTTTTTTTTCTTGCTCTTTTCTTTATCTTATCATTTTCTTTCTTTCTTTTTTAAAATTACCCAAGCACTGCTCAACTCTGGTTTATGGTGGTTCAGGGGGATTTAATTTAGGAACTCTGGTGCCTTGGGCATGAAAGTCTTTTGCATAACCATTATGCTATCTCCCTCTACCCAAAACCCTTTTGAGATAGTAAAACACTATATAAATATAAAGATATTTAATTGTCTCGTGTTCAGACAAGATGGATAATGCAAAAAAAAAAAAAAAAAAAAAACTAAGAATCAGAATCCTATCCAGGAATTGCAGGCTTAAGTTCCCTGGTTACCATTAGCATGGTGTTTTTCTTAGTGCCTGAAATAACATCTAAACAAAGAGCATCTGCTTCAAGCAAAATGGCATTTGAGTGATTTAAAAGATTTTAATGAAATCATGTAATTGCTTGGTGAAGCTAAAACGTTCACCTTCAATTAACTAATCAGCAGCACCATACATCATCATAACTATCTGACTCCTTTCTACCTGCATACCATCAAGTCAACAGAGGGGAGGCAGGTGTCTAAGAAACCACTTCCTCTGAGCACTTGAACCTGCACTCAGAGACCATTTTTAAACATTTATTGAATTAGACTCGTCTAATTTACAGTTAATGAAAAGTCTATAGTAATGCAGATACCACAAGCAAAACTAAGGAAAAAGAAAATTTTCAGCCAGAGTGTGAATCAAACTTGGTTTATGTTCCTTCTACATTCGCTTCTTTGCAATTCATGAAATACTTCAAGAAATCATTTTTAAACATTTGGGTTTCCTATTTCCTTTTTTAATTTTTTATTTTCCTCCTCCGGGCTTATTGCTGGGCTCGGTGCCTGCACCATGAATCCACCGCTCCTGGAGGCCTTTTTTTTTTTCCCCCTTTTGTTGCAGCTTCGTTGTGGTTATTATTATTGCCCTTGTTGACACAATTCGTTGTTGGATAGGACAGAGAGAAATGGAGAGAGATGGGGAAGACAGAGAAGGGGAGAGAAAGATAGACACCTGCAGACCTGCTTCACCGCCTGTGAAGCGACTCCCTTGCAGGTGGGGAGCCGGGGGCTCGAACCGGGATCCCTACACCGGTCCCTGCGCTTTGCGCCACATGCGCTTAACCCACTGCGCCACCGCCCGACCCCCTTTCTTTTTTAATTTTATTACTGTTATTATCATAAATACTTTAAGAAATCATTTTTAAACATTTGGGTTTCCTATTTCCTTTTTTAATTTTATTATTATTATTGTTATTATTATTAATTATTTTGCCTCCAGGGTTATTGCTGTGGCTCAGTGCCAGCACTACAAATTCACTGCTCCTGGAGGCTATTTTTCCCATTTTGTTGCCCTTGTTGTGGTGGGTTTCCTATTTCTATTTGCAAAATGGTAATAACAGACAACCACAAATAGCATTATTTTTTTTTCCTCCAGTAATCTAAGTGCGTTTTAAACAAAATTCTAGATCAAAATTGAGAAGTGTGAATTGGAAATTGAGTGAAATTGCCAAGTCTAAAGGCAAAGATAGCCAATAAAAACCCACAGAAGCACTTCCTCTTATAATACATGTGGGTAAAAGGGTGAGGGTGAGGGTGTTTTCTTTTAATGTTTCTATAGGCTTAAACAAAAATAAACATTTCTTTCCCCCACCTATACGCAGGGTCAGCAACAATTCTCTCTTTCCTGCTTTTACAGCTAGATACCATGCTTTCTGCTGGACTCCTGGAGTCATCCCGGGAAGGAAACTTTTCTGGTGGCTGAGAAATGGGAAATATTGTAAGTGCAAGGCTTGGGGAAGAAGGAAAATGCCTCTTCATTCTGTTGGGGGAGGGCAGATGGTTTCCACTTTCATTCTGTGTACAAAATTTATCACAAGCGCGCTGCATGCCGAGCATGGTGCTAGATACCATGACTACCAAGCCATTGTACTGCTCTATATTCAGGGATCCTTAGACAACATGCATTGAGGGGTCAAAAAAGAAATCTAATTATACTAAAGGGTTATGTAATGGGAACACCAAATAACATAGGTCAGCGTCAGACTTTAAAAAAAAAAGGGGGGGTCGGGCAGTATCGCAGCGCGTTAAGCGCACGTGGCGCCTGGCGCAAAGCGCAAGGACAGGCTTAAGGATCCCAGTTCGAGGCCCCCGCTCTCCACCTGCAGCGGAGTTGCTACATGGGGGATGAAACAGGTCTACAAGTGTCTATCTTTCTCTCCTCCTCTCTGTCGTCCCTTCCTTTCTCCACTTCTCTTTATCCTATCCTACAACAACGACATCAGTGGCAGTGATAACAATAACTACAACAACGATAAAGCAACCAGGGCAAAAGAAGGAAAAAAATGGCCTCCAGGAGCAGTGGATTCATGGTGCAGGCACCGAGTCCCAGCAATAACCCTAGAGGCAAGGAAAAAAATTTTGAAAGGTATAAAAATACTTTATAATGCTTACTTATCCAGAAATACTCTCATAAACTAGTTTCCTAGAATAAGATACTACTACCTAGTAATGCTGTGGTCCGGGAGGTGGCACAGTTGATAAAGCGTTGGACCCTCAAGCATGAGGTTCTTAGTTCAATCTGCAGCAGCACATATACCAGAGTGATGTCTGGTTCTTTCTCTCCTCCTATCGTTCTCATCAATAAATAAATAAAATCTTTAATAAAAAAAAAGGGGGGGAGTCGGGCGGTAGCGCAGCGGGTTAAACACACGTGGCACGAAGCACAAGGACCAGCATAAGGATCCCCACCTGCAGGGGGGTCGCTTAACAGACAGTGAAGCAGGTCTGCAGGTGTCTGTCTTTCTCTCCCCATCTCTGTCTTCCCTTCCTCTCTCCATTTCTCTCTGTCCTATCTAACAATGAGGACATCAATAACAACAATAATAACTACAATAAAAAGGGCAACAAAAGAGAAAATAAATAAATACATAAAAAGAAATTCTGTATGACCAAATGTACTATAATCCCTTTCAGATTTAATGCTTGACTTGAATTAAAACAAAAAGATAATATAAAATGTAGAAAAACACCCAGCTCTCTCTTATAACTAGAATTAGACCTGATTTGATGTCTTTTTGTGTGTGTGTCACTGAGTTTTGTTTTTTTTTCTACCAGAGCACCGCTTAGCTCTGGCTTATGGTAGAGCAGGGAACTGAACCTGGGACTTTGGAGCCTCAGGCATGAGAGTCTCTTTGCATAACAATTATGCTATCTATCCCTGATGTCTTTTTTCATTATTATTGATTTAATAATGATCAACAAGATCATAGAATAAGAGGGGTACAACTCCACACAATTCCCACCACCAAAGTTCTGTATCCCATCCCCTCTATTGGAAGCTTTCCTGTTCTTTATCACTCTGGGAGCATGGACCCAGGATCATGATGGGGTGCAGAAGGTGGGAGGTCTGGCTTCTGTAATTGCTTCTCCACTGAACATGGGCATTGGCAGGTCAATCCATACTCCCAGCCTGTTTCTATCTTTCCATAATGGAGCAGAGGTCTGGGGAGGTGGGGTTCCAGGGTACATTGGTGAGATCATCTGTCCAATGAAGTAAGGTTGATGTCATGGTAGCATCTTCAACCTGGTGGCTGAAAATGCATTAAGTTATAAAGCAGAACAATTGTTTAATAGTCAGGAGTCTAAAGGTAAGACTATAGCAGATGAGATTTGGGTTCTCTATTTTGGAAAAGGCTAGTAGGCCTATTTTAGGCATATTCCAAGGAGCCCAGGTTTGATGTCTTTTCAAGGATACAGCAGATTAAATTGAAAATGTTCACACTGCAACCTTGACTAATATATTAATTGCAGTCTTGGGCTTAACTTTTTGATCATCATTTCCTTATCTGGAAAATGAAGCAAAAACAGTATATACCTTGTAAAAATGTTGTGAGGATTAAATGATTAAAAGTTATGTGGGAATTGGGCGGTAGCGCAGCAGGTTAAGCACACGTGGTGCAAAGTGCAAGGACCAGCTTAAGGATCCCAGTTCGAGCCCCCGGCTCCCCACCTGCACGGGAGTCACTTCACAGTCAGTGAAGCAGGTCTGCAGGTGTCTATCTTTCTCTCCTCTCTCTCTTCCCCTCCTCTCTCCATTTCTCTCTGTCTTATCCAACAACGACAACATCAATAACAACAATAATAACTACAACAATAAAAAAGGACAACAAAGGGGAATAAATAAATAAATAAATAAAACAATTTTTAAAAAATTATGTGGAGGACATGTAATGTTTAACACACAGTAAGTGTTCAGTATGTGTTCGTTCATTCAGCACATACCGGAACCCAAAATCTCTTGTAGATTCTAATCATTATTCTCTGCCCCTTTCACCTCCAGGCCCAGGAACATGATCATTCCTCTCTGGGGAACATCATTTTTTTCTTCTCTATTAGGAGCCCCTAAAAAGTTCTTCAGTAGCATCCTATGTCTTTACTCTGAGTCAGCTCCACTATATGGGGTGATACAGTTTGGCCCCTAGAGAATGAGAGGTAGTATTACCCTTCCATTATTATTACTACTACCACTACTATTGGAGCATTACTATTCTGCTACTACTATTACTATTGCACTACCCTTCTCTCTCTCTTTTTTTTCTTTTTTGTTTTTGCCGCCAGGGTTATTTCTAGGGCTCGGTGCCTGCACCACAAATCCACTGTTCATGGAGGCCATTTTTTTTTCTTTTTGTTACCCTGGTTGTTTTACCATTGTTGTGGTTATTATTGTTGTGGTTATTGATGTCATTGTTGTTGGACAGGACAGAGAGAAATGGAGAGAGATGGGGAAGACAGAGAGGGGGAAACAAAGATAGACACCAGCAGACCTGTTTCACCAATTGTGAAGTGACTCCCCTGTAGGTTGGGAGCCCAGGGCTCAAACTGGGATCCTTACACTGGTCCATGAGCTTTGTGCCACTTGCACTTAATCCACTGTGCTACCGCCCGACCCTCACACTACCCTTCTCTTATTGCTATAGTATTGCATTATTATTATCATTATTATTAGTTGCTTACCCTAAAAAGCTGTCCTTGAAGGGGTGGAGGTAGTGTACTAAGACTCCTGCAGCGAGAGTCAGGTGGTAGCACAGCGGGTTAAGCCCACGTGGCACAAAGCACAAGGACCCAAGTAAGGATCTAGGTTCGAGCCCCAGCTCCCCACCTGCAGGGGAGTCCCTTCACAGGCAGTGAAGTAGATCTGCAGGTGTCTATCTTTCTCTCCCCCTCTCTTTCTTCCCCTCCTCACTCCATCTCTCTCTGTCCTATCCAAACAAACAAACAAACAAAAAAACTCCAGCAGCATCTTCAAACTTGGAATTCCCACCTACCAGATGAAAACTGCTAAGTATTTGAAGAATATCTTGGCACTACTTGTGATTTCTAAAGAACTGAGATGAGTTGCTTTCTACTTCAACTACTAATAAGGAAACAAACTAAATGAGGAAGAGGAATCCTAAAATGGGGAGGAGGGGATTGTGTATAAAAAGTGGAGAGGCAAGGAAGGATAAAGGATATCAACTATATGTTTTTAAAAAATGTGGACAAGTTTTCTGGAATGGCTCAGTAGGCATTTTCCTGCAAGTATATATAAATGAGAATGGGGTTCCCCTTAATTTTCCCCTATAGTAGTCTTTGAAGAGTGATAGGATTTTTAATGCAAGATTTTTGTAATCTACTAAACTCCCCTCCCAAATTAGAAGTGATTGTAATGACTAGAAATATGCATTTAAAAAAAAAGGTGGGAAGTTGTTGTGCTGACTTTCATATGAAAACTCGCTTGAAATCGGCTGTGCCTTTTTTTTTTTTTTAAAGTAGCTACACAGGAAAGAGTTCCACTGCCTCAAAAACCTTGCTGCGGGGGCAGCCGGATACACCAAAGTCAAGATCCTCCACAGACAGGAAATGCCTTTGCCAGCTCCAAGGTCTCCTTCCCGCAGTCCTCTCTATTGTCTGGGGAGATTTGTGTACATCCCCCAGGAAAGATCTCCCCCGCCTGCTACAACCAATCAAAGCACAGCCATAGACTAAGACAATCAGTTTGGGGGAATTTCTGGCTTTTCTGTCTGACAATTGGTGCCCACTGTGTACTCACTAGTAGTGATGCTTCTCCTTGACAGAGCCGCACACCTCTCTAGGAACGAGAAGCTGAGGATTCCATGTTTCCCAAGACTCACAACCAATAACTAACAGGATGGCTCAGCCCTTAGGTCCAACCCCGCTCTTGTCCACAACAGTGTAGTTCCTATGACTGGGTTCCCCCGGTCTGACAGGGTGTTCTGCAGAACTCAGATCTCAGATACTTTGGTGGATGAGAGGGCTTTCCAAATTGCTTCTCATTTGTAATCAACAATACCAAAACTGTATCAAGGGACAAAATTAGACAACTATAAAGCTGGGGTTTCCTGAAACACAAAGGGGTAAGGCAACATTTTAGTTCTTGATTAATTTTACTGCAAGACACTAAACCCTTACGCATTTAGAAGCATCCTGTTAGTTTGCTTTTCTACAGCTTGTTCCATGCTGTCAGTAGTCACATAAATAGCGCCTCCAGTCACAGGTTTCAAGGCTAACTGAACTATTGGACTTTAAAGAAAAAGTCAAAGTTAATAAAATGTGCAGTGGTAGCACACAGTACTTATAGGCAAGAAATCCCAAGCTTGATCGCAGGCACCACCAACAACAAAAACTAAGCAAGCTATGGGAGAAAGAGATCGAGAAAGGGTAAAAATAGTGGACTTTTCAGTCATTCATCTTCCACATAGCAGAAGAGCTGGAACAGGGCATTTTGGTTAATTGTGGCCTATCCCCAGCAAAACACATTCTCCCCAAATTCAAATATGTTTTCTTGAATTCCTGCTCTGTCCTAATTAACTGAAATGAATATTCACATCAATGAAACCACACAAACAAAAAAAAAGAGGGGAGTGACAGAAATGTTGAAAGAGAATAGGTACTTTCACTATCAGCGATGGTTTCCTCTTTTCCCACAAGATGTCTTATCAGCGCTCACCCTGAGAAAACCATTAAAGTAAGAAAAGAGAAACCTTATGCAATAGTTCTCTAAATAAAATACTACACAGCAGGCTAGTCATCCCTAAAAGACATGTTGTTTAAAGAGTCAAAGTACATCGTCCAACAAAATCAATATCCTATTAAGTTAGAAAAGGTTCTGAATATCAAAGACCAACTAACTGAATAACTTAAAGTATGAGTGTATGACCTGGAGGATTAATCACACACTGTCATGGTGAAATTAGGGCAATTCTTCCAATCATTAACGTTTTGCTTACAAAAATGTGCTTTTCTGTTTGTCTTTCTGCTAAATGATAACCGTTTTCAAGTTGAATCTCCTGATAAAAAGAGTTAAAAAACAAGACAGGAGTTGTGCTGTAAAGGTCATACATGCTGCTTCAACATGAAATACCCATAAGACAAACAAATGAAAAATGTCTGGATTGTAGGAAGAATTTGTAAATATTCATTGGCAATCTGTAATGAGCCACCCTCAGAAACAGTTAATGCCAACCTACATCCTGAGAATACTGTACTTCTTCCAGTTAACATGCTCTTGATTCTAGAGGACATGTTCAGATTTCAGAAGATGAGCAACTTTGAAGAGAGTTAGGAAAAACTTTAAACTAGAAAACACCTTGGCCTACAGGGAATTGTCCACCTTAAAACTATACTTCACTCCTCCGCTTTTCTAGTGTCAACACATAAGCCTGTATTTCTCTGCTTGATAGTCATGATATAATTATTCTGTGAATAAACATTAACCAGAGGTTATCTTCAGGAACAAAACACGCACACTGATTTCAGGATTGCTTTATTTCAGTGTTAGGTCCACAGTTTCCCAGTCTCCAAAACTGATACAGACAATCCTATTTTTGAATTAGACTAGTTGTGACCTTTGAACCATGATGTAGCCTGTCAGGCAGGATCCTAGAACTTAGATCCTGCCTCTGAAGGTGAGACCCTCCTACTAGGTTTCTACTTTGGTTTCCAACATAGAGAAAACACAGGTAACAGGAGGAACAATAAAGATAAAGAGCATGACCTGATTTGGGGAGTGAGTGGATGGATGGGGAAGTGCTAGAAGGGATCTTTGTAAATCTACTACCAACTATACCATCTTTATACTACAGAAGAGAGACTTGAGGCCAGGAACTACAATTCTTATCTTCAAATTTCCAGGGCTATGCACATCCCTCTGATTAATGACCTAGTACTCATTTTCTCAGAAACCAAAATTCACAGGCAACCCAGAGGCTTTCTTGCAATCTAAAGAGGCAAGCAAGATATGGCCGTCTCCTAAGTGCAAGGAATCTTCCACAGTTCCAGTCAGTCCGGCCAGGGCCAGTATTTCCTTCACAGGCATCCAGCTCCACAACTAGAGACCTTCAGGGAAGCCAAGGCTAAAGGGAGCATCTGACTAATGTTTTTCTGGAATGTCGGGCCTGGGGACTCAGCAAGGCAGGATCAGCCTACCCTTCCTGTCAACCCCACACCCACCCTCTCCTAGAACTTTCATTCTCCTCTTCACAATCACCCTTTCTTTACCCTGTGGTCTCTGTTCAGCCATAAGCCTCTGGCTCCCACCACCCCAACAGACAAGAGAAATACAGGTGAGGGGGAGTAGGGGTGGCTTGGGGGGGGTGTTGGGGGAATGCGGGCAGGGAGGCACTTGCTTCTTCCATCAGAGGAGCGCCACATTGTTTTTCAAAACATCCTAGGCAATGGCCTCCTCACCTCAAGTGTTGGAAGTGCAAATTCCGGATCCCACCCCCAACCTCTACCAAATCAGAAACTCTGAGGGGCGGGGCAGGCAATGAATTTCAACAAGCTCTGCAGGTGACTCAGAAGCTCGCTGAAGCGTGAGAATAGCCTTTGCGCAAACTCTCCATTCTTGTTCCTTGCAGACTAGGCCCCCCAGCTCCTAAACAAGTTTCTCTATCACCCACCAAGTTTCTCTATCACCCACCCCCACCCATCCCCGCCACCAAGGCTCCCCAGCCTCCTAAACAGATCCCTCTCCCCCTCCTTCTCTATTTGGCCGCCACGGGATGACGCACTGTTGGCTCACTCGGGTCAAGGACTGAGGCCCGAGCCGGCTTGTAGCGTAGCTTAGTGCAGAGAATCGATGTGGCACTGGAGCTGGCTGGCTCTCCGCAGCTCTCGGCCCAACTTCCACTTCCCCGCCAATGCCTCACAGGCATAACCACCTCCTAGCAAATGCCTAGGGAAAGGTCCAAATCTATTTCAAGTAGGTACCCATTGCAGGCCTAAGCCCAGAACCTCCTTCCCTCAGCAGCGAGAACCCTAAAACCTACTCCACCCCAAACTCACAGCACCTCATCCTTGTTTCAAAGAACAAACATGTCCGATGAAGTCGGTCATCCCACCAACAGATTTATTTTATAAACAAGTTTCTCACTGAAAACGCACATACCATTTTGACCATTTTCTTTTTACAGTGAACAATTTTATATATACACATTATACACGCGCATATAAAACATGATTATCTACAACCTACTTACATAGAATCTGCTACTCTTAATTTATCAGCGACTAATTTTAGTCACCGAGTCAGTTTTGTTGCTTGAATTGGATTGTACTATATCCTTAACACCTTGGTCCAACAGGTACTGAGTCACAGTGCAAAAACAGCACTTAAGATTGTCATCTCAGCTATCAGACAAAAAGAGCATAGATCTCTAAGGCAAGAGTTCTGAAAGTGGACTTGGACTTAAAATGTGGACCCCCATTCTAATGTTTACACCTGCTGCTCCTTTGTTTTTTCCATTAGGTGGGAATATATAGATTATAGAAAAACTATTCAAAAAAAAAACCCTATTAATATTTTTTAAGTTATAACTTTAAATTTAACAAAAATTCAAAATTACTTTTTATAAATACAAAATGTATTTAAAAGGGGCACTGCACTAATTAGTAGAGAGTGACTATCATGTAACCTAAAATTGGTACTTTATAAACCATTTCTTAAGGTACAATTAACTTTCCGATGTGAATTTGTTATTTAGTCAGTGTGCCAAATATTTTAGGTTTGCAGAAAATCAGAAAATTGATTCCCTTTTTCATTTGGCTTTCCAGTTCAACCGTAGAGACTTTCTGTGGCAGTTGTTACTCCTAAATCCACTTTTCTGAGCCTGCGAATGTCAGCAGTCATCATCCAGCATTAAAATAGCCTTTGTCTCCCTCAATGTCCACTTCCTGATCAGAATCCTCTGAAATCTCTGATTCAAGATCTTCTTGGGAGGCGGGGGAGGGTGAACATTGAGAGCCATCCAAAGCACCTTTATTCTGTTCACTGGGCAAGTTTTGCCTCTGGTCGCAGGGATTGTCTAAACTTTCCAGTTCTTCTTTTTTATTGCTTTGCGGATTCTCCTGAATAATGGGAACAAAAATTGAGAGCAACAGGATGATAAAAGATAGAAGGCAAGAGACCTACATCAATTGTCCTTTCATCTTCTACCATCTTTTGTAATTCCAATTCATCAATTGGTTTTAGCAAATAATATTATTCAGAAGATACATATTGGGCTCCTTTCTCACTTTAAAAGTTCCTGCTGTGCCAGAAAAGGATTATACTCTTATACGACTTAAGACTAGTCACAAATATGACAATTGACATATGTCAAATGAACAAGACTTCAGCCCAATGCCATGATCTCAAGATTAAGTTTAGGAGGAAAAAAATTAGATCAAAACAGATAAACAAAAATGTTTATTGTTTAACTATTTAAACTATGCCAACTGACAGTCTTATAGACACATAAAATATGAATACTAAATCATGAGTTGAGAGGAAGTTCAAAATTAGATGGAAGTTCTTTTCATTCATTCCCTGGAGTTCATAAACATACACAACATCTGTGGCCATTTACAAAATCATGGCAAAGAAAAAAAATGCAGAAGTGGCAGAATGTTGCCAACTGCAGGGAGACAAAGAATTACAATATACTTTAAATCTGGGGAGAAATTTCTAGAAAATATTCACATACTATATAGCAACCACTATTTTAAAAGTTTTTCATAAGTTGTGGTCAGGCCTTTTACCAAATATTAAGAAATAACTAGTGAATTTTTATTCTAAAATGGAGATAAACACTTTGTGGAAATATCATACAGACTAACATTTTAAAAAGCAAAATTGTTTAGTAAATCGGTTTTTTTTTACTATAAGATAAACAGATGCAGAAGATCAAAGAACCCGCAAATGTTTAGATCATGTTAAGATAATGAAATGGCAAGAATTTTCTGTTCCAAAGTATTCTTTGTAATACCTTCTTGCTTTTAATGAAAAAAAAAAACTGTAAACACTAGATTTAAAATTTACTGCTTCCAATTTCCCCACTTGGATTATTGTTTCATAAGTATTTTATTATAAATGGTAACTACAATATCAAATGTTCAATTCAGCACTGTTCCACTAACTGAAGAGTGCATTCAGACTAGGACATATAAAAAAAACTTTAGTTTTAAGTAAATAAAACTTCTTTAAAAACCGAGTTAGTCTTTTATTACATATTGCTTAACAAGGCTATTGGAAGAAAGACTGTTAGAAGTTTAAGCTACTTTCCAAACAGATTTGAATTTTTTTCTCACACATTCTCATTTTGAGAGCTGGCATTAGATGGAAAATAATTTTTAAACTCCTTGATATTTAGTTCTTTAATAAAAAATACAGAGCAAACAGGCCTAAAGGTGTTTATTTCCTTATATTTACCCTTGAGCTCTGCCTGGTTTTATTATGGCTGTGTAAATAAAAGAAACAATTTTCTCCCAAAGATAACTGCTTAAGTAATTTACTGTCAATTACTTTATCTTTCCTGCGTTAATTAGATAAACAACATATGGGGTTTATAAAACAATTAGCCAGGAGTTTTACTAGCCAGTGTGTGAAAACCCAAGCATAATTGATATAGGAACTGCATTAGGTGCTTTTAGCATTACTGCCACCTGAGCAACTCATCCTGAATTTCAGCAGGATTATTTACTTTTTTAATCAAGGTGAAGAGGTTAAATAGTCTTTCAAATGACTTTTGCATACAACCCATAACAGGCCTTGCATTCAGATAACATGAAAAATATTTATTTCCATAGAAACAGAACCATGTCCATACCTGTTTCAGTCTTCTCCATTTAGCCCGTCGATTCTGAAACCAGGTTTTGACCTAGGGAAAAGAATGAAAATTCATCCAGAATGCCCAAGCACCCAAGCTAGAAGCATGAGAGGCAAACCCCGGGCTGTGAAAGGCCAGTGCTCCTGGTGGGCTTCCACTGCTCTTACACTGACAGAGCTAGAGCACACCTTTCTCCAAAGTCCTCTCTGGCCCCTATCCCCGGTGTCCCCAGAAGCCTGCCCTTGCCTCGCACTCACTTGTCTCTCACTTAGCTGCAGCATCTTGGCCAGACGCTTCCTCTCAGGCGGTGAGAGATATTTCTGGGTCTCAAACTTCTTCTCCAGTTCGATGGTCTGATCATTGGAGAACCTCACCTGACCACCTTTCCTTTTGTGCAGAGGCCTCTGCAAGAAGGGGCTCCAGAGCAGGGGTTTGCCTGTGGGGAAAGAAGAATGGAAGTTTGTAACCATCTAGGAGTAGCCTGGCCAACCTCAGACCTATTTGATCCTGGAGTCAGAGGCATGGGGAGTGAGAGGTGGGGGGCTCAGAGATGAAAGGGACTGGGGAGACATCCAACCTGTCACTTGTTCCTACAGAACACCTATGTATCCAGAAACACATACACCCTAAGGCACACACCTACAGTACTTATACACAGACTACAGCCTTGTCTACTCAGATGCACACAATGGTCACACCTATAGCTGGACACAAACACGCCCATCTTCTGGTCCTAGGTTGAGCTTCAAATACGACCCACTTGGTCCAGCCATTCTCGAATTTAAGCACAAGTTTCTGCACGTCTAGGGTCTCTCCCTAAGTGGACCACATTTGTCAAATAACCAGGTGTGTGTAAGCAGAGGCGAAGGACCCGGACTCTAACTAGGGGTCATGCCTAGCCGAGTCCCCAGTCCTCGAGCAGGGAGCCAGTTTGAGGTTGATCGCGGGCGCTTCCAATCCTGGCTCCAGGGCGCCCCAGCCTCCTCTGATTTCACACCCGGCTTGCGGGGGAGGCCAGTTAAAGCCAGCGCTTAGGCTATGGCAACATTTCCGTCAATGTGTTTCCTGTTGGTCTATCTCAACAAACCCTTTGCTTCCTCCTGCACAGTTCCAGTAGTAACCCAAGGAAACCCAAGGCTCGCTATGTGCAAATGTTCGCCCAGGCCCCGCGGGGCCGAGGTTCCCGCTTGGAACCCAACTGGCGCACAGAGCCACGCTGGCGCCGCGGAGCCAACTCTCGAAGCTCGAATTTTTAAAAAGTACAATATATTTAGGTGAGAGAGAATATCTAAAATATAACCCCTCCGGATGTCTCTAATAATAAGAAAGGAAGGTGGAGGGTTGAACTAGAGCCCACACACATACAAAAAAAAAAAATTAAAATCTTAACTAAATGGATAGTTGTCTCCCGGGGTGCCTACAGGAGTTAACACCGACAGAATACGTTTGAAACTCCAAGGCCCCAAGACAGGGAGCCCCCGTTTTCTTAAAAATTTAAAGTTACTCTAGGACATCAGATTCCAGAGGAGTGAGCGCGGGACACGGATGGTTTTATTCCTTGGGTCGCACACAAAACAGGGCAGCAAAATCTGCAAGCCTCACGGGCCCGAGCTGTCCTTTCTATTCCCAAGACGTGTGGGTCAGCCTGTCAGTGGGTCTACCGGCCTTCGCACAATCGCTTTGAAAGCTAGCATTGTTTTTTCGAGATTTTGCTGACGTCAGGCTTCAGACTGGTGCAAAACAGCCTCAAAAAAAAAAAAAAAAAGGAAGCAACTGGTTATTTTAGCTGCCATCAAGTCACATCCCACACAGAGGAAATGAACAATATCAGAAAAACGGATCCTGGCTATCAGAAGTCGAGTGTTTCCTGAATTTGTCTGTATTGAGGATGTCGATAAAATAATCAGCAGCGTGCACTACTCCGGGGGAAGGGTCTGCTTCATGCAGTCAGGAAAACACTTAACAGCTTCTGAAACCAGATTTACTCCTATCGAGAACTCAAGATTTCCTGTATGAACGGAAAGGGTCAGGCTCTTTTCACTGCACAAGTTTGTTGAACCAGGTCCAGCCCCGTATCCCACCCGGGCCCAGGGCAGCTCTGCCAGGGGCGCCTTGGTGCACCCCTTTCCCTCGCTCTCTCCCCAGCCCATCAGGTCAGGGTGTGGGGGGTGCCCACCCACCACCCCGGACAACAACAGCGCCCCGGGATTGCCCGGGGCCTCCAGTCCCCGCCGCAGCGCCCCAGGTCTGGCCGGAGTCCGAGCGCCCCGACGCCTGCAAGGTGCAGGGAAGCCAAAGAGAATCACCGTGCCGTCAGTCGGGCCGCGCGCCGCCGCCGCCCCCCGCGCGCGCCCGCTCGCTCTCTTCGGCCGCAACTTTCTATCGCCGCCCCCGCCGCCGCCGGCGCGCTGCCACCTGCCGGGTGGCGCCTTCCTCGCCGCCGCCCCGCCTCGGCCCCGCCGTGACCCCGGCCACCTTACCCAGGGGGTCGTGGCGGAGCAGAGCGTGCGTGTAGTCGTTCACCGTCCGCGGGAAGGGGTACAGGGGGCCCCCGAAGCCCCCCGGTCCGTAGGCGGCGGCGGCGGCCAGGGGGTGCGAGAAAGCGGGGTGCAGCGGCGTGGGCTCGTACACCGGGGTCCGGTAGGAGGACACGAGGCTGGTGAAGGAGGAGTTGGGGGACGGCAGCGTGGGGGCGGGGGTGGGCGCGGCAGGCCCGCGGCCCAGGATGTCGTCGATGTAGAAGGGCGTGGGGTGCGCGGGCTGCAGCAGCGGCGTGGGCGCGTACAGGGGCACCCCGACGGCGCTGGCCGCGGCGGACCCGGGGTGCGGGAACTGCATGGCTCGGCTCCTCCGAGAGCTGGCGGCCCGCGCCGCGGCGCTACATTTATCCGCGCTCCGCGCTGCCGGCGATAGGCTCGGCCGCCGCGGGGTGGGACCGCGCGTTCTGGCCCCTTCCTGCCGCCCGGCCCTTTGGCCAATGGCGCACAGCCCGCCCCCCCTCTGCCCGCCCCGCCCCGCCTGCGCGCTCCCCGCCCCCGGGAGGCCCTGGCCGCCCGCATCCCTCCCTGCGCCCTGCAGCCTGTGCCCAGCTGGCGCTCCGTCTAGTCCAGCAAAGCCCAGGACTGCCGCTGTCGGGGGTGGGGTGGGGGACACGCGAGCAAAGCCCGCCTGGAGCGCGGGCTCAGTCCCAGCAGGGAGACACCTCGGCAGAAAGCGGAGGCCACTCAGCCAGGCAACCAGAGCTGCACCCCGCGCGCCCCGACACCCCGGGCCGGGCCGCACCGAGCCTTCGCAGGCCGGGGAATCGTATTCCCGGAGTCACGATGGCACAGATTGTCGCCCGAGATATCTCCGGAGCCTGCTGGTAGAGAGTGAACCGGGTTCCTGGGCAGCTTCCGAGGTGGGGGGGGGAGAGATCCAGGGCGCTTAGCTGCGTCCCTGCGGAGTATAGACGACTAGATTTAAGATTCTCCAGATTTTTAGCCACTGCAAACTTTTTCATTTCTGGGTCTCATCCCGCCAGCCCCCATCCTCAGCTCAGCCTTTTCCTCGGGTGCGCTAGCAGCCGCTTAAGGAGGAAACCGAGGGAAAGCCTGAGATTCAAGGCGTCGGCAGAAGCTTCGCAGCCTTCCCTGTGCTCCGGGGACTGCTTCAAGGGTCGGGGCCCTGGGCCCTAGGAGCGCAGCTGCGCGGCCCCGCATCCCGGTTGTTGCACGTGTTTTCCATTGAATCGGAGGCGCGGGCCTGGGTGGCCTCTTCTCTGAGCTGTTCCACGCCGCCTGAGGGGCTAGGGGGCATATTCTTGATTGACGCCCTCCCGCGGTCGGCACACCTCGTGGTGAGCGGTTTCTGCTAAGTGCTTTTATTAATCATGGAAAAGAACAAGACTCCAGCTAGTGGTTTTTGGATTTTTGTTTGTTTTTTACTTACATCGTGTAGCTATCTTTCGTATTGCAGCAGAAGAGAGGTCTGGAAGTGGGATAATCAGAGTTCTGATCTTATTCCACACACTTTTTGCGGAGTAAGTTGTTGCTGCAAAATAAATTTACTGTTGAACAACTAGTGTTTCAGACTAGAACAAGAGCGATGAGTTTCTGACATCACAGAGGTAGGAAACAAAATTTAACACACTTTATGTTCTGTGGAGACACATAGTGATCCGAAATCTTGTATAATAAGGAAACATCTCATTGCAAGCATTAAGGAAGGGAATGGGTTATACAAGGAAATGATGTTTGAAAAATGAGTTCATGTCAGGGCCAGGTGGTGGCGCACCTGGTTGAGTGCACATGTTATAAGTGTCCAAGGACCCGGGTTCAAACCTCTGCTCCCCCCCCCCCCCGCACCCAGGGGGAGAACTTTGCAAGTTGTGAAGCAGTGCTGCAGGTGTCTGTCTGTCTCTCTCCCTCTCAATCTCACTCTTCCTTTCAATTTCTGGCTGTTTCTATCCAGTAAATAAAGATAATTTTTTAAAAAGAATGATTTTCAGGGGAGTCGGGAGGTAGCGCAGCAGGTTAAGCACACGTGGAGCAAAGCGTAAGGATCCTGGTTCGAGCCCTGGCTCCCCACCTACAGGGGAGTCGCTTCACAGGCAGTGAAGCCGGTCTGCAGGTGTCTATATATCTCTCCCCCTCTCTGCCTTCCCCCCCTCCATTTCTCTCTGTCCTATCCAACAACGACGACATCATCATCATCAACAACAATAATAACTACAACAATAAAAAACAAGGGTAACAAATAAAGGGAATAAATAAATAAATATTTTTTAAAAGAATGATTTTAAAAATGAGTTCATACCTATTGAGTCTAGAGAGAGGAGAACAATCCAAGTTCAAGGAATAGGATGTAATTGCCAATACAACTTTGATTAACTTATCTTCTTTTTGTCATATGAAATATTTTGGCACTTTACCTAAAAGGCCCTTACCTGTCTGAGGGTTCATAGGTATCTATGAATATGGTGACAGTAGAACTGCAAGCAAAGACCTTTTTTTTTTCACTTTTTTTTTTTTAGTATTTATTTCCTTTTTGTTGCCCTTATTTTTATTGTTGTTGATGTCGTCGTTGTTGGATAGGACAGAGAGAAATGGAGAGAGGAGAGGAAGACAGAGGGGGGGAGAGAAAGATAGACACCTGCAGACCTGCTTCACCGCCTGTGAAGCGACTCCCCTGCAGGTGGGGGGCCGGAGGCTCGAATCTGGATCCTTACGCAGGTCCTTGTGCTTTGCGCCGCGTGCGCTTAACCCGCTGCGCTTCCGCCTGACTCTCGCAAAGAACATTTTAAGTGGTCCAGGAGATAGCATAGTGGATAAAGCACTGGACTCTCAAGCAGGAGGTCTTGAGTTCTATCCCGGGCAGCACATGTATCAGAGTGATGTTTGGTTCTTTTTCTCTCTCTCCTTCTATCATCCTCATTAATGAGTAAATAAAACATTTTTTAAAAGACTATTTTAGGTTTAAATCGAACTTTTATACTAAAAGTGGATAATAATATTTAGCTGTACCTTTCCTCTGTTACACAAACTCCTGGAAGGACATACACATTCACACAAAAACTATGGTATGTATGGTTATTTATGAAAAGTGAAGTGGAGTTGGAGAGAACACACTGTATATACTTTGTGATATTTGGAAGAAATGCACATAGCTTATTCACGTCTGGGACAAGAGAAATACAAGGTGAGGGGGTCGGACTGTAGCGCAGTGGGTTAAGCACACATGGCATGCAGCACAAGGACCTGCTAAGGATCCTGATTCCAGCCCTTGGCTCCCCACCTGCAAGCTGTGAAGCAGGTCTGCAGGTGTCTATCTTTCTCTCCCTCTCTCTGTCTTCCCCTCCTCTCTCCATTTCTCTCTGTCCTATCCACAGCAATGACAACAACAATAATAATAACAACAATGATAAACAACAAGGGCAACAAAAGGAAAAAAATAGCCTCCAGGAGCAGTGGATTCCTGGTGCAAGCACCAAACCCCAGCGATAACCCTGGAGGCAAGAAAAAAAAAAGTACAAGATGAATCCGATGCATCTTATACAGGAAAATCACAGAAAGGAAACAGAAATCACCTTGAAGGATCTGCCAAATTTGGGGTGATTCAAACACCAGAAGCCTGTTATGCATTATAATGAGTTATTATAATTCATACTATTACTATCTATAGTAATACTCAGAAAAATGATTACGGGTAGTACAATTGGAAGAGTTCCAACTAACAAAGATAGAATCAGAAAGTGTAGTGGTCCGGGAGGTGGCGCAGTGGATAAAGCATTGGGTTCTCAACCATGAGGTCCCAAGTTCGATAACCACCAGCACATGTACCAGAGTGAATGCTGGTTCTTTCTCTCCTCCTATCTTTCTCATGAACAAATAAACAAATTCTTAAAAAAAAAAAAAAATAGAAAGTGTAACAATTATATCAAAATAGAGTCATCACTGGACATCAAAAACATTTAGTGAAAAATTATTCAAGATGAGAATTTTCACATAATATCACCCAAACTGCACATGGCACAAAGCGCAAAGACCAGTATAAGGATCCCAATTCAGGATCCCAGTTTGAGCCACCGGCTCCCCACCTGCAAGGGGGGTCGCTTCACAGGCAGTGAAGCAGGTCTGCAGGTGTCTTTCTCTCTTCTCTGTCTTCCCCTCCTCTCTCCATTCCTCTCTGTCCTATCGAACAACATCAATAACAACAACAATAATAAACACAACAACAAGGGCAACAAAAGGAAAAAAGTAGCCTCCAGGAGCAGTGGATTCGCGGTGCAGGCACCGAGCCCCAGCAGTAACACGAGGCAAAAAAAAAAAAAAAGTTAATAACTGGCCCAGGTTCAATCCCCACCATAAGCCAGAGCTGAGCACTGCTCTTTAAAAAAAAAAAAAAAAAAAAAAAGGAAGAAAGAAAGAAAGGAAAAGTAAATGAATAACTGGGGCCAGGCGGTGGCGCACCTCGTTAAGCACAAACATTACAATGTGCAAGGATCTAGGTTCAAGCCCCTGGTCCCCACCTGCAGGGTGAAAGCTTCATGAGTGGTGAAGCAGGTCTGCAGGTGTCTCTGTCTCTCTCCCACACTATTTCCCCCTCCTTTCACAATTTCTCTCTGTCTCTATTCAAAATAAATAAAGATTTTTTAAAAAATTTTTAAAAAAAGAAAATGAATAGCCTAGATGATTGAGCAGTAGCTAAAATAACAGATTTGCAAACATGAGATCCCAGCGCCAGAGTGATGTTCCAGTTCTCTCTCACACACAAACCATTTTTAATTTTTTTTTGACCAGAGCACTGCTCAGCTCCAGCTTATGGTGGTGTTGGGGGACTGAACCTGGGACTTTGGAGCCTCAAGCACAAGAGTCCCTTTGCATAACCATTGTGACATCTACCCTGCCCCTTTTTTGAATTTTTTAAAACATTTATTTTATCTTAATGCGAGAAATACAGAGAGAAAGACAGACAGATCAGTGCACTGCTCTGGTGGTACTGGGGCTTGAACCTGGGACCTTTGGTGCCTCTGGCATGAAAGTCTTTCGCTTAACCATTATATTGTTTCCCCAGCCCCTTTTTAAATTTTTTTAAAATAGGATTTTACATGTTTAAACAAATGAAAGCATAGGGTCAGCAGGATAGCTCACTGTGAGTGTACCTGCTTGGCCATACACATGACTCACTTGGAGCACAGCTTCCTTCTACCTCTGGCTTGAGTTTGCCATAGGATCATTCCTTACCCTCTATATGGAAAAGTCAGCCAGAAGAGGTAAAACCCTGGCACTATTGAGAGAGAGAGAGAGAGAGAAAAAAGAGAATAAACTGCTACAAGGTTGGCTCATTGGTAGAGCACATACCTTGCATGCAATCTCCCAGCACTAAATAAAAGCAAGATAAAAATAAATAGAGCCAATAAAAAATGACCAATAAGGGCTTTGATCTCTCCCCTTCCATTTGAACTCTCACATTTAAAAAAAAAAGTGCTGTCTTGTTCTTTTAAAGATAAAATGACTTGAGATTAGGTAGAGCACATATATTAAAGTCCCAGACACTACCTGCAGAGGGATTTTTTTTTTTTTTTTGGCCTCCAGGGTTATTGCTGGGGCTCAGTGCCTGCACCATGAATCCACTGCTCCTGGAGGCCATTTTTCCCCCTTTTGTTGCCCTTGTTGTTGTAGCCTTGTTGTGGTTATTATTGTTTTTGATGATGTTGTTCATTGTTGGACAGGACACAGAGAAATCGAGAGAGGAGGGGAAGACAGGGGAAGAGAAAGACAGACACCTGCAGACTTGCTTCACCGCCTGTGAGTCGACTCCCTCCGGCAGGTGGGGAGCCAGGGGCTCAAACTGGATCCTTGTACCGGTCCTTGCGCTTTGCTTTGCGCCACATGCGTTTAACCCGCTGCGCTACCGCCGGAGCCCCAGGGGATGCTTCTTGAGCAGTGAAAGTGTTATAGATGTCACTCCTCTCTACCTCTCTATCTCACCCTGTATCAAAAATTTTATTTATTTATTTATTTATTTATTTATTTATTGGATAGAGACAGCCAGAAATGGAGAGGGAAGGGCATGATAGGGAGAGAGACAGACACCTGTTTGCAAAGCTTTCCCCTGCAGGTGGGAACCAGGGGCTCGAATCTGGGTTCTTGCACATTGTAGCATGCGCTCAACCAGGTGCACTACCACCTGGCCCCTCAAAACAATTTTTTTAATTAAAAAAACTAGGGAGCCAGGGACCAGGCGGTAGCGCACCAGGTTAAGTACACATGGTACAAAGCAAGGACAGGCATAAGGATTCCAGTTGGGCTCCCCACTTGCAGGGGGATCTCCTCACAATCGGTGAAACAGGCCTGCAAATGTCTGTCTTTCTCTCACCCCCTTTTTTTTAAAAAAAAATATTTATTTATTCATGAAGATAGGAGGAGAAAGAGAAAGAACCAGACATCACACTGTGGGTACATGTGTTGCCGGGGATTGAACTCAGGACCTCAAGTTCAAAGGTCAAAGGCTTTATCTACTGCGCTACCTCCCAGAGCTCTTTCTCTCCCTGGCTCTATCTTCTCTTCTCTCGATTTCTCTCTGTCCTATCCAATAACAAGGGCAACAAAATGGAAAATAGGGCCTCCAGGAGCAGTGGATTCGTAGTGCTGGCACTGAGCCCCAGCAATACCCTGGAGGCAAAAAAAAGTTAGGGAGCCAGTTGGTGACATACTTAGTTGAGTGCACATGTTACAATGTTCAAGGATGTGGGTTTGAGCCCCTGGTCCACACCTGCAGGGAGAAAGCTTTGCAAGTAGTGAAGTAGTGCTGCAGGTGTCCCCATCTCCCTCTTCCCTCTTGATTTCTCTGATTATTTTTTAAAAGATTTTATTTATTTATTTATTTATTCATGAGAAATATAGGAGGAGAGACAGAAAGAACCAGATATCACTCTGGTAGATGTGCTGCTAGGTATTGAACTTGAGACCTCACACTTGAGAGTCCAGTGCTTTATCCACTGCATCACCTCCCTGGACCACCCCTCTCAATTTCTGGCTGTCTCTATCCAATAAAGATTTTTTAAATCACTGGGAATGGTGGAGTCATCATGCAGACACTGACCCCCAGCAATAACTCTTGTGATAGAAAAAAATACACACACATTGAAAATTTATATTAAGTCTGCATACAAATTCAAGTAGCTCATTGCCCCTCAGAAACCATATGTGGAGATCTTTGCAAATTTTTGTTCTCTGTGGTCTAATCTGTGTGTAGTGCCTACTCTGTTAGTCATAATTCTCATCACAGGGCCTGATAGAGCAGTTGGGAAAGTGTATGAAAAATAGTATTCTAGAGGGTCAGGCGGTAGTGCAGTCGGTTGGGCGCATGTGGCACAGAGTGCAAGGACCAGCTTAAGGATCCCAGCTCCCCATCTGCAGGGAAGTCACTTCACAGGCGGTGAAGCAGGTCTGCAGGTGCCTATCTTTCTCTCCCCCTCCTCTCGGTTTCTCTCTGTCCTATCCAACAACAATGACAGCAACACAACAATAATAATAGCAACAACAACGATAAACAAGGGCAACAAAAGGGGAAAAAATAGTTTCCAGGAGCAGTGGATTCATGGTGCAGGCACCGAGCCCCAGCGATAACCCTGGTGGCAAAAAAAAAAAGGAAAAAAGAAATACAGCATTCTCTTGAGTATAATGACAGAAACAGGAATGGGAAGGGGTGGACAGCTCTTATAACCTAGAAAACTCAAAAGGTACCTTCAAAAGTTATGCCTGAATCTTCAAAGATTGACACCTCAGTGAGCTAAGATGATAGGTGGGATTATTATTTTCTCACAGTCTATTTATCCTTCACCCTCATTTTTCTACTTTTTCTGCTTTTTCACCTACCAAATAATTGAGACAATGAATTCATTCAGTGTTTTTAAAGCAAAACACTAACCAACCTTCACTGTCCTTCAAAATAGTACTTTATATTTGCTCTGTTCTTGACTCAGGCATCAGCCAAAATGATCTGATTTTATAAACCTTCCAAAATAAATATTAAAATTTTAGTGAAATAATCACTAATAGAAGAGAAAGAAGCATCACCCCTCTCTTTGATTTAGCCACAAACTCTGTGAACTGGATGGAAATCTTAGAAAGATATAACATTCCAACATCACTACATAAGCCTCACCAGTAAATCGAAGCACTTAATTCTGTTAAGCTATATAACACTGCCTCTTCGAAACTAATCGTCAGATCCATGTTCATTTGGCTATGATTTAAAAAAATTACAACCACATTTGCCAATGTCACATTTATTGAACTACATAATTTTTAATATCACTTGTGTAGGTTTTATAGTTTGTTTTATTGTTTTAAAAGTCATTTGGGGCTCTAAAAGAACTATATTTTTCCAAAGTTGTCCTTATAATTTTTTTCACACAGTCAGAACTAATAAAACAAAACTGTTGTAGCTATTTAATTCAAAATCTCTTGGAGTTTCAATATTTTTTCTCTGCTGGATACTAAAACCAATAAAGCTACATGAGATTTTAATTATATTCTGAATTAAACAAGACTCTCAAAAAATTTGGCACCATTTATTTTAGTCACTGCTTTTGTGCAAGAGGCCAAACTTTGTAAGAGAAGGTGGTTCTCAACTCTAATTTATCTAGTAGGAATTTAGGTGAACTTTTGTAGTTTATTTTGCCTAATTAAATACCCAGCGTTAAAACTTTAAGAAATATCTTATAGTTTGGAGTAGGACACCAAAATAAAAAACCTGGGTTGAGGGTAAGGGTGGATGTTCAGCTTCATGGGTTGGGGGGGCGGGACACAGTCTTTTGGTGGTGAGAATGATGTTTATGTACACTCCTATTTGTAGTCATATAAATCACTATTTAATTAATATGAGAGGGGGAAATTGATTGTATGTCTCAAACATTTTAAAGCACACACTGAATCTCTTTAATACATAGGCTGAGTCTTTGTTATGTTGACTCTCTCAAAAGCTTAGACCAGGGAGAACAGAAGCAACTGGTGGCACAGCTATATACAAATAATGTCAAGGGACATAAATTATGGGGATGTTGGGTATTATACAGCAAATCCTAACAAAAGGATATTTCAAAGTTAACCCAATTACCAAATAATGTGATTTTAACAGTATCTGTTGTCTTCTTGAACCCTAAGACAGCAGGAACCTCACATTTCCACTATAGATCCTATATTTCCCCCAGTCCTGGAACCTTAGGGCGGGGCACATTGTCCTGCATGATTCTCTCAATTCATATCAAATAATATTGCATCCGCCGATCCCAACCTAATCAACGCAACGAGTACCACCTCAGCATGCTTCACTTCAGACTGTGTCCAGAGACTTCAGATGTGGAATGACAACCCTTCAGCTTCATTACTCAGGTGAGACCTTTCCTTTCATAGTATTCTCTAATTCCACTCCAGGTGGTTCACTTCCTAACAAAGTCCCCAAACCTAGCTATAGACCAGGTCCCGTGAGATACAGCATATGTTCACACGTATCCATAAACTAGGGCAAAATATATACCTAAAAGCAAAAGTACACAATAGTCTGCAGTGAGTCAGTATAAAGTTCCTAATGAAATAGTATCTAATTAGACTTAGATACCCTCTTCACCTACTTCCTATTACAGTTCTCTCACTCACTCCAAAGCTAACCTTAGCAAAGCAACGACTGCAAAAGCTGAATAAGGGCAAGAGACTGGCATACTTTAATGATGACTCTTTAGTCACTATCAGGCCACCCCATCAGCTGGGGCCCTATTCGGGGAGTCCTAAGATTCCCAAAAAGACATGATGGGCCTAGACCTCAAATAAATCCCTCTCTCCATTGTTACCGGTTATTTCTATCAGGAACAACAAAAAAGACCCCTTGGTGGGCCCCCCATAAGACCTTGCCCTCAACTTGGATCACCAACAGTAGAGAATGTTCCATCCTCCGAAGGGAGGGTGGACAACATACTCTATGCTATACCTGAGGAAGATGGGTCGATATTGGGGCAGTTTGGAATGTTCCTACTCATCACCACAAAATGTGAGCTCAGATCTACAGGGATGCAGAGTTCACATAGGCTCCAAAGCTGAATATGAGCCCCAGATCACATCAAATCAATGGGGTTTACAGTCAACAATATTTATATCCCTTCCCCATATTAGGGAGTTACTCTCTTTCCTGATCCAGATTTCTGTCCCTTTTCCAGTCATGATATTACATCCCCAGAAAATAACCTGGATCCACTTGCATATCAGATTTCAGGCTCAGAGAAAAAAAAAACTAATATAGCTACAGACCCTTTGAAATATAACTAAAATATGTCTACTAGCTATCTACAAAATGGAGGACCCCCCCAACACTTTATCTGCACTATTCCAGCCTTTAGATCAATGATTTTTCAACAGTTTGTTTGGCTTTGTATGTTAACTCTCTTTGCAGCTACCAGGTTCCAGATGCTAGCATGATGCCGACCAGACTTCCCTGGACAGACAACCCCACCAATGTGTCCTGGAGCTTCGATTCTCCAGAGCCTCACCCTACTAGGGAAAGAGAGAGGCATGTTGGGAGTATGAATCAGCCAGTCAGTGCCTATGTTTAGCAGGGAAACAATTACAGAAGCCAGACCTTCCACCTTCTGCATCCTACAATGGGTCCATACTCCCAGAGGGGTAAAGAATAGGAATGCTATCAGGGGAGGGGAGGGGATACGGAGTTCTGGTGGTGGGAGTTGTGGAGTTGTACCCCTCTTATCCTATAGTTTTGTTAATATCTCCTTTTTTAAATAAATAAATAAGAAATATAGCATGAATGCACTATTTTTTTAATTATAACAGGTTCTATTTTTACTTATTCTGACTTTACTATCTTCAACTGTTGAAATGACAAATGTTTTATTATTAAAATATATACCTGGATCCAGAGATTACTCACCTGAGAGTGTTTGCTTTTATGGCCCCCTTGGTGACAAATAATAATAATAATGGTAATAATAATATAAAATACGGGGTCGGCTGTAACACAGCGGGTTAAGCACACATGGTGGGAAACTTGAGGACTGGGGTAAGAATCCCTGTTCAAGCCCCCGGCTTCCCACCTGCATGGGGGGTCACTTCACAAGCAGTAAAGCAGGTATCTGTCTTTCTCTCCCCATCACTGTCTTCCCCTCCTCTCTCCATTTCTCTCTTTCCTATCTGGCAACAACATCAACAACAACAATAATAATAACCACAACAATGATAAAAAAACAAGGGCAATAAAAAAGGAAAATAAATAAATAAAATATTTTTAAAAAAGATAAAATGCATATCGAATTGTGTTACATATTTTTTCAAAAATATGATAAAAATTGAACAAGTCTGTTTAATTAATTTATTTTTGATATTTTTACATTTTTATTTATTTATTTATTATTTGATAGTGCAAAGAGAAACTGAGAGGCAAGATGGAGGCAGAGAAAAAGAGAGAGAGACACCTGCAGCTCTGCTTCACCATTTGCGAAGCCCCCCCCCCCCCCCCCGCAGGTGGTGACGGGGCTTATGCTACTCAGGTAACATGAGTGCTCAACTGGGTACAGCACTGGGCGGGGGCAAGCAATTAGCCAGTGTTTAACTAACTTCCACAATGCTATTGTTTTCAAATAGAAATGTCTTATTTATATATGCATCAGATTAGAACTGGGCCACCTGTGCAGTAATCACCATACCATTTTTGAGATATTCTCCTCCCATATTTATTTATTTTCCCTTTTGTTGCCCTTGCTTTTTATTGTTGTAATTATTGTTGTTGTTGGACAGAGAGAAATGGAGAGAGGAGGGGAAGACAGAGGGAGAGAGAAAGATAGACACCTGCAGACCTGCTTCACTGCCTGTAAAGCGACACCCATGCAGGTGGGAAGCCGGGGGCTCGAACTGGGACCCTTACCAGTCCTTGCGCTTTGCGCCATGTGTGCTTAACCCGCTGCACTACCGCCCAACTCTCTCTCCTCCCACATTTTACATTTCACAGTGTATATCATACAGTGTATAATGCAGGTTAGTTTTTCTAACCACAGAGCTGTAGATACCACTTACAATATTTATTTGCTCAGTTAAGAAAATGATGATAAACCTAATAGAGAATCCAGTGTTTCCAATGGAAACAAAGATCTGAATAAACATTTCTCCAAAGAATACATGGCAAATAAGCACATGAGGAGATGTCCCACATCATTAGTCACCAGGGACATGCAAATCAAGCCCATAATAAGAGTACCGGCATGCATTGGATCGACCTTCTCGTGGTGCATCCTGTGAGTACCCATTCATTGGGGAAACTGACGATCCTTCCTAGCCGACTGAATCCACATGGATCCCAGTCACTTTCAAAGCCATTTAACTGGCTACGGAAGAAGGCCAAACACTAGAAGAAGAATAAGAGTACCACTTCGCACCAACAAGCATCACTATAATTTTTAAAACTCAGAAAATAACAAATGGGGGCTAGGTGGTGGTGCACCTGGTTGAGTGCACATGGTACAATGTGCAAGGACCCAGGTTCTAGCACCCCCGAATCCCCACCTGCAGAGGGAAAGCTTTGCAATTGGTGTCTGGTTGGGGATAGATAGCAAAACAGTTATGCAAAGAGATTCTCATACCTGAGGCTCCAAAATCCCAGGTTCAATTTCTTGCACCACCATTAACCAGAGCTGAGCAGTGCTCTGGTAATAAAAAGAAGAGAAGGAGTCAGGCTATAGCACAGCGGGTTAAGCAGGTGGCGCAAAGTGCAAGGACCGGCATTAAGGGTCCCAGTTCGAGCCCCCAGCTTCCCACCTGCAGGGAAGTCGCTTCACAAGCAATGAAGCAGGTCTGCAGGTGTCTATCTTTCTCTCCCCCTCTCTATCTTCCTCTCCTCTCTCCATTTCTCTCTGTCCTACCCAGCAACGATGACAACAGTAATAACTACAAAAATAAAAAAAATCAAGTACAATGAAATAAATATTTTTTTAAATAAATAAAAAGAAGAAAAGGAAAAAGAAGAATGGGTATCCAGAGAGGTACAATATAGGACCTGCATGCATGGAACCTGGGGTTTGTCCTCAAGCATTATATATGCCAGTGCAGAATGGAGTGGTGTTCTGGTCTCTCTCTCCACCTCCACCCCAAATCTGTCTGGTTTTTGCTTGTTGGTTGGTTTGGCTTTCTTCCCCTTGTTCTTTTTCTCTCTGATAAATAAATAAGTCTTTATTTCAAATAAAAGGATGGAAAAAGATATACCATGAAAACACCGATTAAAAGAAAACTAGACTGTCTATATTAATATAAAAGTTTATTTTAGAGTAAGGCTATCACCAAGGATAAAGAAGACAATAAAGAATGATGATGGGGGGAGTCAGGCGGTAGCGCAGCAGGTTAAACGCATGTGGCACAAAGCACAAGGACCGGGGTAAGGATCCCAGTTGGAGCCCCCCAGCTCCCCACCTGCAGGGGAGTCGCTTCACAAGCGGTGAAGCAGGTCTGCAGGTGTCTGTCTTTCTCTCCCCCTCTCTGTCTTCCTCTCCTCTCTCCATTTCTCTCTGTCCTATCCAACAATGACAACTGCAACGATAATAATAATGACTACAATAATAAAACAACAAAATGACTACAATAATAAAAGGGCAACAAAAGGGAATTAAAAAAAAAAGAATGATGATAGGATCAATTCACCAATAATTATAGCAGTATTAAATATGTGTGTACCTTTCAGAAGAGAAATTAGACATAGAAAGAACTAAGAGAAAGGACAACAAAAGGGAATAAATAAATAAATATAATTTTAAAAAGGCAATGGGGCCAGATGGTGGCGCACCTGGTTGAGCACATGAATTACAATGCACAAGGACACGGTTCGAGCTTTTGCATGAGTGGTGAAGCAGTGCTGCAGGTGTCTCTCTGTCTCTCTCCCTCTCTATCAGCCCCTTCCCTCTTGATTTCTGGCTGTCCTTATCCAATAATTAAAGATTTTTTAAATATTTTTTAAAAAGATCTAAAAGAGAAAATAAACAAATTCATAGCTATAGAGACCTAACATGTTTAAAAAATATTTATTTATTCCTTTTTGTTGCCCTTGTTTTATTGTTGTAATTATTACTGTTGTTGTTGTTATTGATGTCATTGTTGTTGGATAGGACAGAGAGAAATGGCGAGAGGAAGGGAAGACAGAGAGGGGGAGAGAGAGACACCTACAGACATGCTTCACTACCTGTGAAGCGACTCCCCTGCAGGTGGGGAGCTAGGGGCTCGAACTGGGATCCTTACACTAGTCTTTGCGCTTTGCGCCACATGTGCTTAACCTGCTGCGCTACCGCCCAACTCCCGGAGACCTAACATTTTAATTAATAAAACAGAAAATCAGTAAGGTTATAGAAAACCCAAAAACATTGTCGATCAACTTGACCTAACTAACATTTACAGAACAGTCTGTCTAAGCTAGAAGGATATAGTCTTTTAAAGGGTATATAGGATACTCAACAATAGGGGCATATTGTGGGTTCTGAGTTACTTTTTTAAAAAAGAAACTTAAAAAGAATTGAAATCAGTTCGAGCCCCCGGCTCCCCACCTGCAGGGAAGTCGCTTCACAGGCAGTGAAGCAGGTCTGCAGGTGTCTGTCTTTCTCTCCCTCTCTCTGTCTTCCCCTCCTCTCTCCATTTCTCTCTGTCTTATCCAACAACGATGACATCCATAACAACAATAATAACTACAACAATAAAAAATGAGGGCAACAAAATGGAATAAATAAATAAATATTTTTTAAAAAAAGAATTGAAATCATATAAAGTATGTTCCCTGATTATAACTGAATTAAACTAGAAGTAAAATTAGTTGGAAAGTCCCCAAATATTTGGAAATTAAATAACAGACTTCTGAATTACCCATCGGTGAATGAGGAAGTCACAAGTGAAATTACAAGATAATCACAGGAGACATAACATTAATAAAACAACAAGATATTGAAATCAACTCATGTAAATAGTTCAGTTTTCTTAGTAAATATAGTTGGATTTACTAGTTTTCATGTACTCCATGTAAAACTCTGCCTAGCATAAGACCTCACCAATGTCCGGGATCCTCGCACCTTCAGATCTCTGGTCCACTAGGGAAAGATAGAAACAGGCTGGGAGTATGGACTGACCTGTCAGTGCCCATGCTCAGCGGGAGAAGCATTTATAGAAGCTAGAACTCCTACCTTCTGCTCCCCTGAAAACAACACAGTGGGGGAGAAGTGATAGGATAAAGATAAGAGGGCTCTGAACTCCAGCTCCATCAGCACCCAGAGAGACAGAAGGAAAAGAAAAGAGACATAAGGAAGTAGTTATGGCTTGGAGGGAAAGAGAGGACTGAATCAGAAAAAAAAAAAGTGGGGGGGGGGAACTATGTATAAATGTGGACAGACAGTTGTAGGGATGATGGTTGGCCCATGTCTATAAGCTTAGAGGGACTGTGGTGGCTTGCAGTGGGGAGACTGAAGATTCAGAAGTCTGGTGGTATGAATGGTGTGGATTTAACTCCCTGTTGACATGTTAATTAATTAATTAAAAACTCTGCCCAGTAGTAAAAGTTATTTGACCTCATAATCCAGGAAATTTATTGTTTTTATGTACTCCACTTTAATCATTACTACTTAAGGAGCTTCTCTGTCTCCTTTATGTATTGTCAGCCAACTTTTTATAGTATGAGGTAATTGAGTTCCTTGGCATTTATTTAAGAAGTAATTAGCATTTATAAAGCCTATTTTATTTTATTATATTTATATATATATATTTTTATATTTATTTCCTTTTGTTGCCCTTGTTGTTTTATTGTTGTAGTTATTATTATTGTTATTGATGTCATTGTTGTTGTCGTTGTTGGATAGGACAGAGAGAAATGGAGAGAGGAAGGGGAAGACAGAGAGGGGGAGAGAAAGACAGACACCTGCAGACCTGCTTCACCGCCTGTGAAGAGACTCCCCTGCAGGTGGGGAGCCAGGGGCTCGAACCGGGCTCCTTACGCCGGTCCTTGTGCTTTGTGCCATGTGCACTTAGCTCGCTGCGCTACCGCCGACTCCCAGCCTATTTGATTTTAATGTTTCGGTTAAATGAAGTGAAGACCTCTGGCAGGGAGGGAGGAATGCCATTAGTGAAACAAGATGCATGAGAGTTTTCTTAGTTGGGGTACAGCTGTTTATTTCTATCTTTAGCCATCAAATTTTTGTTTTATATGTTTTGATGTTATTAGTTGATTACAAATATATCTTTTCTACCTGGTGAATTGACTTTTATCATCCAAGTAAATTTTTAAAAGATTTTAATAATATTTCTTGCTTCAAACTTAATTTTGTTTTTTGCTTATTTTAATTTATCTTATTTATTATTGGATAGAGACAGAGAAATTGAGAGGGAAGAAGGAGATAGGGAGAGAGGCAAATGACACCTGCAGTCCTGCTTCACCACCTGTGAAGCTTTACCCCTGCAGGTAAGGACCGGGGGACTTGAACCTAGGTCCTTGTACATTATAATGTGAATACTTAAGCAGGTATGCCACCTCCTGGCCCCTTTAAACTTCATTTTGTTTGGTAGAACTTTCTGTGTCTTTTATAAAGATCTCTTGTATGAGATACATAGTTGAGTTTCTCTTCGTTCTATTTTATCTATTTTTTCTTTTTTTAAAATTTTCTGTTATCTTTATTTACTTGCTGGATAGACACAGCCAGAAATTGAGAGGGAAGGGGGTGATAGAGAAGGAGAAAGACAGAGAGACACCAGCAGCACTGCTTCACCACTTGTGAAGCTTTCCCCCTGCAGGTGGGGACCAGGGGCACAAACTTGGGTACTTACGCACTGTAGCATGTGTCCTCAACCAGTTGTGCCACCACCCAGCCCCTATTTTTATTTATTTTTATTACTTGCCTCCTGGGTTATTGCTGGGGCTCAGTACCTGCACTACAAATCCATTGCTCCTGGAGGCTATTTTTTTCCCTTTTGCTGCCATTGTTGTTGTTCTTATTGCTGTTGGATAGGACATAATTGTTGGATAGGACAGAAAGAAATCAAAAGAGGAGGGGAAGACAGAGAGAGGCAGAGCAAGATAGACACCTGCAGACCTGCTTCACTGCTTGTGAGCAGGGGCTTGAACCGGGATCCTTGAGCTTAGTGCCATGTGCCCTTAACCCGCTGCGCTACCACCTGGCCCCCAGGTTTTATTATTTTTTTAATTGTATTCTTGTTTTCTTACCAGGGCGTTGCTCAACTCTAATTTATTATGATTTATTTTATCTATTGAGAGAGAGGCCAAAGCATTGCTCTAACATATTCAGTACCAGGGACTGAATTTGGAATCTCAAACATGTAAGTCCTGATTCTACCTGCTGAGTCATTTTTTCTGAACTACTCTTGTCTGCTTTGAGATATTTTAAAAATTTCATTTCCTCCCTAACCTAGTTTATTCACTGTAGATACTTAGGAAAAAATTTTATAATGAGAGAGAGAAACAGAGTATCATTCTGGCACATGTGATGCCAGGAATCAAACTTGGCACCTCAAGCGTACAAGTCCAGAACTCTACCCACTGTGCCACTTCTTTTTCTTCTTTTAAAATTTTTTTATTTATTTGATAGAGACAAAGAAACTGAGAGGGGAAGGAGAGATAGATAGAAAAGGGAAGAAACAGAGAGACACCTACAGCCCCGCTTAACCACTCATGAAGATTTCCCCCTGCATGTGGGGACCAGGGGCTTGAACCAGGGACTTTGCGCACTCTAATGTATGCACTTAACCAGGTGTGCCACTGCCTGTCACCCACTATGCCACTTATTAATTCCTTAAATCTAGCTGTAGGTTTTATTTATTTATTCTTTTATATTTTATTTTATTTTATTTTTCGGTGGTTGAACCCAGGGCTTCATACAGATGGAACATGTTTTACCACAGAACTGAATTCCCAGCCCCAGCTAATTATAGATTCTTTTACTACTATTTTAATGGTTACTTAAGATAACTAAATTTATTTATCAAGGTTTCATATTTCACTTATACTTTTTTTTTTATCAAAGTCAAATACTAATTAGAATTTTCACCACCTCCCAGTCAGCACCTTTCTTCCACTTTATGTGATATTCTCTTTTCTTTCTTTCTCTTTTTTTTTTTTTACTTTACTAGGAGGGTTAATGGTTTACAGTACAGTTGCTGACGCATTGGTACAATTTCTCATCTTCCTGTGATAAGTATCTACAAAACTCTCTTACCTCCAACCTGCGTCCCTTTACACCACCACGCACCAGGAGGATTGCACTTCCTTAAGCATTTTAAACCCAACAAAGTACTGTTACTGTTTTATAGTGACCTTTTTTTTCCCCATTGTTGTAGTTGTTGCTGTTGGATAAGACAGAGAGAAATGGAGAGAGGAGGGGAAGGCAGAGAGGGGGAGAGAAAGACACCTGCAGACCTGCTTCACCGCTTACTAAGTGACCCCCCCCCCCCCGCTTGTGCGAAGCCAAGGGCTTAAATCCAGATCATTGCGCCAGTCCTGCGCTTCACACCATGTGTGCTTAACCTGCTGCTGACTATTTACCTTTTCTGATGTATTTATACTTTCCACTGATTTTTGTTCTTCCCTACTTTTAATATTTGTTACGAAAAAGATATTAAAAGAAGGTGAGACAGAGAGAAAGAGAGAGTCCAGGGCACAGGTCAGTGCTGTGATAGGGTGATGCTAGGAATTGAACTTGTAACATCTGGAGCATTGGGCATACAAATTGTATGCACTTCTCAGAGATGCTATTTAGTATCATTTTCCTTTGGCTTAAATAAACCCTTTAGTTTTGTATAGTGCTTTTTTGGGTACTGACAAAACTAATTTTCACTCCTTGGGCACCTGGTTGTCTCTGTAAAAAACAAACAAACAAAAAACCTTATTTTACTTGATAGACTAGAGAGGAACTGAGAAGGAGGGACAGACAGAGAGAGAGATAGAGAAACACCTGCAGATTTGCTTCACTACTTGTGAAGCTTTCCCCATACAAGTGGGGACCAAGGACTTGAACCTGGGTCCTTGTGCATGATGTACATGCACTTAACTATATGCACCACCACCTGGCCCTGGTTGTCTCTTTAATGCACTGTCATCATCCCTTCCCACCTGCAAGTATTTTCATCAAGTACAGAGTTCTAGGACCGCAGACATTTTTATTTTCAGCTATTATAAAATCTCTAATTTTTAAATTCTCTTTTGCATTTCTTTTTTTCTATTTGTTTTTAAAATTATCTTTATTTATAACACAAAGAGTGCCACCCCAACATGCTTTACTTCAAACTGTGTCCAGATACTTCAGGTGTGGAATCACAATCCTTCAGCTTCATCACATGGGTTACACCTTTCCTTTCATAGTATTCTCTAATTCCATTCCAGGTGGTCCACTCCCCAATAAAGTCCCCAAACCTAGATATAGACCAGGTCCCCTGAGACAGAGAATATGTTCACACGTATCCATAAACCAGGGCAAAATATATACCTGAAAGCAGAAGTACACAATAGTTTGCAGTGAGTAGCCCCCAACGCTTCATCTGCACTATTCCAGCCTTTAGGTCCATGATTAGTCAACAATTTGTCTGGCTTTGTATGTTAAATCTCTTTTCAGCCACCAGGTTCTGGATGCCAGCATGATGCCAACCAGACTTCCCTGGACTGACGACCCCACCAATGTGTCCTGGAGCCCTGCTTCCCCAGAGACCCACCCTACTAGGGAAAGAGAGAGGCAGGCTGGGAGTATGGATCGACCAGTCAACGCCCATTTTCAGCGGGGAAGCAATTACAGAAGCCAAACCTTCCACCTTCTGTAGCCCACAAAGACCCTGGGTCCATACTCCCAGAGGGATAGAGAATGGGAAAGGTATCAGGGGAGGGGGTGGGATATGGAGAGCGGGTGGTGGGAATTGTGTGGAGTTGTAAGCCTCCTATCTTATGGTTTTGTTAATGTCACCTTTCTTAAATAAAAAAAAAATGAGAAAAAGCAAAAATATATATATATCTTTATTTATTAGATAGAGACAGCCAGAGATTGAGAGGGAATGGGGAGACAGAGGAAGAGGGACACCTGAAGCACTGCTTCAACATGCATGGAGATTTCTCCCTGCAGGTGGGGACCAGGGGCTCAAACCCAGGTCCTTGCTCATTGTGATGTGCACTCAACCATTTTTGTGCCCCCTCAACTTCATTATATTCTATCTTCTGCTTCTTTTGAAATCAATTTGCATTTCTCAATTTTCTCAAGGTGGAAAAAATCAGACTGTTAATCTCTTGTTTTTTTTGTTTGTTTTGCCTCTAGGATTATTGCTGGGGCTCGGTGCCTGCACCACGAATTCACTGCTCCTGGAGAACTTTTTTTTCCCCTTTTGTTGCCCTTGTTATTTTTATCATTGTTGTGGTTATTATTGTTGTTGTTGTTGTTGTTGTTGCTGTCGTTGGATAGGACAGAGAGAAATGGAGAGAGGAGGGGAGACAGAGGGGGAGAAAAAGACACCTGCAGACCTGCTTCACGGCTTGTGAAGTGACCTCCCTGCAGGTGGGGAGCTGGGGGCTGGATCAAGATCCTTACGCTGCTCCTTGTGCTTCGCACCATGTGTACCTAACCCACTGCACTACTGCTCGACCCCCAAGGACAATTTTTTAAAATTTTATTTTATATTTATTTATTTATTCCCTTTTGTTGCCCTTGTTGTTTTATTGTTGTAGTTATTGATGTCGTCATTGTTGGAAAGGACAGAGAGAAATGGAGAGCGGAGGGGAAGACAGAGAGGGGGAGAGAAAGACTCTTGCAGACCTGCTTCACCGCCTGTGAAGCGACTCCCAAGGACAATTTTTAATGGCTGTGTTTTCTTTTGTGTGAACCACACCTTATTTCTTGCATATCTTTTAATTTTTATAGAAAATTAGACACTTGAAACAATATAATGTAGCAAACCTAGAAACAAAATCCTCTCCCCTCTGCAGAAGTAGCTTTTCTGAGGTAATCTACAATGTTTGTTTACTGAAGTCTGCTCAAAAAATTTAGTGCTAAGTGAATCATTTGACAGATTTCATTAAACTCCCGAATACAACACATCTACTAGCAATTGCCAAGAAAGTGTGTGTGTGTGTGTGTGTGTGTGTTTATGTGTGTACTTTTAACACGGCAGTAGGACATTTGAAATTCTATTTTAGCATTCAGTATTTTTGCGGTGACTCAGGCCGATCTGGTATGAAAATTTAGGACCTTCCTGAGCATATACAGAGATGAACTTTCTAGACTTCCATGAAAAGGTTAGCAGTTTTCAAAAATCTCCTATGCAAAACACGTTCTTCAGTTTCTTTTTAATTATTTTAAATTATTGCTCCTGGAGGTTATTTTTCTCCTTTTGTTGTCCTTGTTGTTTATTGTTGTTATTATTGTTGGATAGGACAGAGAGAAATAGGGAGAGGAAGGGAAGACAGAGAGGGCGAGAGAAAGATAAACACCTGCAGACCTGCTTCACCTCCTCTGAAGCGACTCCCCTGCAGACGGGGAGACAGGGGCTCGAACTGGCACCCTTACACTTGCGCTTCTCGCCAAGTGCACTTAACCTACTGCGCTACCACCCGATTCTCTAGAGTAACTATTTTTAAAAATCATTTAAAAATATTCTTTATTTATTTATTACTGGATAGAGACAGAGAAGTTGAGAGAGGAGGGAAAGAGAGAAAAAGACACCTGGAGCCCTGCCTCACCACTCATGAAGCTTTCCTCTTGTAGGTAGGGGCCGGGGGCTTGAACCTGCATCCTTATGCACTGTAACATGTGCTCTTAGCCAGATGCACCACAGCCTGGCCCCAAAATAGAGTAACTTTTTAATGTTAACTTTTGTTTTGTTTTAGTAAAAGCACAGGCTCCCACACAGACACGCCCCATCCTTTTAGCTGTAGTACATGTTAAGGAAAAAGAAAGTATGAGGAAAAATAAAACAAGTAGGAATGCACAGAGGCTAGTGGATAACATAACATTTGTCATGGTAGCCATGATGGGCTCCCAGGTCCAGGTATAGTTGGGTTCAGAGAACAGAGCATCAGGGACCAGGCGGTGGTGCACCTGGTTAAGCGTACATATTACAGTGTACAAGGACCCAGGTTCAAGCCCCTGGTCCCCACCTGCAGGAGGAAAGATTCTAGAGTGGTGAAGCAGAGCTGCAGGTGTCTCTCTGTCTCTTTTCTATTCTATCTCACCCCCTACTCAATTTCTATCTGTCTTTACCTAGTAAATAAATTAATTAATTAAAAAAAAGGGAAAGGAGCATCATCGGGTGAGGGTGTCAACTTGTTTCTCTGGCAAGTGGATTCAGGAAGGATATTCTTTTTAAAATATATATTTTATTTATTTATTCCCTTTTGTTGCCCTTCTTGTTTTATTGTTGTTGTAGTTATTGTTGTTGTTGGATAGGACAGAGAGAAATGGAAAGAGGAGGGGAAGACAGAGGGGGAGAGAGAGATAGACACCTGCAGACCTGCTTCACTGACTCCACTGCAGGTGGGGATCTGGGGGCTCAAACCAGGATCCTTAAGCTGGTCCTTGCGCTTTGCGCCACATGCACTTAACCCGCTGTGCTACCGCCCGACTCTTAAGTCTGAGTGCAGTGGTAATTTGTCAGGAGGACATGATGGGGTCCTGTCCACACAGGTTGAAGAGGTATGCCTCTCAAAGGGAGCAGGACTCAATAGGCATTCATATCAGCAGCAACTCAAGCAAAATTGTATCAGAGAGAATGGGAGTTGAAAGTATAGAACAGACATAAAAGATCAGAACAGGTCCATGAACCAATTGTACAGGACTACCAGATGAGGACACACTTGTCCTTCTGACCAGTGATACACTGGGGATCCAGGAGAGAATAAGGCAGTGCATAGCAGGGGTTTTAGGAATTTTATTGAAATAAACAAGAAATAATGAGAGGAAGAGAGACAGAGACACCTGCAGCACTGCTATAACACTTGTGAAGCTTTCCCCCTGCAGGTGGGCACTGGAGGCTTGAACCCAGGTCTTTGTGTATTTTAGCATGTACACTCAATCAGGTATGCCACTACTCAGTCCCCAAATATTTTTTATTTACTTATTATTGGATAGAGACAGAAATTGGGAAGAGAGGTGAGATAGGGAGGGAAAGAGACAGAGACACCTGCAGCTCTGCTTCACCACTCATGAAGCTTTCCTCCTGCAGGTGGGGGCCAGGGGCTTGAACTTGGGTCCTTGCACACTGTAGTGTGGGCATTTAACCTGATGTACCACCACCTGGCCCCTTTATCTTTTCTTTTTTCTTTTTTAATATATATATATATATATATATATATTTTTTTTTTTTTTTTTTTTTGCCTCCAGGGTTATTGCTGGGGCTCAGTGCCTGCACCATGAATCCACTGTTCCTGGAGGCCATTTTTCCCCCTTTTGTTGCCCTTGTGGTTATTATTGTTGTTGTTGATGATGATGTCATTTGTTGTTGGATAGGACAGAGAGAAATTGAGGGGAGGGGAAGACAGAATGGGAAGAGAAAGATAAGACACCTGCAGACCTGCTTCACCACCTGTGAAGCAACTCTCCTGCAGGTGGGGAGCCGAGGGCTTGAACTGGGATCCTTATGCCAGTCACTTGCGCTTAACCTGCTGCACTACCGTCCACCCTCCTCCCCCTTCATCTTTTCTATATAGATTTTCTTTCTTCTTTTGTTTCCAGGGTTATCGCTGGGGCTCGGTGCCTGCACTATGAATCCACTGCTCCTGGAGGACATTTTTCCCATTTTTTGTTGTTGCTGTTATTGTTATTATTGCTGTTCTTGTTGGGTAGGACAGAGAGAAATCGAGAGGAGGGGAATACTGAGACACCTGCAGACCTGCTTCACCACCCACGAAGTGATTAACCTGCAGCTGGGGAGCCAGGGGCTCCAACTAGGATCATTAACGAAGGTCCTTGCACTTTGCACCATGTGCTTCCATTCGTGCCTCCCCATATAGATTTTTTAAATGTAAATCTTAGTCTTTTGCTAGTGTAGCTAAAGAAATATATCCATTTCTTATTCCATTAAGAAATATCCTAGATGTGAACATTTGAGTTTTCAGAATTATCTGCTGTTCAGGAATAAATTTTGTGAACAGTTTACATCAGAGTGAAGGTTACCCTTTCAGGATCTGAAAGATTAAAAGTGAAGGGGAGGGAGTCGGACGGTAGCGCAGCGGGTTAAGCGCAGGTGGGGCAAAGCACAAGGACCTGCATAACATTCCCGGTTCCAGCACCTGGCTCCCCACGTGCAGGGGAGTCGCTTCACAAGCGGTGAAGCAGGTCTGCAGGTGTCTATCTTTCTCTCCCCCTCTCTGTCCTCCCCTCCTCTCTCCATTTCTCTCTGTCCTATCCAACAACTACGACGTCAATAACAACAATAATAACTACAACAATAAAACAACAAGGGCAACAAAAGGAAATAAATATAAAGAAAAATGTAAAAATAATAAATAAAAATGAAGGGGAGTCTGGTAGCACAGCAAGTTAAGCGCAGGTGGCGCAAAGCGCAAGGACCCGCATAAGGATCCTGGTTCAAGCACCCCCCTCCCTCCCTACCTGCAGCGGGTAGCTTCACAAGCGGTGAAGCAGGTCTGCAGGTGTCTTATCTAACTCTCCCCCTGTCTTCCCCTCCTCTTTCCATTTCTGTGTCTTATTCAACAATAATATCAATAACAACAATAATAACCACAACAACGATAAAACAACAAAGGCAACAAAAGGGAAAAAATGGCCTCCAGGAGCAGTGGATTTGTAGTTCAGACACCAGGCCCCAGCAATAACCCTGGAGGCTAAATAAATAAATAAATAAGAGGGTCAGGGAAGGAAATGGAGAAAAGGCAAATAAAAACATCACAAAGTTTTCTAGACTTCAGATTGCCTTTTTCTTAATCTAGCATTTGCTTGCTATAAACTTTTGTTTTCTAGTGTTCTGACATTGTTTTTGCTTTTGTGAAGGAATGGTTCTTTAAAAATATCTATGTAGCCATTTTTGTTACTGATGATTTTGAGTACCTAACACTGAAAAACCAATTCAAGAACCTGGATGTTCATTATTAGATACTTATTTAGCCATACTAAATAAGTTTCATTAGCATTTCAAGATAATTTAAAAGTCAGGGGTAAGGTGACCAAAGTTGGGCTCCAAAACTTAAAAAGACCAGGAATTAGTCATACACTGGGGGTGTATATAACCGCTTAGAGTGTAACTAAAAGCTTAGCATGTTTATCAAGATCCTTCTCCCTTGATATATTTGCTTAGAAGTTTATTTTAGGAATTTTTTTTTTTTTTGCCTCCAAGGTTATTGCACTGGGAATCCACTGCTCCTGGAGGCTATTCCCCACCCCCCCCATTTTTGTTGCTCTTGTTATTATTGTTGTCATTGATGCCGTTGTTATTGGATAGGACAGAGAAATGGAGAGAGGAAGGAAAGACAGAGGGGGAGAGAAAGTCAGACACCTGCAGACCTGCTTCACCACCTGTGAAGCGACCTCCGTGCAGGTGGGGAGCTGGGGGTTCGAACCTGGATATTTACGCCGGTCCTTGTGCTTTGTGCCACGTGCACTTACCCTGCTGTGCTACCGGCCGACCCCCTATTTTAGGAATTTTAACACCTTAACTTGTCCAACCCTGTAAATATCCATTGCCAGACAGGAAATAGAGGGGGAATGCATATGATTCCATGCACAAGGACCTGGGGTTCAAGCTCCCAGTGATCACATCTGCAGAGGTGAAGCTTCACAAAGAAACTGTGTTATTAAGGTGTCTCTCTTTTTCCGTCTCTCTCCCTCCCTCTCACCCTCTTTTAAAAAACAAACACAGGGGGGCGGGCATTAACAGTGGGTCAAGCGCATGTGGCGCAAAGCGCCAAGGACCAGCAGAAGGATCCCGGTTGGAGCCCCCGGCTCCCCACCTGCAAGAGAGTCGCTTCTTCACAGGCGGTGAAGCAGGTCTGCAGGTGTCTATCTTTCTTTCCCCGTCTGTCTTCCCCTCCTCTCTCCATTTCTCTCCTGTCCAACAACAATGACAATAATAGTAACAACAATGCCGATAAACAAGGACAGCAAAAAGGGGAAAAATGGCCTCCAGGAGCAGGCACTGAGCCCCAGCAATAACACTGGGGGGGAAAACCACAACCACTTTTTTTTTTAACGATTTTTTTTTTTTTGGCCTCCAGGGTTATTGCTGGGGCTGTACCTGCACCATGAATCCACTGCTCCTATAGGCCATTTTTTTCCCTTTTTGTTGCCCTTGTTGTGGTTATTATTGTTGTTGATGTCGATAAGGACCGCTTGTGAAGCGACTCTCCTGTAGGTGGGGAGCCGGGGGCTCGAACCGGGATCCTCCGGTCCTTGCGCTTTGCGTCACCTGCGCTTAACCGGCTGTGCTACCACCTGACCCCCCCCCCCCCCACAACCACTTTTTATACCACTGGAGCAGTGGAGTTATACAATCACTGCACCCCAAAGATAATGTTGGTGGCAAAAAGAAGAAGAAAAAAAAGGAAATAATGGAACAAGTAAATTTATGAATTTTTTTTATTTATACACATTGACCAACAGTTTATTAGACGTTATTCATAACCTATGTTGACATTCTGATTTTGCATAGAAATAATATTTTTATTAGGGTGTAATATGTCCACAAAGTGAATTTAGTTCCATGAAGTAGCACATGTTCAAATCTCCAATGGGGTTTACTTTCAAAGTCACATCTCTCTAAATTTGTACACTAAACTTGATGGAGACACAACATTTATATTCCAAGTGCTCTTTTCCTTCATGTAGAAACATCTCAACTTCCAGAAATTTGGCTGCTCCAATAAATTGTCAAGGCAAAGATAAAGGGAATCGTAATGGACAAATTTTTCAATAGGGAAAAAAACTGTATATATACACATTTTATTATATACAAAGAAGAAAATAATAGCTTAAAACAGCCCATAATCACTGTGACTTTCTGCACAACAAAGGTCTTAAAATGGGACCACATTGTCCTTAATCAGAGCTCCAAGTAGTATTCCCACGATAGAAATGGATATTATTCTAGAGAAGTTGGCATTTTATGAATTCTGTGGAAGACTCACATAATAATCCATGTAAGAGAATGAGAAACTTTTACACTTGGGGGAAACAAAAATATTGAAGGAAGTGATACTTCTAGGATTATATTTATTGCTGACAGTGATTTTAGAGATAACAATGGAAATGTCAAGAATTTCTAGGTGAAATTCTAGCTATCTCATAAGAATGGGCACCATTTTGTGGTCTACAAAAAGAATGATGACAAAAAGGGAAAATGAGTTCAAAAGGCAGGATGGAAAAGTCTAGGGAAGAAAGCAAGCAAATACAGACATAATCACAGCAGGAAAAGAAAATGATCCTTTGCAAAGCCAAGTACTAGTGATATTTACATATGTAAGGTCAAGCCTGGAATAACAGAGAAGCGTCCTTCTACTTAATCATATACAAACACTATTTTGCATTTGCTGTAAAATGGGTATTTTCTATCAAAAACTAGAAATATTTATTCCAAGTTAATCCCAAATGAAGCCCAACTAAAGGGATGACAGAAAAATGGGTAAACATATTAAACTTAACTTCTATGTACAATATTGCCTTGATAGTTTCTATTACCTTTAAATCTCTACACAGGCTCAAGTTCTGGAGCTACAGTTAATATTTTTTCTTAATGAATGAATTACCAGTCCTTGAGTTAACTAAAGATTGATCTAGGCTCGAAGAGGTAGTCTGCTTTTTGTGACATAGAGCTCTGTAGTTTCTTCCACTTTAGACTTCTCCACTGCATTAATGCCTCTGTTTTCTTTGTCCTTTCCATGTGACTTTTTATGCTGTGAATTTAAGGGGATAAATTTAATATAAAGCAATATTGACACATATTAGTATACTCATGTTCAAAATTATCTGGACTATAGGGAGCCGGGCGGTAGCACAGCGGGTTAAGTGTACGCGCTGCAAAGTACAAGGACTGGAGTAAGGATCACGGTTCGAGGCCCCGGCTCCCCACCTGTAGGGGAGTCGCTTCACAGGCGGTGAAGCAGGTCTGCAGGTGTCTTTCTCTCCCCTTCTCTGTCTCTCTCCATTTCTCTCTGTCCTATCCAACAACGACATCAACAACAATAATAATAACTACAGCAACAAAAGGAAATAAATATCAAAAAAAAATTTTTTAATTATTTGGACTATAAGCAAGAAAATCAATGTGGGAAACTTCATAAAAGGTTAAACAAAACATTTTTTAAAAAAATATTTATTCCTGGGAGTCAGGCGGTAGCGCAGCAGGTTAAGCACACATGGCGCAAAGCTCAAGGACCGGTGTAAGGATTCCGGTTCAAGGCCCTGGCTCCCCACCTGCAGGGTGCACCTTCACGGGCGGTGAAGCAGGTCTGTAGGTGACTTTCTCTCCCCGTCTGTCTTCCCCTCCTCTCTCCATTTCTCTCTGTCCTACCCAACAACAATGACAGCAACAACAACGATGACAACAACTGTAACTACAAGGATAACAAAAGAGAATAAATAAATATTTTTTTTTTAAAAATTACTCCCGGGCGGAGGGTAGATAGCATAGCGGTTATGCAAACAGACTCTCATGCCTCAGGGTCCAAAGTCACAGGTTCAATCCCCGGCACCACCATAAACCAGAGCTGAACAGTGCTCTGGTTAAAAAAAAAAAAAAAAAAAATTCCCTTTTGTTGCCCTTGTTGTTTTATTGTTGTAGTTACTATTGTTATTGATGTCGTTATTGTTGGATAGGACAGAAAGAAATGGAGAGAAGAGGGAAAGACAGGGGGGAGAGGAAGATAGTCACCTGCAGACCTGCTTCGCCGCCTGTGAAGCGACTCCCCTGCAGGTGGGGAGCTGGGGGCTTGAACCGGAATCCTTATGCCGGTCCTTACGCTTTACGCCACGTGCCTTAACCCGCTGCGCTACTGCCCTATTCCCAAACAAGTCATTTTGAACCTTCAAATTATCTGGCAAGCAGAGATGAAAGCCTACACCTAACCACCAATAAAAGGAGTAGAATGAAAGGAATATCAATGATTAGTCAACAATTTGTTTGGCTTTATATGTTAACTCTCTTTTCAGCCACCAGGTTCCAGATGCTAGCAGGATGCCAATCAGACTTCCCTGGATAGACTCCACCTATGTGTCCTGGAGCTCTGATTCCCCAGAGCCCTGCCCCACCAGGGAAAGAGAGAGACAGGCTGGAAATATGGATTGACCTGTCAATGCCCATGTTCAGCAGGGAGGCAATTACAGAAGCCAGACCTTCTACCACCTGCATCCCACAATAACTTTAGGTCCATACTCCCAGAGGGTTAAAGAATAAGAAAGCTATCAAGGGAGGGAATGGGATAGGGAGTTCTGGTGGTGGGAACTGTGTGGAGTTGTACCCCTCTCATCCTATGGTTTTGTCAGTGTTTCCTTTTTATAAACAAAATACATACATACATACATACATACATACATCTCTGCTATTCTACCCACTAAGAACAATGACTACATATTAAATAGCAAAGGAAGGACTTAACAGATATGGAAGGATATCAAATAGAATAGGTATCAGGAGGTCCTGGAACAGGATGGCAAAGGACCTAGTTGGGGCTGTACTGTTATGTGGAAAACTGAGAAATGTTATGCATATACAAACTACTGTATTTACTATCAACTATAAAACATTAATCCCCCAATAAAGTAAAAGAGTAAATAAAAAGATGATTATCAGGTACCTGAAAAAACGGGACCCCACCACTTGATAAATAATTGACATTAGCATCTACAATTGGCTTTTGACTCAGAGGTTCCTCAATGGTGTGTTCCAGAATGGCCTTTTCTTCATCCAAATCCTAAAATAAGAAATTGAATCAGTGCTTACTTAAATCCAAGACTTTAAAATCTTCTCTCTCTTAGGGTAATTTTCTTTTTTGAAAATAACTCAATTATCTGCATCCCTGGACGTGGCTCAGTGGATGGGGAGTTGGGACTCTGAAGCATGAGGTCCTGAGTTTGATCCCAAGCACTGCATGCCCCAAAGTAACACTCTGGTTCTCTCTTCTGCTTCCCATCTTCCTCTCTCATAAGTACATAAGTATTTTAAAAGACAAGAACACAATGCTCATTTTATGAAAGTTAATCTCAACAAAATTAGTAGAAAGCCTACCAACAAATGGAGTAATTACTAGTATGTACCTATATAGAGTTAAAGTGCCTACACTAAAATGTTAAGTGTTATCCCAGTACCAGGGAAATAACTCAGTAATTGAGCACTGATTTGCCTGAAACCCCAGGTTTGATCCCAGTACAACCATATGCTAATATTAGGTGATGCATTCGTCTCTCAAAAATAAATAACAGTGGGAATTGTGTGTAGCTGTACCCCTCTTATTCTGGGTTTTTTTTTCAGTGTTTCCTTTTTATATAAATAAAACTTTAAAATAATAATAATAAAATATATAAACAAATAGGTAAAATAAATTTTAAAAAATAATAGACTTATTAAATTGGTAATCTCAGGACAATGGGATTATGGTCTTCTATTTTCTACTTTGTAACTTTCTGATTTCCCAATTTTTCTTTTCTTATTTGTTTTTTAGAATTTATGAGAAAGATAGGAGAGAGAGAATGTACCAAACATCACTCTGGTACATGTGCTGGACTTCAGGACTTCATGATTGAGAGTTCAATGCTTTATCCACCACGCCACCCCCGGACCACAAGTTCCCAATTTTTCTATAATAACTACAATTATGAGCAGAGCAGAGCAGAACATACCAGACCAGACTTGGGAGGTGGTGCAATAGGTGAAGCACTGCAAGAACAAGGTCCCAAGTACAATCGCTGGAATCACATGTACCAGAATGATGCTCTGGTTCTCTTTCTCTCTCTCACTAATAAATATTAACAACAACAATAACAAACAGCAGAACAGATTATGGAGCATGACTATCTAGGTTTGAATTCCATTTGCATCTTGTGTAATTCTGTGCAATCTTAGATTTTAACAGTAAAATAGGGTAGGTAATTGCATTCACCTCAAAAGAGAGAATTAACAGTAAATGTGTGATGTATGGGGGTCAGGCAGAGGCACACTCGGTTCAGTGCCCGTTAGCAAACACAAGGACCCACGTTCAAGACCCATTCCCTACCTGCAGGGGGAAAACTTCACGAGCAATGAAACAGTGCTAAAGGTGTCTTTCTCCCTCTTTATCTCCCCTTTTTCTTTCAACTTCTCTCTGTCCTATCCAATAAAATAAATTTTTTTTTTTTTAATTTATTTAGTTTATTTATTCCCTTTTGTTGCCCTTGTTGTTTTATTGTTGTAGTTATTATTGTTGTTGTCGTTGTTGGATAGGACAGAGAGAAACGGAGAGAGGAGGGGAAGACAGAGAGGAGGAGAGAAAGATAGACACCTGCAGACCTGCTTCACCGCCTGTGAAGCGACTCCCCTGCAGGTGGGGAGCCGGGGTTCGAACCGGGATCCTTATGCCGGTCCTTGTGCTTTGCGCCACCTGCGCTTAACCCGCTGCGCTACAGCCCGACTCCCTAAAATAAATATTTTTTAAGTGTATGTAAAGTACTTAAAACAATATCTGATATATGCTAAGTGCAATCCAAATATAGGCTATTACTTTATCTCTTAGTCTAATAAAAAATGGTCAAATTAAAACAAACAGGTTTTAAGGATTGGTCAACTAATGTTAATGAGGGTAGAACTGAAAAGCAAATAAAATTCTTGATGCACATTCAACAGCAAGAATTCACCAGCTATTGCACCAAAGTAAAGGACTGGGAAGGGCCAGGTGGTGGTGGCGCACCTGGTTAAGTGCACCCGCTACAATGTGCAAGGACCCGGGTCAAACCCCAGTCCCCAAATGCAGGGGGAAAGCTTCACCAGTGGTGAAGTAGAGGTGCAGGTGTCTCTATCTATCTCTCCCTTCTCAATTTCTCGCTGTCTCTATCCAATAATAAATAAGTAAAATTAAAAAAAAAAAAAGGACTGGGTGGGGAATGGGCTGGGGGTGTGGGGTTTTCAGGTCCTGGTGCATAATGGTAGAGGAGGACCTAGGCTGGGACTAAGAGTATTTTGCATAAAATTGAGAATACACATATATCAACAGCTGTATTTACTGTAAGCCATTAACTCCCCCCCCCCAATAAAAATATATATAGTTTACAGGAGAATTTAGGGCAAGGGAAATGATTTAGACAACTGACATTTTCCTTTTTCTAAATTCTTTATTTTTTTAATTAATTAATTAATTACTTTCCCTTTTGTTGCCCTTGTTTTTTATTGTTGTTATTATTGATGTCATCACTGTTAGATAGGACAGAGAGAAATGGAGAGAGGAGGGGATAGGGAAGGGGAGAAAGATAGACACCTGCAGACCTGCTTCGCTGCCTATGAAGCGACTCCCCTCCAGGTGGGGAGCTGGGGGCTCGACCCGGGATCCTTATGACGGTCCTTGCACTTTGAGCCAACAGCACTTAACCGGCTGCGCTACCACCTGGCTCCCAATTAACTTTTTTCTTAAGCATTTATTTATTTACTAATGAGAGAAAGAGGAAAGAAGTATAGAGGAGAAATGGACAAAAGGAGAGAGGGAAGAGGAGACAATCTTTTTTACTTGTGAAGTCAGGGATTAAACTTAAGACTTCATGCCTGAGAGTTCAAAGCCTTACCTACTGCAACACCTCCTTTTTTTTATTTTTTGCCTGCAGGGTTATTGCTGGGGCCTGGTGCTTGCACTACAAATCCACTGCTCCAGTAGCCATTAATTCCTTTTTTTTTTTTTTTTTTGGATAGGACAGAGAGAAATTGAGAGAGAAGGGGAAGACAGGGCTAGAGAAAGAGAGACACCTGCAGACCTGCTTCACTACTTGTAAAGCAATCTCCCTGCAGGTGGAGAGCCAAAGGCTCGAAAAGGGATCCCTGTGCGGGTCCTTGTGCTTCGTACTAAGTGTTCTTTTTTTAAAAAAATATTTATTTATTTATTCCCTTTTGTTGCCCTTGTTGTTTTATTGTTGTAGTTATTATTGATGTTGTCATTGTTAGATAGGACAAAGAGAAATGGAGAGAGGAGAGGAAGGCAGAGATGGGAAGAGAAAGATAGACACCTGCAGACCTGCTTCACAGCCTGTGAAATAACTCCCCTGCAGGGGGGAGCCGGGGACTCGAACCAGGATCCTTATGTCGGTCCTTGCGCTTCGCACCATGTGGCTTAACCCCTGCCCTACCACTGACTCCCATACTAAGTGCTCTTAACCAGGTGTGCCACAACAGACTTTCATACTTGAAGCACCAGAGGTCCCAAGTCCAATGCCTGTCACCACTGTGAGCCAGAGCTGATCTGTACTCTGGTTTAGAAAAAGAAGCTTACAGAGGAACTCTAAAATGCCAATAAAGATCTTTTACCCGGCTGTCCTCTTTTTTGTTTTCTGAAGAGTTTAACATCATCAACAGTTCAGGCTGTTTCTCTTTCAGCTGATGAAGAAGTTGTTCCCGAGGTTCAGTTCTCAGCAATGTTGTTGGGTACAAATAATTCTTTCTTTGTGGTGTTGTACCTTTAGTGGACATTATATAAAAGGAAAAAAATTAGGTGTAAAATATTAATATGATGTTTATAATGCTAGGATTTATATTTCTCAATGAATCTTTGTCTTTCAAAGATGTAATATAGGAGATGGGGGTTAGTTCAGTGGTAGAGCATTGGTCATGAGTGGATGAGGTCTTGGGTTTAATCACCAGCACATAAAAACAAAAATGACAAGTAATACAACCAACAAAAATTACCTTGCTCTGTCACTCACTAAAAAAGATAAAATAAGGGCCAGTGAGATAGCTTGCCCCATTAGTGCTTGGCTTCCTTTGCACTGGGACTAGAACAGAGCCATGTCAACTCATGGGAGCCCTGTGAAAAGTGCTGGCAGAGGTGGCAGGATGTAGCACTGCTGTAGCATTTCTCCTTTCTTGCTGCCTCATCCCTCCCTCTCTCAAAAAAAAATAAAATAAAGAATGATAAGTTGAACAGTGAGGCCATGCAATAATATCACATTAAGGCTCTAGGTGCATTCCCCCCAGTCACATTAAAAAAAGTTAATAGTGGGACTGGAAGGTAACACACCCAGTAGAGTGCCAATTTCCCCATCCATGAGGAGCCAGGTTAGAGCCTTCAGTAGCCATATTGGAGCACCTGTACACGGGGAACTTCACAAACGATGGTGCAGTACTATGGTGTGTCTCTCACTCTCTATCAAAAAAGGAGTCGACCAAGGACAATGGAATCATATAGGTATGAAGCCCAAAGAAAAACACTGGTGGGGGGAAAAAAGGCAAACAAAATAATAATAAACCAGAAACAACCATTACCATAGATAAGAATATATATATTAGTCTCCAGGGTTATTGCTGGGGCTCAGTGCCTGCACTACAAATCCATTGCTCATGGTGGCCAGTTTTTCCATTTTATTGGATAGGACAGAGAGAAATTTCGAGGAGGGGAGATAGAGTGAGAGAAAGAGAGAGACACCTGCAGACCTGCTTCACTGCTTGTGAAGCAACCCCCTGCAGGTGAAGGGCCAGGGGCTCGAACCTGGATTCTTGAGCAGGCCCATGTGCTTTATACTCTGTGTGCTTAACCAGGTGCAGCACCACCCAGTCCCCACTTAAAAAATTTCTCACTTGACAAATTGTCTTAATAAAATCAACTATCTTCAGAATTAGTCTTATCTCAGAGAAATTTTTCCAACTCTGAGGGTGAATAAAAGATGTTTGGTGTAAGCTCTACAAAGAGTCATAGACTGTGGGGTTGGGTGGTGGCACACTGGGTTAAGCCCACATAATACAAAGCACAAGGATCCACATAAGAATCATGGTTCCCCACGGATCCCCACCTGCAGGGGGTCGCTTTGCAAGCTGTGAAGCAGGTCTGCAGGTGTCTGTCTTTCTCTCGCACTCTCTATCTCCCCCACCCCTCTCAATTTTTCTCTGTCTTATCCAAAAGAGATCGAAAAAATGGCCACAGGCGCAGTGGATTCATAGTGCAGGCACTGAGTCATTACTGTGCAAAATGGCAGTAGTATTTGGATAAAAGTACTTATGATCAGACTGATAAGGATAGATAGCTCACTGCATATTTGACAGTTGGCTTTCTTTCTAATGAGTTTTTACTCTCACAGCTAACAAAGGCACTTGGCTTTTGCTCAAATGTTTTTATCTCTAATTTCACTGAGAATGGACAATAAAAATTAAAGATCACTTGGAGGGGTGGGAGATAGCATAATTGTTATGCAAAAGACTTTGATGCCTGAGGCTCTGAAGTCCCCAGTTCAATCCCCAGCACCTTCATAAACCAGAGCTGAGCAGTGCTCTGGTAAGAAAATAATAATAAGAAGAAGAAGAAGAAGAATCTCTTGGAGATCAATGTTATTTATCATGACCTTTAATATGTGCCTTGAGAAGTGCCTCTGAAGTATAATTTACATACCATAAAATTTACTCAGTAATTACTAGTAAATTTTTTATATTTATAAATTTATTTTTCCTTTTGTTATCCTTGTTGCTTTTCATTGTTGTTGTTACTGATGTCGTCATTGTTGGACAGGACAGAGAGAAATGGAGAGCGATGGGGAAGACAGAGAGGGGGAGAGAAAGACAGACACATGCAGACCTGCTTCACCGCCTGTAAATCTACTCTTCTACAGGTGGGGGACTCGAACCGGGATCCTTAAGCCGGTCCTTGTGCTTTGCACCACGTGCACTTAACCCGCTGAGCTACCGCTCAACTCCCAATTATTAAATTTATAAGACTATCTACCACATTGCGATTATTCACCCTGTGCTAAATAACTTGCTATCCTTTTGTCTTCTGTGTAGAATACACTAAATCATTAGAACATATATTGATCTTTGTCACAAAAATGTTATTCCTAAATGCCAATCCAAGTCTGTGATAAAATAAGTAGCATACCATAATGCACCGTGTGGCAAGCTTTGCACTGAACTAAGCATGTGGGGGTGAGATGGTGGCACACCCGGGGAAGGGCAAACATTTCAGTGTGCAAGGACCAGGGTTCTTCCCCCACCTGCAGAGGGGAAGTTTCACAACAGTGAGGCAGTGCTGCAGGTGCCTCTCTCTCTCTCTCTAGCTCCCCTACCCTCTCAATATCTGTCTCTATACAAAAAAAAAATATATATATATATATATATATATATATATATATATATAACATTCATATAACTAAATGTGCTTAACTGTACCCTCTAATACTTGTTTTGTTTTAAAGATAAGAGACGGAGATAGAGAGAGGCAGAGAGACCATAGCGCTGACGCTTCCTTCAATGCAGTAAGGTCTAGGCTCAAACCTGGGTCATGCATGTGGCAAAGCAGCACATTATCCAAGTAAGCTAGCTTGCCAGTCCAACCTCCACTATTTTTTATATTAAAATGTAGTCTTAAGATTGTCAGATGATAGCTGTTCTTTCTTAACAAAGTCAGCTACATGAATGTAAAATGTTAGTAAATGTGATGTCAGAATGTATGACACCAAATGGCTAGATTAAGGTTCCAATTTTTCCTTATTTTAGTTGATTACAGTAAGATGATGAATTCCTATTAGTTCATGGCAAGACCTAGTTGCTTGGAACATCTGACCCTGTGTAAGGCTACAGTCAATACTAAACACTGTAACAATTCTATTTCCCTTTAAAAGTACCTATCGGAGTGACCCAGAAGGTGGCATAGTGGATAAGGTATTGGATTCTCAAGCATATGGTCCCAAGTTCAATCCTGAGCACCACATGTGCCACAGTGGTGCTCTGGTTCTCTCTCTTTCCTTCCCTAAACCCCTTTCTCTTGTAAGTACCTGTTGGAATATCCAGTTTCAGTTCTTGCTGCAGAAAGCAATTAAGCTTCGTCAAACCCATTTTTATGTTTTCATTAAGCTCGAGGCTTTGTGCCATTAGTCCTTCTTCATCACCAGTGATCTGACTGAGGAAAATGTTATGCTGATTCTCATGAGTTGCTTTATGTCCTCTTAGTTTTTCAGCGATCTCCGAACATGAAGACTCACAACCTTGGTTTATAACCTATAAATGATACAAACGAGTTTTCATTATAAAAATTAAAGTCGTTAGTGCTTCCTTAAATACTATCATTTCCCTGTACCTCTAAATTTTCCTTAAGGAAAGTTAAAAACACATACAATAGTAAAGGATAAGGGTCCAGATGGTGGCACACCTGGTTGAGTACAAAGGGATCTGGGTTCAAGCCCCTGGTCCCCACCTGCAGGGAGAAAGCTTTGAGAGTGGTGGAGCAGGGCTGCAGGTGTCTGTCTCCCTCTCTAGTTCCCCCTTCTGTCTGTAATTCTGTTTCTACCTAATTAATAATTAATTTTTAAAAAGATTTCACCAATTATCTAAAATATTTTTGATACTTTTTAAATGTTTTTTTTATTATCTTTATTTATTGGATAGAGACAGCCAGAAATCAAGCGGGAAGGGGTGATAGAGAGGAAGAGAGACACAGAGACACCCGCAGGCCTGCTTCACCACTCGTAAATCTTTCCCCCTTGTAGGTGGGGACCGGGAGCTCGAACCCAGGTCCTTGCATATCGTAATACATGCGCCCAACCAGGTGTGCCACCACCTGGCCCCAACACTTGTTTTATTTTTATTTATTTATTTTCCCTTTTTGTTGCTTTTGCTGTTTTATTGTTGTTGTAGTTATTATTGTTGTTATTGATGTCGTCATTGTTGGACAGGACAGAGAGAAATCGAGAGAGGAGGCAAAGACAGAGAGGAGGAGAGAAAGATAGACATCTGCAAACCTGCTTTACCACTTGTGAAGTCATTCCCCTGCAAATGGGGAGCCCGGGGCTCGAACCAGTATCCTTAAGCCGGTCCTTACGCCTTGTGCCACGTGCGCTTAACCCGGGGTGCTACCGCCCAACTCCCCTCAAACTTGTTTTATTTGAACCAAAATTCATCACTAGATTTGGTTGATATGTTGTAAGTAGGCTGCTCTATCGTGAGCACTGGGATACTTCAGAGTAAGAAAGGTCATTCTTAGATAACTAACTGTAATAGGTGAAAACAAGCAACGGCTCAGGCAAGTTCTGCTATCAGATTCTCTAGTTTTAACTCTCTCTTCTCACAGACTATCCTATCTCATACTTTTCTCCTTGAAAATAAAAGTCTGTTATGGGGGAAAAAAAAACCAAACTTGACCCTATCTGTATCTTAATGTCTGGATTTGAACTGTTGCATCTCTGGCTTATTTTCTTATGTTATCTGAAATTCTCTATTGTCCACAAGCTAGCTAGACCCAAAGGTTTGAACCAAATTAGGAGCTGAGAGGTAGCTCACCCAGTAAAGCATGTACTTAGCCAAGCATTAGGAAGAGACAGCTAGGAGATGTAGAACTGAGCAGGTACAAGACCCAGCAACAAGTGACAAAAAGTAAGATCTAATCTAAATCATGTTTAATTTTGGCAAGAATCACTTATAGGTAGTGCTGGAAGCACACAAACTTTGGCTGTGTGTTATGTTAAGACTATCAGAGGGACTGGTTATAGTCATCCTATTACAATGTTGCCTGGTGGTTTTTGATCAAATGGTTTAAGAAGTCATTAATGTCTACAGGAGTTATTTTATCAGTGGTTGCAAAACAGTAATATTTTCTGAATTCTTCTGCCTTCTATTAGCTAAAATTCTTCTTTGAAAGATGTTTCTCCCACCTGCTACACCAAGATAGAACTCTTATGGGAAAGACAGGTGTTTAATGATTTCCCTTTATTTACTGGTTTTAAGAATCACATATTGCTTAACATTGTTAAGTTTTAGCAGACCTAGCAAGTTATCCTTCAGACAACCAGAGCAATATCCTATTATTGGTGAAAGCAATGATAGAATTTGATGTAAGGAGAAAAGTAAAAAGCACATGTAAGTGGAAGGGATTATATATGAAAAGGGAAATTATCCTTCATGGAAGGTAATCACAAATGAAAAAATTCAAAGATAGATACAAGGTAAGACAAATTTGAACTTCAAGATTTAGCAGACACATATATGAATTAAGATGATGAGTAAACATATCGACAATTTAGTCTTCAAAATTCTAATCATTTGTTACATTAAAAATTCTTTTGGGGGCTCCTTGAGTGCAAATGTTACAGTGTGCAAGGACCAGGTTCAAGCCTCTGGTCCCCACCTGCAGGGGGAAAGCTTCACAAGTGGTGAAGCAGGGCTGCAGGTATCTCTCTCCCTCCCTCTCTGTCTCCTACCTTCTCTCAATTTGTGGCTGTCTCTATCAAATAAGTAAAGGTAATTTTTTTTAATGCAGTGAGAAGAGTTCATCATTATAAAAAAAACTGTTTTGATTCTAATTCTTAGGTAGTCCAGGAGGTGGTGCAGTGGATAAAGCACACTGGATTCTCAACCATGAGATCCCAAATACAATCCCCAGAAGCACATGTACCAGTCATGTCTGATTCTTTCTCTGCCTATTTTTCTCATGAATAAATAAATTCTTTAAAAAAAAAAGATACTAATTATTAGTCAAGAATATCTAATATTCTAGTAATCATATTTCTCCCCCCAAAGATAGCTACAAAGTTATTACCTGAAGCAAATTCTGAAGTTCCTCTTCTCTTTTATTTAAGCAAGACATCCACCGTTCAGCAAAACAGAGTGTGTCTCTGTTCAGAGCTTCGCTTCTCTGTTCAGCCTTTTCAGTTATTATTTCAAGGTTACTACTAAGTTCACCACAGTGTTTCACAGATTTGTCAACCAACTTTGCACCTTCTAGACTAAAATGTCTGAATTCCTGTGTCAAACCATCAGAATCAGAGCAAAATTTTGTCCTCTGAGAAGTTGTTTGATTGATTATATTCTTAGATTTCCTACAGGAAAAGAAAATTAACATGGTAAACAGGAAACGGATGACTCAGAATATAGACAATTTGCTCAAACCACAAAGCTCATAAGTTAGTATATTCGAACTCAGGTAGTCTGACTCCAGAGAAGATACTATTAATCAAGTTGCCCTTGTTGTTTTATTGTTGTAGTTATTATTATTGTTGACGTCGTCATTGTTGGACAGGACAGAGAGAAATGGAGAGAGATGGGGAAGACAGAGAGGGGGAGAGAAAGATACCACCGTTTATAAAGCGACTCCTCTGCAGGTGGGGATCCCAGAGCTCAAACTGGGATCCTTAAGCCGGTCCTTGTGCTTTGTGCCATGTGCGCTTAACCCGCTATGCTACGGCCGGACTTCCACAGCTTATCAGTCTTATGGAGAAAGGATGCTTTGGCCAGTGCATTTTCACAGCAAATAGACATAACATTTGTCATTAAATGGCCTTAGAAAATGTTTCTTCTCATAAAATCTGTCCAGCTCTCCTTTAAACAACTTTTTTTTAATGTAACCTCTCAGAATATTAACAATACGGGAGGTCAAAAGATAGTTCACCCAGTAGAGTGCACACCTTACTATATGCGAGAACTCCAGTTTGGGTCCTTGATGTAAGGAGAAAATACTATGCAAGGGAAAACTTCGAAAGTAGTGACACAGTGCTATGCTCTTTTTCCAACTCTACTCTCTGTCTCTCACCTATTGTCTGGGAAGAGGGGAAGAGCCTGCCAGAAGTAGTGGAACTATCCATTGAAACCATAGCAGGCAGGCAAGCAGGCAGGCAAAAAAAAAAAAAAAAAAAAGATTAACTAAGTGGTTATTAAAATAAAATCTAACTAATGATTTTACTCCTCCTTCAACTAGATTATGTTACTAAAAGGCATCCCCTACAAACTCTAGTCTCTAAACTGTCCAGCCAGTTATTCTCTTTTTAAGCAGTTTTGCTCTCTCTACGGCACAAATAAGTCACAGCAATTATGTTATAAAACATTTCAATAAAAAAGGTGTGACAGGGTTGGGGAGTAGCACAGTTGGTTAAGTGCACATGGTGCTAAGTGCAAGGACTGGAATAAGGATCTTGGTTCCAGCCCTTGGCTCCCTACAAGGGAGTCAATTCACTGGTGGTGAGGCAGGTCTGCAGGTGTCTATCTTTCTCTATCTTCCCCTCCTCTCTCGATTTCTCTCTGTCCTATAAAGCAACAATAACGACAACAATAAACAACATGGGCAACAAAAGGGAAAAATAGCCGCCAGGAGCAGTGGATTCACACTGCAGGCGCTGAGCCCCAGCCATAACATGGGACGGGAAAAATAAAAAATAAAAATAAATTAAGGAAAAAAAGGTGCAACAAACACGTTAGCTTGAAGTAAAGTTTATCAGACTATACATTTAAATTCAATGAAGACTTAGCTCTCAGAAAGTTGCCTGTAAAAGCATTCAAAATGATCTCAAAGAACCAGAGTTAAATCTTTTTTTAAAAAAAATATTTATTTATTTACTCCCTTTTGTTGTCCTTGTTGTTTTATTGTTATAGGTCTTGTTGTTATTGATTTCATTGTTGGATAGAAGAGAGAGAAATGGAGAGAGGAGGGGAAGACAGAGAGGGGGAGAGAAAGATAAGACACCTGCAAACCTGCTACACCACCTATGGAGCAACTCCCCTGCAGGTGGGGAGCCAGGGGCTCAAACAGGGATCCTTATGCCAGTCCTTGCACTTTGCGCCACCTGCGCTTAACCCACTGCACTACCGCCAGACTCCCCCCAGAGTTAAATCTTAAGAAGAGAATGAAAGCTACCTTTTATGACCATTAGGTGGCAGACCACATATGTAAATCAATTAAGCTAGTAAGTAAATATGTTGAAAAACTAAGTCCATCTAAAAATTAATTGAAAATGACCGAAAAAGAAATTTGAGTGACAAAGTTAGAGACTATCATCCTGAATCTATATCATCAAGGAACTCACAAGCTAATAGAAAAGTGAGATTTATTCACACATTATCACAAATAAATACCAAAAGCACATCTCAAACTTCACCAAGATTCCTAGGTCCAACTACCTGGTAATTCTCATACAGGGCCTCTGAATTACACTATGAGGAACATTAGTGTTAGAATGACAGGAAAAAGGAATTGCATGGGTCTTTAAGAAATATTCATGCAGAAGTAGGGCAGTAGCACAACGGGTTAAGCGCAGGTGGTGCCAAGTGCAAGGACTGGCGTGAGGATCGTGGTTCAAGCCCCCTGCTCCCCACCTGCATGGGAGTCGCTTCACAAGCGGTGAAGCGGGTCTGCAGGTATCTATCTTTCTCTCCCCCTGTCTTCCCCTCCTCTCTCCATTTCTCTCTGTCCTATCCAACAACAACGACATCAATAACAACAATAACTACAGCAATATGACATGGACAAAAAGGGAATAAATAAATAAAACGTTAAAAAAAAGAAAAATCTCCCTTCACACAGATAGCTCCATTCCCATTTCAACCCTACTCCAGCATTCCCTTTAAAATCACTGAAGTAGTCAGAAGTTCACAAGTATAAACAAAAGGAAAAAAAATCAAAAATGGCACACCTGACTGAGTGCACATATCACAAGGTGTAAGGATCAAGGTTGAAGCCCCCACCTGTAGTGAGGGAAGCTATGCAGGGCTACAATACAGATTTATCTAAAAGTAGAATATATAAAAAGAATATATAAGAGAAAAGGAGGAATTGGGGATTCCTTTTATTACAAGGTTCTTTCATTACACACAAAACTGTAAATTATTTGAAAGTGAATTAATTTAAAAATATCTATTATTATCCTCCAAAGGGAGGATGAACAACATACTCTACCTGAGGAAGATGGGTCGATATTGGGGCAGCTTGGAATGTTCCTACTCTTGACCACAGAATGTGAGCTCAGATCTACAGAGATGCAGAGGTCATATAGGCTCCTAAGCTGAATATGGGCCCCAGATCACATCGAATCGATGGGGTTTACAGTCAACAATATTTATACACCTTTCCCATATTACGGAGCTTCACTCTTCCCTGATCCAGCTTTCTGGTCCTTTTTCTAGTCATGACATCATCTCCCCAGACAATAACTTGGATTCACATGCATATTTTAGGCTCGGGGGGAAAACGAAAGGAAAAAAAAAAAAAAACTAGTATAGCCACAGGCCCTTTGGAATATAACTAAAATATATCTACTAGCTATCTACAAAATGGAGGCCCCCCGCCCCGACTCTTCATCTGCACTATTCCAGCCTTTAGGTCCAAGATTGGTCAACAATTTGTTTGGCTTTGTATGTTAACTCTCTTTTCAGCCACCAGGTTCCAGATGCATGATGCCTACCAGACTTCCCTGGACAGACAACCCCACCAATATGTCCTGGAGCTCTGATTCCCCAGAGCCCTGCCCTGCTAGGGAAAGAGAGAGGCAGGCTGGGATTATGGATCGACCTGTCAACGCCCATGTTCAGCCGGGAAGCAATTACAGAAACCAGACTTTCAACCTTCTGCATCCCACAATGACCTTGGGTCCATACTCCCAGAGGGTTAAAGAACAGGAAAGCTATCAGGGGAGGGGATGGGATAGGGAGTTCTGGTGGTGGGAACTGTGTGGAGTTGTACCCCTCTCATCCTATGGTTTAGTCAATGTTTCCTTTTTATAAATAATTAGAAAATATATTTATTATTATACCATATGCTTTCACTGATAGGTGAAATATAAAGAAATAAAGCCAAAAGAAAAAAAAAAGTCAAAAACAAACCCTGAGATTCTGGTGCAGAAAAGTCACCAAACAAGGTGGGAGGAGAGGTAGAGGGTTCAAATGAGCAGGGGAAGAGGGATATCGTCACCTTGGTGATGGGTACAGCATAGTAACAAACAACCTGAAGAAAGGTAAAAAAGTACCCCCAAAACATGAAAATCAGTATTATTTCTCCGAACAACTGGCTAAATTTAAATTAAGTCTCTATATTGAGATAAAAGTATATACCTGGCCTAATAATAGCATAATGGTTATGTAAACAGACTCTCATGCCTGAGGCTACAAGGTCCCAGGTTCCGTATCCCATACCACCATAAGCCAGAGCTCAACAGGGCTCTGGTAAAAAAATAAAAGTATTTACCAATATTAATTTTCATTAAATGTATTCATATGAGTATTCTGGATTTTAGGAAATACACATGAAATATTTAAAACAACCACAGGTATAACCTACTCAGTGAATTCAGAAAAGATGTACTTATGTATCTGAATATGTCTGTGTGTGTATTACTATAGGGGGAAGGGAAAAGGGAATGAGAATGATGAAGCAAGCATAATAAAATGCTAACTGAGAAATTGGATTGAAAATATTTGTATGACTGGAAGCTTTTTTATTTCTTGTAAAGTCTGAAATAATGTCAGACAAGGGAAAATTAAACAGAATTTAGAAACAACTTACTGTTCTGTGTTTTCTTGGATATTATTAAGAGGCTTCTGGATGTTCTCACATTTTTCCTCCAAAGCACAGAATCTGTTTTCCCAAAGACTGATCAACTGAGAAAGCTCCTTATTATAAGACAGTTGTGGGAAAAGAGAAAAAATTATCAGAACTGTTTTTCAATATAGAAAAATATCAATATAAAGTAACAATCTGGAATAATAGTAATGGAATAATTATTCATGTTACCCTCCCTAGAAAGAAATAATTTAGGGGCCAAGCGGTGATGCACCTGGTTAAGTGAACATATTACCGTGCACAAGGACACAGGTTCAAGCCCCTGGTCCCCATCTGCAGAAGGAAAGCTTCATGAGTGATGAAAAAGCCTGCAGGTGTCTCCTCTCCCTCCTTTCCCTTCCCCTCTCAATTTCTTTCTGTCTCTATCCAATAAATAAATAAATAAAATAAGAAAAAGAAACAATTTACCAAGTTAAAATACAAACACATAATATTTTGAGAAATTATAAGTTAAAAATTATAAAACTTGGGAGTCGGGCTGTAGTGCAGCGGGTTGTGCAGGTGGCGCAAAACACAAGGACCGGCAAAAGGATCCCGGTTCGAGCCCTGGCTCCCCACCTGCAGGGGAGTCACTTCACAAGCGGTGAAGCAGGTCTGCAGGTGTCTATCTTTCTCTCCCCCTCCTCTCTCCATTTCTCTCTGTCCTATCCAACAACAACGACAATAATTACTACAACAATAAAACAACAAGGGCAACAAAAGGGAATAAATAAATAAAATAAATATTAAAAAAAATTATAAAACTTTGGGGCCAGGTGCTAATGCACCTGGTTGAGTGCACACATTACAGTGCACAAGGACCCAGGTTCAAGCCCCTGGTCCCCACCTGCAGGGGGAAGGCTTTGTGAGTGGTGAAACACTGTTGCAGGTGTCTCTCTTCCTCTCTACCACCTCCACCCCTCTCAATGTCTGCTGTCACTATTCAATAAATAAAGATTTTTAAAAAAATTTTAAACTGTGACACTCCCTAAGTCTGCTAAATAAGATACCTGCGAGTGGATTTTCTTTATGGACTTAAGGTCTTCAGTCAAGTTTTCACACTCCTTCTGTGACTCAGCCAAGGAAAAAGTTGTACTTTCCTGTAGTTCGTGTAGATTGCTACTCAGTGTACTGAGAAAGTCATCCATTTCCTTTTTCTGATCTTCTATCTTTGAAAAATACATATATTGGTTTTAAGCTTTTCATAGATAATTATTTTATTCTTTAAATATACAGAAATAATATGCAAAATCCTTTTTCCACTGCAGCTCTGAAACACCAGTTAGCCCCTGTCCCCCAACTCACTGAAAGCTCAGTACTACTAACATTTCTTGAATACTTCCAGGTTAAACATATATAAGTATACATATATGCATGTGTATATATGCACATATATGTATCTTCCTCATCCACTATATGTATATATGTTACTATGTAAACTGAAACATTATCTTCCCTCATTTTTCTTAAATCATGATTCTCTACCATATCGGTGGTAGAAAGTGTCATTCTTCCTTACTCCAGACTCGTCATAACCTTTTTTCATATACCTACATAGAAAACCTGGTTTTCTATGTAGGTATATATCCAGGTGTGGCAACAGATAGACAAGATTTCTTTCTTACACATTTGATTTTGATATTAAAAACACCTTTGTTACCTTTTCAGTCAGTGTCAATGAAGTCTTGAAAATATGCTTTAGTTGACTATTGATTTCCAGGATAGACACCACAGTGGGGGATAAAACTGTTCCCAATTTATTTAAGAGTTCAGTTTTGAATTCATTCTGTTTTAAAGAAAAACAAGTCTTTTAACAGTGTTTTCATTTCAATAACCTGCTAGTTAAATTCTGTATTTTTCTATCTGCATGATTCCAAAAAAAACAGAAGAAAGCATAAGGGAGCTGAACTCTTGAAGGACTCCTTTTCATCTTTGTTTTCTTTAGAATGTGAGCAACAGAAATAGAGAAAGAGACTACAGCACTGCTCCACCACTCATGAGGCTTCCTCTTTGAATGTTGTCCCTATGTGATGGCTTGAACCTGGGTCCTCGTGCATGGTAAAGCATGCACTCTACAGATGAACTATCTCCCAGCTCCTGATAATAGATTTTTTAAAAAATTTACTTTTAATTAATTATTTATTTTGCCTCCAGAGTTATTGCTGGGCCTCGGTGCTAGCACTATGAATCCACTTCTCTTGGAGGCTGTTTTTCCCATTTTGTTGCCCTTGTTGTGGTTGTTATTGTTGTTATCCCTGTTGTTGTTGTTGTTGGATAGGACAGAGAGAAATCAAGAGAAGAGGGGAAGACAGAGAGGGGGAAAGAGGCACCTGCAGACCTGCTTCACCATTTGTGAAGCAATTCCCCTGCAGGTGGGGAGCTGAGGGCTTGAACTGGGACCCTTATGCCAGTCCGTGCACTTTGCGCCATGTGTACTTAAATAAATAAATAAAATCTTTTTTAAAAGAACGTATGAGGAGTCAGGCAGTAGCACAGCAGATTAAGCATATGTGGCACAAAGCGCAAGGACAGGCATAAGGATACCAGTTCAAGCCCCCGGTTCCCCACCTTACAGAGGAGTTGCTTTAGAGGCGGTGAAGCAGGTCTGCAGGTGTCTATCTTTCTCTCCCCGTCTTCCCCTCCTCTCTCTGTCTCTCTCTGTCCTATCTAACAACAAGGACATCAATAACAACAATAGTAACTACAACAATAATGAAAAACAACAAGAGCAGCAAAAGGGAAAATATAAAAAATTTTAAAAAATAAATAACTTGGGAGTCGGGCTGTAGAGCAGTGGGTTAAGTGCAGGTGGCGCTAAGCACAAGGACCCGCATAAGGATCCTGGTTCAAGCCCTGGCTCCCCACCTGCAGGGGTGTCGCTTCACAAGCAGTGAAACAGGTCTGCAGGTGTCTATCTTTCTCTCCCTCTCTCTGTCTTCCCCCTCCCCTCTCCATTTCTCTCTGTCCTATCCAACAACAATGACAACAATAATAACTACAACAATAAAACAACAAGGGCAACAAAAGGGAATAAATAAAATAAATTAAATTAAATAAAAAATAAATAAATAAATAACTTATGAGGGTTGGGTGGTAGCACACCTGGTTGAGCACAGGTTATAATGTGCAAAGACCTGGGTTCAAACCTCCAGTCCCCACATGCAGGAGGAAAGCTTCACAAGTGGTGAAGCAGTGCTGCAGGTGTCTCTCTGGCTTGCTCCCTCTCTATCTCCCCCTGCCTCTCAATTTCTGGCTATCTCTATCCAATAAATAAAGATAATAAAAAAAAATTTTAAATAACTTATGATACATTAGAAATAGGTATAGAGGGTGGGGTAAATAGCATAATGGTTATGCAAACAGACTCTCATGCCTGAGGTTCTGAAGTCCCAGGTTCAATTCCCCACACCACCATAAGCCAGAGCTGAGCAGTGCTCTGGTTAAAATGAAAAAAAAAAAAAAAAAAAAGAGGGAGTTGGGCCTTAGCGCAGCAGGTTAGGTGCAAAGCGCAAGGACCGGTGTAAGTATCCCGGTTCCAGCCCCCTGCTCCCCACCTGCAGGGGAGTCACTTCACAGGCGGTGAAGCAGGTCTGCAGGTGTCTATCTTTCTCTCCTCCTCTCTGTCTTCCCCTCCTCTCTCCATTTCTCTCTGTCCTATCCAACAATGACAACAACAATAACTACAACAATAAAACAACAAAGGCAACAAAGGGAATAAATAAATAAAATAAATATTAAAAAATAATAATAATAAAAAAATTAAAAAATAAAAGTGCGGAGATTTACTAACGATCAATGTCTGAAGTTCAGTTTTACTTTCTGCTGCCAATGATTGTTCTTGTAATATCATATTGGATATTTTAGAAGCATGGGTAGACACATTTTCTGAAATAGATGTAAGTGACCCAAGTGCTGTTGTAGTAATGGTGTCTAATGCAGAGGCACTGGAAGTCAGCAAGTTACCTAAAAAAAAAAAAAAAAGAAATAAAACATTTAATATCAGCACCACCAACAGGTTTAAAACCATTATTGTGAAAATTTTAGTAACAAATAAGCTTAAAGTAACTGAGTCAGGGCAGAGGATAGATAGCTTAATGATTATACAAAGAGACGCTAGAAAAAAAAAAGAGAAAGACTCTTATGCCTGAGGCTCCAAAGTCACAGGTTCAAATCCCCCCACCAGACACACACCACCACCAAAAGCTCTGGCTCTCTTTGTATAACCATTTAATCACAGAAACAGAGAGACAGTGGTCTAGGAGTTGGCTCAGTGAATTAAAGCATTAGACTCTCAAGCATGAGATCCTGAGTTCAATTCCTGGGAGCACATGTACCAGAGTAATGGCTGGCTCTTTCTCTCTCTCCTACTTTTCTGATAAATAACAAATGTAGGAAGAAAGAAAGAAAGGAAGAAAGAAAGAAAAAGAGAGAGACAGTGACCTGTGAAATAGCACAGTGGATAAAATGTTGAAATTTTTATATATATTTATTTATTCCCTTTTGTTGCCCTTGTTGTTTTATTATTGTTGTTATTGATGTTGTCATTGTTGGATAGGACAGAGAGAAATGGAGAGATGAGGGGAAAACAGAGAGGGGGAAAGAAAGATAGACACCTGCAGACCTGCTTCACAGGTTGTGAAGCAGGATCCTTACTCCGGTCCTTGCACTTTGCGCCACCTGTGCTTAACCCACTACGCTACTGCCTGATTCCCTAAAATGTTGAAATTTTATGCATAAGGTCCTAAATTCAGTCTCCAGCATCACATATGGCAGAGTGATACTTTGACTCTCTCTTCTTTCTCATAAATAAATAAATATAAATAAATAAACATAGGAGGAGAATGAGGAGGAGGAGGAGGAGCAGCAGCAGCAGTTGTACAGAGGCAAAGAAGGAAACAAAGAAAGGAGGAACCATAGCAGCACCTCATTTGAGAAGCTTACTTTTGTGTTAGGTAACGTCATACAGTGCCGGAGGCTAGAACCAGGCCACTTAGGCAGGGTAAAGTGTATGCTCCACCAGCCAGCTACCAGCCAGCCCAGAAGGAAATACTTTTAATATAGTACACATATGTTCTACAGTATCAATACAAATGACATATTTGGTGGTACATAAGACCTTTAACTATAAACCACAGCAAGCAAAATAAAGAAATAAGCAAATGTCTTTTAAAAATATACAGTCACAGGGAGTCGGGCAGTAGCTCCACGGGTTAAGTGCAGGTGGCACAAAGCACAAGGACCAGCATAAGAATTCCATTTCGAGGGGGGTCGGGCGGTGGCGCAGTGGGTTAAGCGCACGTGGCGCAAAGCGCAGGGACCGGCGTAAGGATCCCGGTTCGAGCCCCCGGCTCCCCACCTGCAGGGGAGTCGCTTCACAGGCGGTGAAGCAGGTCTGCAGGTGTCTATCTTTCTCTCCTCCTCTCTGTCTTCCCCTCCTCTCTCCATTTCTCTCTGTCCTATCCAACAACGAATTGCGTCAACAAGGGCAATAATAATAACCACAACGAAGCTACAACAAGGGCAACAAAAGGGGGGAAAAAAAAAATGGCCACCAGGAGCGGTGGATTCATGGTGCAGGCACCGAGCCCAGCAATAACCCTGGAGGAGGAAAAAATAAATAAATAAATAAATAAATAAATAAATAAATAAATAAATAAAAAAGAATTCCATTTCGAGCCACTGGCTCCCCACCTGCAGGGAGTCACTTCACAAGCAATGAAGCAGGTCTGCAGGTATCTATCTATCTTTCTCTGTCTTCCCCTCCTCTCTCCATTTCTCTCTGTCCTATCCAACAACAACGACATCAATAACAATAACTAAAACAATAAAACAAGGGCAACAAAAGGGAATAAATAAATATTTTAAAATCTTTTAAAATATACATTCATTAAGAAGTAGCAAAAATAAATTAATGTATAGGGGATTTCTAGAAAGAAAACCCATGGGGCTGGGTGGTGGCGCACCTGGTTAAGCGCACACATTTCAATGCGCAAGGACCCAGGTTCAAGCCCCCAGTCCCCACCTGCAGTGGGAAAGCTTCACAAGTGGTGAAGCAGGCCTGTGGGTATCTCCCTGTTTCTCGACCTCTCTATTTCCCCCTTCCCTCTTGATTTCTGGCTGTCTCTGCCCAATAAATAAAGATAATTTAAAACATTAAAAGGAAAGAAAGAAAGCCCAACAAATTATTTAACAGTAGTATCTATGGAGGATGAGGTAGAATCAGGGAGATGGGAACATTTCTAAGCTTAGTTATAAACCTAGTTACTTGGGCCGGGTGGTCGCATACCTCGTTTAGTGCTCAGGTTAGAAAGCTTAAGGACCCAAGTTCAATCCCCCAGTCCCCACCTGCAGGGGGAAAGCTTTGCAAGTGGTGAATCAGGTCTATAGGTGTGTCTCTCTGTCTTTTTCCTTCTCTATCTCTTCCTTCCCTCTTGATTTCTGGCTATCTCTATACAATAAAAATAAAGATAATAAAAAAAGGTTAAAAAAATTAACAATAAGTAAATAAATAAATAATATATAAAAATAAACCTAGTTACTGTTTAATAAGCAGAAGTTATGTTACAGAAAGTGAGAGAGGTAGTCCATCTAAGATGTGCTTTAATGTAAAGGCAGCAAAACCATTAATCCCTCATGTGAACAGACAGAATGAGCATTGGAGGGGACAAGTGACACTGTCATCTATGTACTTCATGAGATTATTAAATCATCTGTTTTGAAATTAGCCTCACAAAAAATGTTCAAAGATTGGAATTAGTGCGCTGAGTGGTGGCACACCAGGTTAAGGGCATATAGTACGAGTGCAAAGACCCACACTAGGATCCAAGTTTGAGCCCCCAGCTCCATCCTCTGCAGGGAGGTCACTTCACAAGAAGTGATGGTCTGCAGGTGTCTCTTTATCTCTCTCCCACTCTATCCTCCCCTTCCCCTCTTAATTTCTCTCTGTCCTATCAAAAAACAAATAAAAGACAAGATTGGAATAAATAGAAATTATAAAACTTACCAAACAAGGTTTTGTGAGCATCTAACATAGCTTTTTGCTTTGAGCTGCCATCTTTAATGAGTTCTTCCATACTATTAAAGAGATTGTTCAGGTTTTTGCCAAAAACATCTTGAGCTTCTACATTGTGCTGATCAACTGCCTTCTTCCGATCGAGTTTGGAATGGAGACCAGATACATCTTTTGTAGTTTCCTCAACTGTGTTAAGCAACTATATATGGTTTTTAAAAATAAATGTTAATAAAATGTATGTGACAAGAGCAATCAATGAAAATCTTTGTGCTACAGAAAGATATCTTCTGAAAACTAAGTTTTAAACTTTGTATCAGAAGGACTTTTCAAAAGTTTGCTAATTTATTCAGTTGCCTAGAAATATTTTTTTTTTAGTTTTTTTATTATCTTTATTTATTGGACAGAGACAGCCAAAAGTTGAGAGGAAGGGGAAGACAGAGAGGGAAAGAGACAGACCTGCAGCCCTGTTTCACCATCTGCAAAGTTTTCCCCCTGCAGATGGGGACCGGGGGCTCAAACCTGGGTCCTTAAGCACTGCAACATGGGTGTTCAACCAGGTGTACCACCACCCAGCCCCACCCAGAAATATTTATTTCAACTTCCCAAGCCATCTAGGTAAGGAAAACTGATTTTGACCAAAAAATCATATGTTCTCTTATAATTTCTCTCCTATTATGTGCCATTTCCTTATGAGCATACTCAATAAAAAATAAAAATTAATTTACGATTGGCAATCTAAATGATAGGGAAAAAACATTACAACATTACTTTTTTATTATCTTTATTTATTGGACAGACACAGCCAGAAATTGAGAGGGAAGCAAGTAATAGAAAGGGAGAAGAAAAAAAAAAAGAAAGGGAGAGAGATAAGACACATGTGGCATTGTTCCACCACTTGTGAAGCTTTCCGGTCAGACAGGGAGAAGGGGCTCAAACTCAGGTTCTTGCACACTGTAACACGTGTGCTCAACCAAGTGTGCCACCACCCGGCCCCCCCTTCTTTTTATTGCTAACAGGTTATCACTGGGGATCACTGATAGCTCTACAAATCCACTGTTACTGGTGGCCACATTTTCGTTGTTTTTTTTTTTTTTTTTATTACCAGAGCACTGGTCAGCTCTGGCTTATGGTGGTGCAGGGGATTGAACCTGGGACTTTGGAACCTCAGGCATGAGAGTCTGTTTGCATAACCATTATGCTATCTACCCCCCACCCTGGCCACATTTTCTTTTCTTTTTTTTTAATATTTATCTTTTTATTTTTATATTTATTTTCCCTTTTGTTATCCTTGTTTTTTTATTGTTGTTGTAGTTATTATTGATGTCATCATTGTTAGATAGGACAGAGAGAAATGGAGAAATATGGAAGACAGAGAGGGGGACAGAAAGATAGACACCTGCAGACCTGCTCCACCGCCTGTGAAGCGATACCCCTGCAGGTGGGGAGTCGGGGGCTGGAACCGGGATCCTTATGCCGGTCCTTGTGCTTCGCGCTACTGCCCAACTCCCCTTTTCTTTTCTTTCCTTTTTTCTTTTTTTACTATTTTATTTGATAGGAAAGAGAGAAATTGAGAGAGAAGGGGGAGAAAAGAAGGAAGGAAGGAAAGAAGGGTGGAAGATAGGAAGGAAAGACTAATGAATTGTAGATTTGCTTCACCACTTTTGAAGTGTTCCCCCAAGCAGGTGGAGAGTAGGGGCTCGAACAGGGTTCTTGCATGTGGTCGCATTATGATCTACCAAGTGTGCAACTGCCCAGCACATACAACATGATTCTAAATGTCCACCAAAAACATTAAAGTCATATTCTATTTATTCGTAAGTCTCAGGAACAGTTTTTTTCTTAAGTCAACAACTCCAAAAAAGATAATTTAAAATAAAAATAGCAAAAGAACATTTTTTTAAATTGGCATGGGAAGCCGGGGGCTTGAACCGGGATCCTTACTCCAGCCCGTAATGCTTTGTGCCATGTGCGCTTAAGCTGCGCTACTGCCCAACTCCCTATTCTACAATTTTTTAAGGTAAGTAGAAACTAAAATACAAACCCTGCTAGCAGTATCATGGAGTTTCTCCTCAGTACTTTCCAAAGCAGAGGTGATAAATTCTTCTTGAAAAAGCTGTACCCTCGTTTCTTGTAAATGTTTTTGAGTGGTTTCAAGCTCCTGTGCTTTATTTTGTAGGTCAGATTTACACTGATCAAGTTCATTTTTATTATCCATAAACAATTCTGTAACCTAAATATAAAATATTTGTTTTATATCAGTTATCTCATAAGCATGTTAATAATATGTGTGAGCATTCACCATTTAACTTGAACACTAAAACTGTACAATTCAGTATATAAATAATATTGGACTAATATAAAAGTCAAAATAATGCTTTATCACTAATGATAACAAAATTATGATACAACATTTTTTAGACCAGAACACTGCTCAGTTATGGTTTGTGGGGGATGGTGGGGATTAAATCTAGGACTTCTGAGCCTCAGGTATGAGGAGCCTCTTGCATAAATTACTGTGCTATCTCGTCAGCCCACAATCTCCTATTCTCTCCTTTCCACCACCTCCCTCTCTTCCCTTGGCGTTGCCTTTTCCTCTTATTTCTCTGTGAGAGAAAGAGAATGAGAGAACCACAACATCACTCTGGCACAGGCACTCGTGGGGAGGCTGAGTTCATGATCTTGGGCTTCACTGAAAACCCAATACTCAATACTCTACACTGTGCCAATCAGCCTGCCAAACAACTTCTAACATGTAGGTTATATGGAAAAAAAAATCAGATCCCTCATATATTTTAATATTTGCATTTTTCCACAATATTCACTATTATTTAGAATGTTTACCCTCGTTAGTTCCTCCTCAAGGACACCAATTTTCCCTTCCAATTCTGCAATCTGTTCTTCTTTAATGGTTAGTCTTCCACTCATGGCTCTAAAATAGGAATTTAACAGTTAAAAATTTTTCCCAGTTCCTATAAAATGTAGTCTACTACAGCTGTAGCAATACAACATCTTTACTACTCATTAAAACCATGACGTCTAAGTGTCAACAAGTAATAAATACACACTGCAAGGAGCCAAGGAGATATCTTTGTAAATAGTGGACAGTACTGTGGTGTCTCTAGTTTCTCCCTATCTATCTAGAAAAATGGAGTGGAGGGAACAGGTTGTGGCACACCTGGTTGAGCGCCCCTGGTCCCCACCTGCACACCTGCAGAAGGAAAGCTTTGCAAATGGTGAAACAGTGTTACAGGTGTCTCTCTGTCCCTTCCCCTCTCTGTCTCTACCTTCCTCTAGACTTCTGGCTGTCTCTATCTAATAAATAAATGATAACAAAAAAAATTTTTTTAAAAAGAAAAAGAGTGGTCCGGGAGGTGGCAAAGTGGTAAAGCTTTGGACTCTCAAGCATGAGGTCCCGAGTTTGATCCCCAGCAGCACATGTGCCAGAGTGATGTCTGGTTCTTTCTCTCTCCTCCTATCTTTCTCATAAATAAATAAAATCTAAAAAAAAAAAAAAGGTGGAAGAGAAAGTCTGCCTACAGCTGAAATGGCACCAAGCCCCAGTTGCAAAGAAGAGAAAAAAAAAGATACAAAATTTCTCTCCCCTCTGTCTTCCCCTCCTCTCTTGATTTCTCTCTGTCCTATCCAGCAACAAGAGCAATGACAACAAGGATAACAAGGGTAACAAAATGGGAAAAATGGCCTCCAGGAGCAGTGGATTCCTAGTGTGGGCACGCTGGAGACAAAAAAAAAAAAAAAGAAAGAAAGAAAGAAAGAAAGAAAGAAAGAAAGAAAGAAAGAAAGAAAGAAAGAAAGAAAGGAGATACAGATTCACTGATTTTTTAAAAATAAAAAATTAGAGAAATGGGGGAAGCCAGCACCTGAATAAGCACACTCTACAGTGTGCAAGGATCCAGGTTTATGCCCCTGGTCACCACCTGCAGGGGGTGGGGGGTACAGCATTACAAGTGGTGAAACAGGACTGCAGGTGTCTCTCTCTTCTCTATCTCTCCCTTCCCTTTCAATTTCTGTCTCTATCCAATAATAAATAAATATATATATTTTTTTAAGTTAGAGAAACAGTGGTCCGGGAGGTGGCAAAGTGGTAAAGCTTTGGACTCTCAAGCATGAGGTCCTGAGTTTGATCCCAGGGTTGCACATGTGCCAGAGTGATTTCTGGTTCTTTCTCTCTCCTCCTATCTTTCTCATAAATAAATAAAATATTTTTTTTAAAAATTAGAGAAACGAACTATGCAATTCTGTATACAGAACACTTACACGCCCTGCATATGTACCCCAAGATACAAGCCAACATATATACTCCTGCCACATGACTAACTTTATATGAGCAAGGAATATTTCTCTGCAACAGAGTCTCTTCGTTCACATCCGGTATTTTAGGGCAGATAATTACAGTCTACCATAATGGGGTTTTCTGGTTTCTTGAGCATTACCAAGTTTCAGGACTGAGGGTTATTTTTTGTATTCTCCTAGTTCCTTTGTAACTACCAGCAACTTTCAACTCCATGCTATACTTAAATGACAAGGATTTCATAAATGCAAATGCCTTTCAATTATTAGCTACAGATAACAATGACTAAAAGAGAAGCTGGAGGGGCCAGGCGGTGCTGCACTGGGGTAAGTGCATATAGTACAGAGTGCAAGGACCTGCACAGGATCTTGTAAGCTTATAATTTTATATAAAGCCAAGATTTATATAACTGATTGATAACTACTTAACATCACAACTAAAAGAAGCATTTATAGGAAGCACTAGTTATAAAGATTAACTGTCAAATACTCCAAACAGCCTGACATTAGAAAATGCTTATTCTTGGGAATAAATTTCCATAGTCAAGAGCTTACCTAAAATTTTCTTCTGAAATGTAAACTCCATTCTTTTCACGGGTCGCAGCAAGATCTCGTTTCAGACGTTCTATCTCTTCGGTATATTCCTGTAAAAGAAGGAAGCTGTAGGTACCCATTTAGTGTTTAACTTTTTCTAATTCAGCTCAGGGCAGATATTTAGCAAAGAAAACAAAAAGTTAGCCCTCTTGGGAGTTGGGTGGTAGCGCAGCGGGTTAAGCGCATGTGGCACAAAGCACAAGGACCGGCATAAGGATCCCAGTTCAAGCCCCAGGCTCCCCACCTGCAGGGGAGTCACTTCACAGGTGGTGAAGCAGGTCTGCAGGTGTCTTTCTTTCTCCCTCTCTGTCTTCCCCTCCTCTCTCCATTTCTCTCTGTCCTCTCCAACAACAATGACACCAATAACCACAACAATGTTAAACAAAGGCAACAAAAGGGGAAATAAACAAATATAAAAAAATTTTTTTTAAGTTAGCCCTCATATGTTTTAAAACATTAAAAAGTGTAATAAAGTGGGAGAGAGAGTTCAGGTCCTGGAACAGGATGGCAGAGGACCTAGTGGAGTTTGTATTGTTATGTGGAAAATTGAGAAATGTTATGTATGTACAACGACGACAACAATCACAACAACAATAGAAAACAAGGGCAACAAAAAGGGAAAATAAATTAAAAAATCAAATTTAAAAAAAAAAATTTTTTAAAGAGTCCAATGCTCTCTTCACTACACCATCACAACTTTTAAGTCTTAAAGAAATGAGTCAAGAAATTTGAGTATCAGCAATTCCTCACACAAAGAAAGAACCAGCCATTACCATTTATGAAGAATATTGGGGCTGGGTGTGGCGTACCTGGTTGAGTGCACATGTTACAGTACACAAGGACCCAGGTTCAAGCCCTGGTCCCCACCTGCAGGGGGAAGGCTTTGCAAGTGGTAAAGCAGGGCCGCAGGTTTCTCTGTTTCTTGCCTTCTCTATCTCCCTCTTTCTTCTTGATTTCTGGCTGTCTATCCAATAAATAAATAAATAAATATAATAGGGAGTCAGGCGGTAGTACAGCAGGTTAAGTGCACATGGTGCAAAGCGCAAGGACCAACGTATAGTTCCTAATTCGAGCCCCCAGCTCCCCACCTGCAGGGGAGTTGCTCCACAGACAGTGAAGCAGGTCTGCAGGTGTCTGTCTTTCTCTCCCCCTCTCTGTCTTCCCCTCCTCTCTCCAATTCTCTGTCCTAACAACAACATCAACAACAATAATAACTACAATAATAAAAAAGGGCAACAAAAGGGAAAATAAATATTAAAAAATAGTAAAGATAATAAAAAATCATAAAAATAAAAACATAAAGAAAAGGGTATTTACCAAAAATAAATAAATACCACTGGTATCCTATACACAAAAGACCTTGAATTCACCTCTTGATACTTATTCCTTCCTTCCTCACTTCTCTTTCCTTCTTTTCTTTCATCTTTTTTAAAAATATATTTATTTTATTATTGGATAGAGACAGCCAGAAATTGAGAGGAAGGGGGATATAGAGAGAGAGACAGAGAGACACATGCAGCCCTGCTTCACCCTCTAAAAGCTTTCCCCCTGCAGGTGGGGACCAGGGGCTTGAGCCTGGGTCCTTGTGCACTGTAACATGTGTGCTTAACCAGGTGCACCACCACCTGGACCCCCTCTTTCATCTTTTCACCAGAACCATTTTGGCTCTGGCTTGTGACAGTATCTAGAATTGAACCTGAAACCCTGGGGGCTCAGACACGAAAGTCTCCTGCATAACGACCACATTACCTCCCACCCCCTGGGGGAAAAAGGGATAGTTAGGGTCAAGGTTTATCCTTTAGTTCTTTGTGTTCAAGGACCCTATTGCTATAGTTTCGATTACCACATGACCTGCATTTCTCTGAAAGACAACTGATGGTCTTACTCATGTATGTAATATTAAGAACTGAAAAATCACCCCTTGTATCCTTATGGTCTTAGAACCTATTATTAAGCCACTAATACAATTAATTTTTACAATATTTAAATGTCTATATGCATTGAAACAATCAGAATTTTAAACTATGATCAAATAGTTTATTGCACTTAACTATGCTGAAGTATTTCCAGTTTTAAAAGCAGCAAAAGAGTTCAAAATTGTTTCTAGCTTTAAAAGCAGCATAAGAGTTCAAATTTGTTTCCAGCTTTAAAAGCAGCATTAAGAGTTCAAAATTGCAAATGTCTAAATGAAATGTTTTTTTAAAAGCATTTTTCAAAATAATGAGTACGGAAGCCAGGAGATAAATTACCCTGAAGAGTATGCACCTTCCCATGCACAAGGTTCCAGGTTCAAATACTTATACAATATGGAAGTGTCATGGCACCAGAGGGAAGTTCATGGGTGGAAAAACAATGCATGTTGTTTCTCCCTTTATCTTTTTCCCTGTCTGCACACACACACACATACATACACACACACACACACACACACACACACACACACACACACACACACACACACACACACACACTCTGAAATAAAAAGACTGAAAAAGTCAACCCAGGAATGGTGGAGTTACACATGCACAAAACTCCAATGCTTAAAAAACAAAACTATTATGATATCACTATACTTTTTTCAGGTCTGAAAATTTTGAACTTCTTTACAAAGAATGTATGTTCACAGGACCAGGCGGTGGCAAACCTGGTTAAGCATTCACATTACAAAGAATATATGTTCTCATCTATACTTCCTTTGAATCTGGTTTCATGATGTTAAAAGAGTTATTATAGAGAACCAGGGGGTGGCATACCTTGTTGAGCACACACACTAGTGTGCAAAGACCCAGATTTAAGCCCCTGGTCCCCACCAGCAAGGGGAAAGCTTCAGAAGCAGGTGAAGTCTGGCAGGTGTCTCTCTCTCTCTGCCTCTTCCCTCTCTTTCCCTCCCCTTTCAGTTTCTCTCTGTCCCTATCCTAGATAAAAGTGAATTACTTTATTTTAAAAAAAGGGGGGCAGTAGCACAGTGGGTTAAGCGTAGGTGGCTCAAAACGCAAGAACAGGCTCAAGGATCCTGGTTAGAGCCCCCAGCGCCCCACCTATGGGGGGGGGGTCAATTCACAAGTGGTGAGGCAGGTCTGCAGGTGTCTATCTTTCCTCCTCTCTGTCTTCCCGTCCTCTCTCGATTTCTCTCTGTCCTATCCAATAACAAAAATAACAATGGGCGACAAAAGGGAAGAAATAGCCTCCAGGAGTGGATTTATGGTGCAGGCACCCAGCCCCAGCAACAACCCTTGAGACAAAATAAAAAAATTAATCAATTAATTAAAACGTTATGGGGCCGGGTGGTGGAGCACCTAGTTAAATGCTCATGTTACAGTACACAAGGATCCAAGTGCAAGCCCCTGGTCCCTATCTGCAGCAGGTAAGTTTCACGAGTGGTGAAGTTTCATGAGTGGTGAAGTAGGACGGCATGTATCTGTCTCTCCCCCTCTCTATATCCCACTCCTCTCATTTTCTCTGTCTCTAATAAATAAATAAAAATTTTAAAAAAGGTTATAATATAGCTACAACTATTAAAACTATGAGATGTAATGAGAAACACACAAAAATCAATAGAAACAGATCTCACAAATATGTTCACACAGACAATTAAAACAATTAAAGTTGCAAAATCATTTTAATGTTAATAATGAGTGAATGTCACAGTATATAAATTATGCCCTAAAGCTGTAAATTTTTTAAAAATTATTTTAAAATGTAGATTTTACTGACTCCAAGAGCTGCTAAAGACATTAGCATTCCAGAAACATTTTAACACACAATTTGTTTAGATAGTTGAGATAATTGAAAGTTTTAGCACATGCACTTTAACAAACAACTTAACAGTTACCTACTTTGTCCTTTATTTTCACATTTGCCAAACAAGATTATGATACTCCCTAAAATTTATAATTACCTTAATAAGAGCTTTTTTGGTGAGTTTCTGGTTAACTTCAGGCTTATTCAATATGTTTTTTGCTCTGTGTGCATATTCCAGTGTACTCAGAGTTTCCTGTTACGAAAACAAAAAGGTAATTAACGAAGCTATTGTGAGAATGATATAATTCTGCTATCTAAAATGTGCCACAGGGCTGGTGAAATAGCTCACTTTAATAGTGTGTTGCTCTTTGTTTTTTCCTATTTCTTTTATTTTACCTAATTACATGTCAACAGGGGTTTGAATCCACACCATTCCCAGAGATCTGAATCTTCAATCTCCCCACTGCAAGCCACCACAGTCCCTCTGAGGTTGTAGACATGGGCCACCATCATCTCTACAACTATCTGTCCACATTTATACATAGTTGCCCCCTTTTTCTTCCTGATCCAATCCTCTCTTCCCCTCCAAGCCATTCATAACATTAATACCTCCGTATGTCCATCTGCTGAGAATTTTTTAAACCACTATTATGGTTATGGTTGCAGTTTTGTAAGTAAAGTCCTTGAATTATATATTTTAATGAGTAAATTTTATCTAAATGTACATTTTTTTAAGGGAGAAGCTGAGCTAGTAGAGTGGTATAATATCAGACTTCCAAATGTGAAGTCTTGGGTTCAATCCTTCATATTATATATACCAGAGTGCTGCTCTGGGTCTCACTCTTATTAAATATAAATAGGAGCCAAGGTATAGCTCACCCAGTAGAACACATGTCTTATCTGCAGAGCCTGGGTTTAAGTCTTAGTACCACATGGGAATGAGACAGCACTAGGGAAAGCTCAGCTGTGATGCTCAATCTCCTATCTCACTTTCTCTGGGCTAAAAGAAAAATGAAAAATCAATACGCAGCCCCAGAAGCCAGAGCTGAGTAGTACTCTGATAAAAAATAAATAATATTAATAATAAAACACATTACTTTATGTAAGATTTGTGTGATTCTCAATTTCTAAAGATAACATAACCACCTTGTTTCTCTTTTGTCATAGTGTCTAACTTTCTCTCCCCGTCCTCCCCTCCTCTATCCATCTCTCTCTGTCCTATCCAACAACGATGACATCAATAACAACAATAATAACTACAACAATAAAAAACAACAAGGGCAACAAAAGGGAAAATAAATAAGTATTTTAAAAAGTTTTTCTAGAGACTGCAAGATATTATGTGGTAAATCACACACTTTAAAATGACAGAGACCCCAGATTCAAGTCCTTGGCACCACTTGGAATCCTCATACACAATACCAATAGGAAATTCCATAAGTGGTCAAGAATGCCATGACAAGTCTCCTCTCCCTCTCTCTTTCAATGAAATTAAAAAAGACAGAAACAATTCTGCTGAGAAGAGTGAAGTCAAGTAAGCTCAGGGCCTCAGAAGTAAAAAAAAAAAAAAAAAAAAAAGACAGAAAGCATATACTATAATGATAATAAAAAGACTTTATTTTGCCATCTTTTTTTTTTAGTGATGTAATACTGGTTTACAAGATTCTTTGTTATTTCTGCTATTTCTACCTGTTCCTTCATATCCAATTTCCATCTTCAGTGCTCTAAACAGCCTCTATAATACTAGCATTCACTTAAGCTGGGGCCCTAATCGGGAAGTCCTAAGATTCCCAAACAGACATGATGGGCCTAGACCTCGAATAAATCCCTCTCTCCATTGTTATCAGTCATTCCTACCAGGAACAACACAATAGACCCCTTTCCAGGCCCACATAGGACTTTGCCCTCAACTTGGATCAACAATGGTAGAGAATGTTCCATCCTCCAAAGGGAGGCTGGACAATATACTCTATGCTACACCTGAGGAAGATGGGTACTGATATTGGGGAAGCTTGGAATGTTCCTACTTAAGACCACAGAATGTGAGCTCAGATCTACAGAGATGCAGTGGCCACATAGGCTCCTAAGCTGAATATGGGCCCCAGATCACATCAAATCGATGGAGTTTAGAATCAACAATGTTTATGCACCTTTCCCATAAAAGGGAGCTACTCTCTTCCCTGATCCAGCTTTCTGGTCCTTCTACCAGCCATGACATCATCTCCCCAGAAAATAATTAGGATCCACCTGCATATCAGATTTCAGGCTCAGGCAAAAAAAAAAAAACTAGTATAGCCATAGGCCCTTTGGAAATATAACTAAAATATGCCTACTAGCTATCTACAAAACAGAGGCCCCCCCCACCCCCAACTCTTCATCTGCACTATTCCAGCCTTTAGGTCCAAGATTGGTCAACAATTTGTTTGGCTTTGTATGTCAACACTCTTTTCAAGCAACAGGTTCCAGATGCTAGCATGATGCTAACCAGACTTCCCTGGACAGACAACCCCACCAATGTGTCCTAGAGCTCTGATTCCCCAGAGCCCTGCCCAACTAGGGAAAGAGAGAGGCAGGCTGGGATTATGGATCAACCTGTCAACGCCCATGTTCAGAGGGGAAGCAATTACAGAAACCAGACTTTCAACCTTCTGCATCCCACAATGCCCTTGGATCCATACTCACAGAGAGTTAAAGAATAGGAAAGCTGGGGATCGGGCGGTAGCGCAGACAGATAAGTGCACATGGTGCCAAGTGCAAGGACTGGCATAAGGATCCCGGTTCAAGACCCTGGCTCCCCACCTGCAGGGGAGTCACTTTACAGGTGGTGAAGCAGGTCTGCAGGTGTCTATCTTTCTCTCCCCCTCTCTGTCTTCCCCTCCTCTCTCCATCTCTCTCTGTCCTATCCAACAACAACAACATCAATACAATGATAATAATAACCACAACAACGATAAAAACAACCGGGGTAACAAAAGGGAAAAAATGGCCTACAGGAGCAGTGTATTCGTGGTGCAGGCACAGAGCCCCAGCAATAACCCTGGAGGCAAAAAAAAAAAAAAAAAAAAGAATAGGAAAGCTATTAGGAGAAAGAATAGGATACAGAGTTCTGGTGGTGGGAATTGTGTGGAGTTGTACCCCTCTTATCCTATGGTTTAGTCAATGTTTCCTTTTTATAAATAAAAAATTAAAAATATCTATATACCTAAAATAGACTTCTTAGCTTCTTCCAAAATGAAGACCCCCAATCACATATGTTATACTCTTCTTACCTTTAGGTTCCTGACTATGCAACAATTTGTTCTGCTATGTACCTTAATGCTTTTCAGCCACCAAGTTGCAGATCTTACCATGACACCAACCTGACCTCCCTGGGCAGATGACCTCACCAATCTGTCCTGGAACCCCTCCTCTCCAAAGCCCTACCCCACTAGGGAAAGACAGAAACAGGCTGGGAGTATAGATCCACCTTCCAGTGCTCATGTATACCAGAAAAGTAATTACAGAAGCCAGACCTTCCACCTTCAGCACCCCATAAAGATCTTTGGTCATACTCCCAGAAGGATAACGTATAGGGAAACTTCCGATGGGAGGGATGGGAAAATGGAATTCTGCTGGTGGGAATTGCACCTTTCATATTCCACAATCTTGTCAATCATTATTAAATACTACTAAAAAAAAATAAACAGTATAAATACAAAATAAAAATACTAGCATTCACTTAATTTACTTCAAATTCCTCAATTAAATCTTCACACCTAATGTATTCATTGTTTTGCTATAGTATTGTCAGGCATTAAGCCAGCACCCCCCCATCCTGCATTGCTGATACTATGGCTTATTTACATAATCATTATTTTGCCTGAAAGATCCCCACCCATCCCATTGATCTATCTTCTTTCTACCTCGAGACATGCCCTGCCTGCAGGGTAACATTAATCCCACTGGTTAAAACCCTCACAACAGTTGCTAAGGAAGCTTCTACCTTCCCAGCTTGCTTTTGCCTTTCTCCACACCCTTTCCTAGCCATTTCCGTTTCTGACTTGACACTTCCGGTTTAATCCTATAAAAGCACTGGCTCTCTGATCAACACATCCTTTTGCATTACTATGCTGCCACGGGTTCCTGAGTCATCTATCTCCCTCCATGCTCAGTGAGTAGCAGCCCAGGCTGCATCTGGTCGAGTTCTCTCCAACTCAGATAGCACGCACCTGGGGAAGAGGCAACCCCACACTAGCCTGGCATAGGATAAATGAATATACTTAGTGGACCTTAAAATAAGTTATAGCAAAATGACATATACAGCTACTACTCTTGCAGCTACCTTTCAAAGCAGTTTACCTCAAGATTGACAGATGCAGGAGAAATTGTTGCAATTATGGATGTTTTCGTACGTCCCCCAAGAGAGTCCTGGAGGATTCTAGTTAGTTTAGATTCTCGATAAGGAATATGAGGTGTTCTTTCTACAAGAGCAGTAATGACTCTTCCCAAAGTCAGGAGGGATTGATTGATATTTCCGGCTTCCCGTGCTCTCTTGTCAACTGCTCCAGAACGGCCAATGTTTTCACTTCCTGCAAGATCAACCTTAAATTTTAAAATAAAAACAAGTTGTTAGTCTATTGAAGACATCTTCATTTTATTTTATTTATTTTGTTTTTGCCTCCAGGATTATTGCTGGGGCTCAGTGTCTGCACCATGAATCCACTGCTCCTGGAGGCTATTGTTTCCCCTTTTGTTGCCCTGGTTTTTTTGTTTCTTTTTAATTGTTGTTGTGGTTATTACTATTGTTATTGATGTCGTTGTTTTTGGATAGGACAGAGAGAAATAGAGAGAGGATGTGAAGACAGAGCGGGGGAAAGATAGACACCTGCAAACCTGCTTCACCACCTGTGAAGTGACTCCCCTGCAGGTGGGGAGCCGGGGACTGAATCCAGGATCTTTGTGCCAGTCCTGTGCTTGGCGCCATGTGTACTAAACCTGTTGCACTGCCACTGACCCCTGACATCTTCATTTTGTATTATACTTATTGAGTAGTCAGTAAATAATTTTATATAATTAGCAAACCACTAAAGCTAACAACCCAGTAACTATAAGTATAATCCTTTCATGCTCCTCATGAAATGATCAAGAATGAAACAGTGGGACAGAACTAGCTTGTGATCCATTCTAGGGATATGTCAGATTCCATTTCTAGGTATATGTCACAAGGAAATAAAATCAAAATCTCAAAGGGATATTTATGCTCCCATGTTGACTTCACTATATACATGAGCCAAGATATGGAAACAACTTACATAGCTGTCAGTGGATAAGTGGGGAAGAAAGTGACATACATACACACAGCAGTAGAGTAGAGTAGTATCAAATCGAATCGAGGGAGTCGGGCTGTAGTGCAGCGGGTTAAGCGCAGGTGGCGCAAAGCACAAGGACCGGCGTAAGGATCCCGGTTCGAACCCCGGCTCCCCACCTGCAGGGGAGTCGCTTCACAGGCAGTGAAGCAGGTCTGCAGGTGTCTATCTTTCTCTCCTCCTCTCTGTCTTCCCCTCCTCTCTCCATTTCTCTCTGTCCTATCCAACAACGACAACAACAATAACTACAACAATAAAACAACAAGGGCAACAAAAGGGAATAAATAAATAAAATAAATATTAAAAAAAAATCGAATCGAATAACATCAGCCATGAAAAGAAGGAAATTCTCCCATTAGCAACCATTTGGATGAACCCAGAGAATATTATATTAAGTAAAATAAGTCAGACAGGGAGGGAAGTGGATTAGTGGTAGAGCTTCACATGTATGTGGTCAAGGTTCAACCACATAAAAACAAGACAAGAAAACATAAAAAACATGAACACAAGACATAAAAATAAAACAAAGGGCCAGATGGTAGAGCATGTAGTTGAGCGCACACTTTACCCATGTGCAAGGATCCAGGTTCAAGCCCCTAGTCCCCAAATGCAGGGGGAAGAAACCTCACAAGCAGTGAAGTGGTAGCACTGCAGGTATCATTCGTTATCCTCTATCTCCCCATGCCCATCAACTTCTCTCTGTCCTATCAAATAAAAGACTAAATAAATATTTTGTAAAAAATGTTTTTCAAGGGAGTTGGGTGTTAGCACAGCCAAGCACAAGGACTGGTGTAAGGATCCCAGTTTGAGCCCCCAGCTCCCCACCTGCAGGGGGAGTCGCTTCACAGGCGGTGAAGCAGATCTGCAGGTGTCTTTTTTCTCTCCCCCTCTGTCTCCCTTCCTCTCTTGATTTCTCTCTGTCCTACCCAACAACAGAAACAACAATGACAATAATAACCAAAACAATGATAAAACAACAAGGGCAACAAGAGGGGAAAAAATAGTCTCCAAGAGCAGTAGATTTGTGGTGCAGGCACCGAGCCCCGGCAATAACCCTGGAGGAAAAAAAAAAAAAGTTTTTAAAACAACACAAAACAAACATCATAAGTAACATGTCAGTGCTCTCTAGTACACACACACCAAAAATGTAATCTAAAGAAAGAAATAAACCAAAGAAAGACAAATACGGTATGACCTCATTTAAATATGCAACCTAGGAAAAGTTCAAGCTGATAGAAATAGAGAATGAAATGATAGTTACCAAAATAGAGTGGTAGGGGAAATAGAGATGCTGACCAAAGGGAACACACTTTAATTAATTAAATTATACACATTTAATGTATTAACTACAGTTAGTAGTTCCAAACTGAAATTTGCTAAGAGTAGAAGTGTTCTTAGCAAAAGGAAAAAAGTAACAGTGAGGTGATAAATGATAAAGTTGATAGAAAATTAGGGCCTTAGCACAGCAGGTTAAGCACAGGTGGCACAACGAGCAAGGACCAGCGTAAGGATCCCGGTTCCAGCCCCTAGCTCCCAACCTGCAGGAAAGTAGATTCACAAGTAGTGAAGCAGGTCTGCACGTGCCTCTCTTTCTCATCCCCCCTCTGTCTTCCCCTCCTCTCTCCATTACTCTCTGTCCCATCCAACAACAACATCATCAATAACAACAACAATAAAAACTACAACAATAAAACAAGGGCAACAACAAAAAGGGAATAAATATTAAAAAAAAAAAAAAAACTAAAAAGAAAATTAGCCTGATGGGGTAAATCATTTGCGATGGACTTCACAAGTTATACAAATATCAAATCAGCATGTTGTCAGATTGAAAGACTAAAAAAAAAAAGCTGTCACAAAGATTAAAAGCTGTCAAGACAACTCAATCTGTTAAGAGCACCAACTTTATCCAGCTATTAAAAACAATGAACCCACCTTCTCTGACACATCTTGGATGGAGCTAGAAAGAATTATGTTAAGTGAACTAAGTCAGAAAGATAAAGATGAGTATGGGATGATCCCACTCATCAACAGAAGTTGGGAAAGAAGAACAGAAAGGGAAACTAAAAGCAGGATTGGACTAAATTGACAGTAGGGCACCAAAGTAAAAACCCTGTGGTGAGAGGGAGAGTGGACATTCGGCTTGGGGGGGGGGGGGGGCTTCCAGATGCTAGCATGATGCTAACCAGACTTCTTTGGACAGACAACCCCACCAAAGTGTCCTGGAGCTCCACTTCCTCAGAGCCCCACCCTACTAGGGAAAGAGAGAGGCAGGCTGGGAGTATGGATCAACCAGTCAACACCCATGTTCAGCGGGGAAGCAATTACAGAAGCCAGACCTTCCACCTTCTGCAACCCACAATGACCTTGGGTCCATACTCCCAGAAGGATAGAGAATGGGAAAGCTATCAGGAGAGGGGATGGGATATAGAAATCTGGTGGTGGGACTTGTGTGGAGTTATGCCCCTCCTATCCTACGGTTTTGTTAATGTCTCCTTTTTTAAATAAATAAATATTAAAAAAAAAAAAAGAACACCAACTTGCAGAACTAAGGTCCCACATTTCTCAGGTGCAACCCTTACCACCACCTTAAACAAGAGCTGAGCAATGCTCTGATCCTCTTGCTTTCTACCACTCTCTCTCCCCACCCCTCATAATAATCTTTAAAAAAAAAAAATCAATTATATCTCAATAAAGCTTCAGAAAACAAAATAATGAAATAATGACATTAAGACAAATGCTTACCAAGTTCAACTTTCCTATTTTAACAAGCTCCTCTCCATCAGTTGTTGTTTCTTTCATATGTATTGTAACGGAGAAAACAGAGTGGGAACGACTAGAAAACAAATTGAAGTTACCCAGTCACTTAAAGGCAGAATATTGTATGCTTTTTAGAAAATATTTTTTAAAATCGAAATCCTCAAGAACAAAGACAATATCAAGCAGGAGCTAGAGCTATCAATACTATTTCAGAAGACAAAGAATGCTTAGGTAGAACAATGCTTAGGTTTGAGAGGTGGTTTTTGTTTGTTTGTTCCTGATGCCTGCAGAGGAAGCTTGTAACGAGCTACCAGAACACACCCTAAAATTTTTAAGAACTGAAATCCCCAGAAATGTCTAAAGTTTGAGCAGGGGTAGATAGCATAACGGCTATGCAAAGAGAATTTCATGCTTAAGGCTCCAACATGTCAGGTTCAATCCACTGAACCACCCACCCTAAGCCAGAGCTGAACAGTGCTCTGGTTACATCTGAAGAATGTCTAAAGTTTGAATGTAGGATGGTCTAGGGTTGGGAGTTTTGTGAGGTCTGTCAAAAGGAAAGGTTTCTTGTTCACAAGAACTATTTAAATATGCCACTACCATCAAGTCCAAGCATCAGCAAGAAAGTCATCAGTTATTCACCCTCAGTGAATATATATCGTATCTATAGTAGAAATGTATTGCTTTGTTCAAAGGATGTCATAAAAAATAGTTAAGCTCCTCTTAAAAAAAAAAAAATCAGAAACCGGGGCGGGGGAAAAAAAAAAAATCAGAAACCACAAATAACCAAAACACCACAATAAAATTATTGCTGGGCTATAAAGTGTGCCAAAGTTTATCCAATTCTATAGAATAATACCCAGTTCTTTTTTTTTTTTAACCAGAATATGAGTCTCTTTGCATAACCATTATACTATTCTACCCCTACCCTGCCCCACCCCTGTACTTTTCCAAGGGGAATAACAATTATATAGCTAATCAAAGGCAGCTTTTTACTCTTCATCAATGACATTTGCTGAACATCTTTATCTTGTTAGTGTCATTGATATTTGGAAGGGAATATAATCATTTTTTACTTTATGACTATTTTTTAAATTATTTAAAAGTTTAAAAATTGTCTTCTCTATAAAGACTTAAGTTATTTTATCAGGCCTTTCTCTGTGCTCTGACCTCTTTCACTAATTAAATAAATCTTCTGGCCTAAGGGGTGACACAACATGTAAAGTGGTTAACTTTAAAGTATGAAGTCAAAAATTCTATCACCAGTATCTTATATGCCAGAGTGATGCTCTGGCATTCTCTTTACGTCTGCATTAATTAGTAATTTTTAATAGTAAAAATAAATCTTAAAATATAAATTTAGGAGGGCAGGCAGTAACATACTCGGTTGAACAAGGACTGGTATTACAGTGAGAGAGGACCCTGGTTCAAACCCCTGGTCCCCACCTGCAGGGGGGAGCTTCTCAAGTGGTGAAGCAGTGCTGCAGGTGTCTCTCTTTCTCCCTCCTTCGCCTCTCAATTGCTCTCTTGTATAAAATAAAATTTTAAAAGTTTAGTATTGGGGTCAGGTGGTGACACACCTGGTTAAGCACACACATCACAGTGCGCAAGGTCCCAGGTTCAAGCCCCTGGTCCCTACCTGCAGGGCGAAAGCTTCATGAGTGGTGAAGCAGGGCTGCAGGTCTTGCTTTATCTCTCTCCCTCTTATCTCCCCCTCTCCTCTCACTTCTCTGTCTCTATCAAAGAAATAAATAATAATAAAAAGTTTAGTATTTATGCTCCAGTTCAACTTGTCTTTGTTCTCTTTATAATATTCTTCCAATAATATTACTCTCCCAAACAAATCTCAGTCCACTTTGCAATCTAGGTGTGTGATACATAAATTTTGACCCATCACAATTTGACTTTCCAAATTTGTCACACAATTTTCCTCCATCAGGGTTATCCCTGGGGCTTGGTGCCTATACAACTCTACTGCTCTCAGAGGCCTTTCTTTTCCTTTTTTTTCCCCCTCTTGCTATTCTTTTAGACAGAGGGTGAGAGACAGAGAGCTAAAAAGGGAAAGGGGGGTGAAGCAGTAGCACAGCAGGTTAAGCGGACGTGGCACAAAGTGCAAGGACCAGCATAAAAATCCTGGTTTGAGCCCCCGGCTCTCCACCTGCAGGGAAGTCGCTTCACAGGCAGTGAAGCAGGTCTACAGGTGTCTTTCTCTCCCCCTCTGTCTTCCCCTCCTCTCTCTATTTCTCTCTGTCCTAGCCAACAATGACATCAACAATAACAATAATAACCACAACAAGGCTACAACAAGGGCAACAAAAGGGGGAAATAATGGCCTCCAGGAGCAGTGGATTCATGGTGCAGGCACCGAGCCCAGCAATAACCCTGGAGGCAAAAGAAAAGGGAAAGAGAAGGTGAAGCAACAAAGTAACACCCATCACGCATGAAGCTTCCCCCTATTGGAGCTCCCAGGCAGCGGCATTAAGAGCTTGAACTCAGGTCTTCACCAATGGTGATGTGTGTGCTCTACCAGGTAGGCAACCTCCTGGTCCCACAAGTTTGTAAATTTTTTTAGACTTTTTTTCTTAAATATTTATTTATTTATTCCCTTTTGTTGCCCTTGTTGTTTTATTGTTGTAGTTATTACTGATGTCATCGTTGTTGGATAGGACAGAGAGACATGGAGAGAGGAGGGGAAGACAGAGAGAGGGAGAAAAAGATAAGACACCTGCAGACCTGCTTCACCGCCTGTGAAGCGACTCCCCTGCAGGTGGGGAGCTGGGGGCTCGAACCTGGATCCTTCCACTGGTCCCCACACTTTGCACCACATGCACTTAAGCCACTGCGCTACTGCCCGACTCCCTTTTTTTGTTGTTGTTTGAATAGAGGCCAAGGCAGAGAGTGAAAAAGACCACAGCCATGAAGCTTCCTTCAGTGCAATGGGGGTCAAGCCCAAAACTAGGATGTGCACACGACAAAGTGAATTTGTAATTCTTTAAGAAAATGGGGCACTTGGGAGCCTATGGATTTGTTACCTGGAGTATGCATTCATCAGAGTTGCTGCAGTTGTCCTTTTTGCAGCTCCCTTCTCCAAAATTTGATAGACTTCATCCTTGTTGTGTACAGTAATTTCTTCTAAGCCTTTGATTATCACACCTCTCTGATCAAATATTAAAAGAGCATCCATTAGATGGGTGGGGGGGGGTTGCTTGTGTTTTAAAGAATAGGCTACAAGTGTTACTTGAGATCACAGTGCGTGACTTGCATGTATGAGGTCCTAGGCTCAATTCCTAGCACTCCCCCTCCCATAAAGTATAATGGCATCTCACAAAATTACACATTACAATTTGGAGACATTTCATTGTCAAAGATTGAATTACCTTGTTACGGGGATCATCAAACATCTGCAGTCTCTCAGAAACATCTGAAGATGGATTAAGGAGATCAAAGAGTTCTTCATTATAGATCTCCAACAAAGACACTTTGACTGAAAACTCAGTACCACTATCAGTAAGTTTCTCAAAAATTTGATGAAGAGTACGTGGAATTATACCAGCTAAGGGATCCTGAAATTACAATATTAGTAAAGACTAAGATAAGGATATCATTTACTGTGGCAATTCAAACACATATAAGGGCTTCCCTTCAAGTATATTTAAATTTAGTATGCCAAATGGTCAGGCAGATAGCATAATAGTTACACACACACACACACACACTCTGATGCCTCAATTTTATTAATCATTATTAAATCACTTTTTTAAAAAAAAGGTCTTTTTGGGTCCCCAGTTCAGTCCCTAGCACAATACTCCAGAGCTGAGCATTGCTCTGATAAAAAGTAATTCATTTCTTAAACTAATGTTAGAAGTCATTTACAATTAGCTACTTAACATTAATTTTCCTTCAGATCTTTCAGAAATCTGTCATGCCCGTCATTTTATTGAGCATTACACAGAAACTAAAACAGATGACTCATGAAGCCATGTTGATAATTCCTAGTTCCACTGTGAAAGCATACCCTCTTACTCAGAAGAGTGGTTGATCTAACAGTAAATTCTCTAATTCTGACTTGAGACAGGGTTGCTTCTCAAATATCTAAGTTTCCTTAGTAAAGCTGCTATCTTCTATGGTTACAATCCTATAACGTTATTGGTGTTTGAAATACATCATCACTAGAAAAAAAAATGACCTATATACTTTTCAGTTAATTTGGAAAATTAATTTAGTCAGTAAAGTCATTTAAGTTGATACACATTTGAGGAGACTCTTTGTGGAACATATTTCTATAGTGCCCAGTAGTAGTGATCTTAATTTCTTGAACTCAAGATTATCAATAATAAAGTACCAATATGCCTGTCTAGGTTCACTTTTTGAGTGATTCTCTCACTGCAGTCTTCTCCTTTAAGATCTATTCATGGGGGCTGGGCAGTAGTAGCAGGGTTAAGTGCACATGGCACGAAGCCCAAGGACCAGCATAAGGATCCGGGTTCCAGCCCCTAGCTCCCCACCTGCAGGGGAGTCGCTTCACCACTTGTGCAGGTGTCTACCTTTCTCTCCCACCTCTGTCTTTCCCTCCTCTCTTGATTTCTCTCTGTCCTATCCAACAACAATGACAGCAATATCAATAATAATAACCACAATAACAATAAAACAACAAGGGCAACAAAAGGGGGGAAGCCTCTAGGAGCAGTGGATTCATAGTGCAGGCACCGAGCCCCAGCAATAACCCTGGAGGCAAAATAACAGTAATAATAATAATAATAACAACCTACTCATATTCTACTTTTCCACAACATTCTGTTCCAGATTGACCCTTCTCAAGACTATCCTTTGAGGGAACATGTCTACAGTTCCAAGTAGACCCTTCTTTTATCAGTTCATTATGTCATATGTAATGGTCCTTTCTTTCCCATGAGACTGCTTTTTAAATGTGAGTCATACCATGCATTTTAACTTTACTACAGAAGTAGTGTATCCTAAATTCATGTATGATATCATCTCTACATCAAGACAGAGGTCCCGAGGCAAATTTTATTCAGTTACATTTCAGCCATTTCTGTAACAGAATTCTGTTATAAATAGTAAATACCTCCTCCCAAGTATACTCTTCATTAGGTGACCTTTCACCTTCCATTGTAAAGGTCTTTCCAGTGCCAGTTTGGCCATATCTGTTAAGACAAGCAAAACCTATAAATAAAGTGCAAATGTACACACCTAAACCTTTTCATCAATTTGAAAAATAGTGTTTCACTCACGCAAAAATAGTGCAATTATAGCCCATAATAACTTCATCCAGAATAGGACAAACAACACTTCGGTAAACATCAATTTGTTTAGTTGCTGCTCCAAATACCTGGGGAAGGGGGGAGAAAACATCATTTTCTTCAAGGAAAAAAAAAAGAAATCTTAAAATTTAAATAATTTTGTTTCTAATATATTAACTCCTGCAGCTCACTAGAAACATCTGAACACTCAGAGTGAAATAAAACTTAAAACTGGGAGTCGGGCAGTAGTGCAGCGGGTCAAGCGCAGGTGGAGCAAAGTGCAAGGACTGGCATAAGGATAAGGATCCCAGTTTGAGCCTTCGGCCCCCCCACCTGCATAGGTGTCGCTTCACAGGCGGTGAAGCAGGTCTGCAGGTGTCTATCTTTCTCTCCCCCTCTGTCTTCCCCTCCTCTCTCCATTTCTCTCTGTCCTAACAACGATGACACTAACAACAACAACTACAACAATAAAAAAAAAAGGGGGAGACAAAAGGGAAAATAAATATTTAAAAAAAGATAAAAAACACAAAAAACTTAAAACTGTATACCAGGACCAAGAACACACATGCTTGCCTTTGCATATAAACATATATGCTACGCATACAGTACATATACACATACACATTTATATAAGTATGTATAAGGCTGCTGGTACATTCATGGATAATGAAGTAGTAGCAATATTTTGAGGCATACCATATCAAAAGTATACGTTTTCCTTGAGCTCTTGTCAGTCAATCCTCCAGTTCGAACACTAACTTCTTTTCGTGAGTAATCACATTCTACCACAGAAAGGGCACTAGCTTTCCGCTCTGCCAAATTAAACGGTCTATAAGAAAAAAAAAATTATTTAAAAAATTCTTAGGTATTAGATTGCTGATGACATTTTTATTAACCATGCTAGGTAAGAACATTGTAAAGTTTTGACTACATGGTTGATGATAAAGATTAAAAGGGGACTATGTGATATGATGAAATCAGATAAAGATTAAAAGGGGACTATGTGATATGATGAAATCAGACAATTTCTAAAGGTTTCAGTTTCCAGGAATAACATTAAGATTTTTAAGAATATTTAAAGTCATGTATACCATTACAATTCTGATTGCTTGTTAAAATAGATATTAATAGAATAAGCTTGTGAAAAATGGTGAACTTGTTTAGAATTTTATTTCCACTGTTAGGATCTGATCAAATTAGGGCCTGATACAATTTTATGTTTAAGTTACTAAACTGTCAGTCAATAACTGGCACAAAATAAAAATGGGTAAAAACAGCAACTAATAAGTTGACTACAATTATGTGCCAGGTATTCAGTGTTCCAAGTGCTTTATATAGAAATATGTTGACTCAATTTACACTTGCAACACTGTGGGAGCTAGTGGGGAACAGAGACATAAAATAACTGATTATAAGAGAATTGATATTTAGAAATGAGTGATGTTAGTAAATGGTGCAGTAGGAAAGGAAGATGCAGAAAAATAAACAGTTTTGATTGGGATAAGATGAGGTAAGGATAACGGAAAAAACACCCTGAAGGACTTTGCTTTCTTTTTTTTTTGCAGGACTTTCTTTTTTAAGATTTTATTTATTCATTAGAAAGGTAGGAAGAGGGAGTCGGGCGGTAGAGCAGCAGGTTAATTGCAGGTGGCCAAAGCGCAAGAACTGGCTAAAGGATCCCGGTTCCAGGCCCCAACTCCCCACCTGCAGGGGAGCTGCTTCACAGGCAGTAAAGCAAGTCTGCAGGTGTCTCTCTCTATCCCCCTCTCTGTCTCCCCACTTCTCTCCATATCTCTCTGTCCTGCAACAACGATGACACCAACTACAACAATAAAACAAGGGCAACAAAAGAGAATATATATATATATATATATATATATATTAGATTTTATTTATTTATGAGAAAGATAGGAGGAGAGAGAAAGAACCAGACATCACTCTGGCACACGTGCTGCCAGGGATCGAACTTGGGACCTCATGCTTGAGAGTCCAAAGCTTTATCACTGTGCCACCTCCCAGACCACATAAATAAATATTTTAAAAAATTAGAAGAGGAAAAAAAAGAAAGGTAGGAAGAGAGAAAGAAAGAATCTGATACCACTATGGTATATGTGCTGCTGGGGACCAAACTCAGGACCTCATGCATGAAAGTCTAATGCTTTATCCACTGCACCACCTCCCGACCACCCTGAAGAACTTTTTAAGGCATTTTAGTGGAGTGAGGTCTCTAGATCCACACAGTTTAAACAATGTGTTTCTTTGTATCTATTAGCTCACTTTATCTTTGCCGCCAGAGTTATTGCTGGGGGGCTCAGTATCTTCACGGCTAGTCTATCTGCAGGTTACCTTGCACAAGAACCTGGGTTCAAGTTTTCACCTTGCAGGGGAAATCCCAGTGATAACCCTGGTGGCAATAAAGTAAAAAATAATAATTTTAAAAAATGGGGGTTGAGCGGTAACGCAGCGGGTGGAGCACATGTGGCGAAAAGCACAGGGACCTAGTGAGGATCCCGGTTCGAGCCCCCCGCTCCCCACCTGCAGGGGAGTCCCTTCACAGGCAGTGAAGTGAGTCTGCGGCTGTCTATCTTTCTCTTCCCCTCTGTCTTCCCCTCCTCTCTCCATTTCTCTCTGTCCTGTCCAACAACGAACAACATCAACAATAACGATAATGACCATAACAAGGCTACAACAACAAGGGTAACAAAAGGGGGGAAAGAAGGCCTTCAGGAGCGGTGGATTCAGGGTGCAGGCACTGAGCCCCAGCAGTAACCCTGGAGGCAAAATAATAATAATAATAATAATAGTAATAATAATAACAGGCCTAAAGCAAAACCTGATGGAGGAAAACTAGTCTATGAAGGACTAAATTCATCTCACAAAAGTTCAACAAATCTTCTAGACACTAGGGACAAAGAACAAGCAAAATCAAGTTTCAATAAAACCTCTAAATTCTTATTCTCTGGTTGTCTTTATGCTAGTATGTGTGTGTTGGAATAGGAGGGAGACAACATTCAAACATATTTCATGTTGATAAACTAGAAATGGAAATAAATGAAGCAGATTAAGGAGAGGGAAAGGGATGGAGGGAAATTGGCTGCTGCTATTGCTATTTTGGGATGATCTGGAGAATTCTCTAATAAAAGGCAATTTTTAGTAAGGGAGTGAGTCATGCAACTATTTTGGCTAAAAAAGCTTTCTGGGAAGAGACATATGGAAGACTCTGAGATGAACATAGCAGACATGCCTTAAACTTTAAAGCACAGGGGTGATAAGTGGCTGTAGAAGCAGTCAGTAGCTAGATGATGTAGTGTATCCTTGAGCTTTAATCTGTGGGCCAAACTTGGTCCTTGTCTTGCCAGAAATTCAAGGATGATATTCACAAAGTTTAAAAGCTGTTTTGTTTGTTTGTTTGTTTTTAAAGAAAGAAAGAGGCTGACTGCCCACTAGCCACAACCATAGTAGTGTGGCAGGTACACAGCAGCAGATTCACTTACTTCTCTAAACTTGGTAATGTTGGGTCGCAGTCAGACTAATTTTAGGTAAGAGATGTCCAAAAAAAGTGCAAGCACAACTGTTAAGACTAGAACACTGTGAGCTGGATAATAGCTAATGGGTTGGGGAACCTGCCCTGCCATACACATGGCCCAAGTTCAAGTCCTAGTAATACATGGAAAAGAGACAACAGATCAGGCCTCTCTGTCGGCCTGATGCCCTCCCCACTCCAATGGAAAAGTCAGCCCATAGAAGTAAAATTGCTTATGTGTGATGTCCTGGCACACCAAAAAAAAAAAAAGTCAGAACTCTCCAACTCTCCATGAAAAGAATATAGGTCGGGGCCAGGTGGTGGATAGGACAGAGAAAAATTGAGAGAGGAGGGGAAGACAAAGAGGGGGAGAGAAAGAGAGACACCCACAGAACTTACTTCACCGCCTGTGAAGCGAGCCCCTGCAGGTGGGGAGCCGGGGGCTGGAACTGGGATCCTTTTACCAGTCCTAGCATTTTGTGCCACGTTCACGTAACCTGCTGTGCTACCACCTGACTCCCAATAATTTTAAAAAATATATAGATCTAGGGGGTCGGACAGCAGCACACCAGGTTAAGTACACATATTACCATAGGACTCAAGTTCGAGCCACCACTCCCCACCAGTGACGGGGGGGGGGGGGGGGATTGTATGTGGATGCTTCGTGACCAGTAAAGCAGATTTCCCCTTTCTGCCTCCCCCTCCTCTCTCAATTTCTGTCATATCAAATAAAGGAGGGAAAAAAAAGAAAAAACAACAACATAGTTCTTTCGACCTGGGAGGTGGCACAGGGGATAAAGTATTGTGCTCTCAAGAATGAGGTCCAGAGTGCAACCCCCAGGATCAGATGTACCAGAGCGATGCTCTGGTTTGTGTTCTCTCTCTCTCTCTCTCTCTCTCTCTCATATAAATCTCTAAAACAAGGGAAAGAGAAGAGGAAGAGGAAGAGGAAGAAGACGTGCCTCAGAGTATCTGTAGACCTCACGTCTTACTATGAGGAACAAGCTAAGAGTAATCCTTTCATGTTAAAGATATCATCTGCAGAAAAATCCTTGCAAGAGTCAGAGATAGTTCAGCACGTAGAGCTCACACCTCATCATTTATTAGGCCCTTAGGTTAGATACTTAGAACCATATGGGAGAACTATGAGGGTAGGGGAAGGACTATCATGATTGATGGAGTACTGCTTTGGTGCCTCTCTCTCCCTCTTCTCTAGGGATATAGAATTGGGGGCAGGGGTAGATAGTATAATGGTTATGCAGAAACTCTCATGCCTATGGCTCCAAAGTCCCAGGTTCAATCCCCTACACCACCATAAACCAGATCTGAGCAGTGTTCTGGTAAAAAAAAAAAACTTTAAATACATATATGTATATGTGTGTGTAAAGGCAATAGAAATTAAAAAGCCAACTTAAACTTATTTGAATAAAATGGGCAGAATGACATGTAGTCTTCACTTTACGTAGGATTTTATGTAACATTCAAATTTACTGAAATAATCAGTTTTGCTTCTTTACATATTGACTTACGTATTTGTTCTTTAGGGGCCGGGGGCTGGTGCACCTGGTTGAGCACACGTTACAATGTGCAAGGGCCTGGGTTCAAGCCCCCAGTTCCCACCTGCAGGCAGAAAGCTTTGCGAGTGGTGAAGCAGGTCTGCAGGTGTCTCTCTGTCTCTCCCTCTCTATCATTCCTTCCGTCTAGATTTCTGGCTGGCTCTATCCAATAAATAAAATAAAGATAATAAAAGAAATAAAAATTTTTTCAAGATTAAAAAAATCGTTCTTCAGCAACATGCTAGCATTGTCAAATATTCTTATATACCACTGCATCATTTTCTGTACTGAATGGTTACTTAAAACAAAAGCTAGCTTGAATATACCCATTTAAGTCACCATAATTAACTAAGCAATAACCACGTGAGTTAAATTAAAATTTTTTTCTGGGAGTCGGGCTGTAGCGCAGCAGGTTAAGCGCAGGTGGCGCAAAGCACAAGGACCGGCATAAGGATCCCAGTTCCAACCCCAGCTCTCCACCTGCAGGGGAGTCGCTTCACAGGCGGTGAAGCAGGTCTGCAGGTCTCTCCTCCTCTCTGTATCCCCCTCCTCTCTCCATTTCTCTCTGTCCTATCCAACAACGACGACAACAACAATAATAACTACAACAATAAAACAACAAGGGCAACAAAAGGGAATGAATAAATAAATAAAATAAATATTTTAAATTTTTTTTCCTTTAAATCTATTGTATATTTTATTTTATTATTTTTTAAAATTTACTTACTGGGGAGTCGGGTGTTAGAGCAACGGGTTAAGCGCAGGTGGCGCAAAGCGAAGGACCGGCTTAAGGATCCGGGTTCCAGCCCCCGGCTCTCCACCTGCAGGGGAGTCGCTTCACAGGCGGTGAAGCAGGTCTGCAGGTGTCTGTCTTTCTCTGCCTCTCTCTGTCTTCCCCTCCTCTCTCCATTTCTCTCTGTCCTATCTAACAATGACGATATCAATAACAACAATAACTACAACAATAATAAAAAACCAAGGGCAACAAAATTAATATTAATAGTAATAATTATAAATAAATAATAAATATTATAAATAAATATTATTTATTAATAATATTAATAAATAAATATTAACATGTTTTATCTACTTTCGTGAGAGACAGACAGACAGACATAGACAGAGACATAGCACAGCTGAGCTCCGACATGTGCTGGTGTTCGAGCCTGAGCCTGGAAATTCAGAGGTCTCACATAAGCAGATCTGGTACACAACTACCTTCATATTTAAAGCAATCCAGAGGCCAGGTGGTGGTGCCCCTGGGTGAGTGCACATGTTACACTGTGAAAGGACCCAGGTTCAAGCCCCTGAACCCCACTTGCAGGCGGGAAGCTTCACAAGTGGTGTCTCTCTCCCTCTCTATCTCCCTTTCCTCTCAAGTTCTAGCTGTCTCTATCCAATAAATAAAAGATTTAAAAAAAAAAAGCAATCCAGGAGTCGGGTGGTAGCGCAGCGGGTTAAGCTCAAGTGGCACAAAGCGCAAGGACTGATAAGGATCCCGGTTCAAGCCCCTGACTCCCCACGTGCGGGGGAGTTGGTTCACAAGTGGTGAAGCAGGTCTGCAGGTGTCTATCTTTCTCTCCTCCTCTCTGTCTTCCCCTCCTCTCTCCATTTCTCTCTGCCCTATCCAACAACAACGACATCAATAACAACAACAAAACAACAAGGGCAACGAATAAATAAATACTAAAAAAAAAAAAAAAAAAGCAATCCTTTAATTTTAGGATGCTTTTGGATTTGCAGAAGAATTGCTGATAGCTGGTAGTTCATTTGTTCGTTTTTTACCAAAGCACTGCTCAGCGCTGATTGATAAAGGTGCTGAGGATTGAACCTAAGAGCCTTGGGCCTAAAAGTCACCTGCATAACCATTATGCTGTATCCCCAGCACAGTTGGTAGTTTTAAAACAACGAAAACAGACACACTAAACACATGCACCATTAAACTGGAGGACCTCTAAAAGTTAAATAAATTCAGTTTCTAGAGGAATAATTTGTACAAATATGTTCTCCCTTCTCTAGCTCATTTTAATATGGGTCTTTACTTGAATATTAGCTAGGAAAGAGTTCAACAGTTTGACCATTTACCTCGGAGGGAAAAATGTTTCCTTTGCTATATAGGAAATACCAAGTTGCTGCACAGCTACACTGGCTAAAGATGCCCCCTTGGTCCTTTTAAAAACACAAACTCAGACTAACTTATTATTTATACATGTAAGTGCAGTGACGTCTACTTGTTTGGCATGAAGAAAATACTGCATCTAGGGCTGAGAGATAGCATAATGGTTATACTAAAGTCTTTGATGCCTAAGTCTCTGAAGTTCCATGTCCAATCCCCAGCACCACCATAAACCAGAGCTAAACAGTGCTCTGCTCTTTCTGTGTGTTTCTCTCTGTATCTATATCTCTTTTTAGATTTTTCTTTTTTCTTTCTCTCTCTCTCATTTTTTATTTATTATTGGATAGAGACAGAGAGAGGAATTGAGAGGAGAGGGGAAAATAGAGAGGGAAAGTGACAAAGATACTTGCAGCCCTGTTTCACCACTCCTGAAGCTTTCTCCATGCAGGTAGGGACCAAGGACTTGAACCCAGGTCCTTGCACACCGTACTGTGTGACCTTACAGGTGTGCCACCACCTGGCCCCCTCTATCTCTTCCATGAAAATAAATATTTTAAAAGAAAATAGTGCATCTAGAATAAAAAGTGACTGCGTTAACCCTAAAAGCATGTATTTTTTATTGTATGAGCGAGAGAGATCAGAGCACATCCTGACAAAGGTCATGGATGTCCCTTATTCTACCCAGTGAGCACCTCCCAAGCGATAATCATTATTTTTTCCCAGTGGTGACAGACAAATCTAAACCTAAGTGCTAAACCATCTGTAATGCAGGCAAGTAATCCTGCTTCCAAACTAGCAAACTGCAGAGTGGCCTGTAAAGGTGATAACTAAATCCTGGTCGACATAAAATGGGAAGAAGAAAAAAAGAAGAAATTGTTTCTCACTAAAGCACGAAGATCAAACTATAAAGAGCAGTCTGAACAGACCCCCCTCCAACACACATATATTTTTCTTCTACAAGGTAAACACTAGTCTACTCACAGCAACCTGGTGTCAGCTTAGGGCACAGAAGAAACGCGGTCGACTATGAAGAAGGTGTGGCCCCCGGGGCAATGGCCAACGGAAAGCCCTCCGGAGCCTGTGCAGGAAGGAGCCCAGCAAGAAGCAAAGCCCAGGGGCAACGAATCTCGCCGACTCGCCCTACCTGCATCTCACCACCACCTGGATGTTCTTCCCCTTCTCTTCTTTTTTCTTTGCAGAGGAACTCGGTTGCGACGCCATGACTGTCCTTGCCGAGAAATCGAAGCCAAGGCCGTGAACTCTGGCACCGCGAGCCCCGGATAGTGACACCCAACTACCCCGCCGGCCGCTGGCGTGGTCGGAGCGGCAGCGAGCAGCTCGGAGGGAGACTGGGTTCTGCAGTGGCTGATCGCCAGCACCGTCCGACAGCAGCCGAAGCCACCAAATCGCCAATCTCGCTTTTAGCCTGAAAGCCTGGAAACGGAACAACGACTCGGCGCCTTAATTTTAAAAAAAGAAGTCCAGACGTCTGGCCAATGACAGCGCGGGGGCGCTAGGCACCATGGGATGTGGTGTCGTCATCAGAGCCCGTCCTGGGGCTGGGCTCCGGGGGAGGGCCAAGGTTTTTTTTTTTTTAATATTTACTTTATTTATTCCCTTTTGTTGCCCTTGTTGTTTTATTGTTGTAGTTATTGTTGTTATTGATGTTGTTGTTGTTGGATAGGACAGAGAGAAATGGAGAGAGGAGGGGAAGACAGAGGGAGAGAGAAGGACAGACACCTGTAGACCTGTTTCACCACTTGTGAAGCGACTCCCCTGCAGGTGGGGAGCTGGGGGCTCAAACCGGGATTCTTACGCGCGTCCTTGGGCTTTGCGCCACCTGCGCTTAACCCGCTGCGCTACAGCCGACTCCCAAGGAACGAGGTTGTTAGTCCACTGGCTCCGGGAACTTCCAGGCTCAAGAAGCAAGAGTCGACTATAAACGAGAGCTGAGCAGTGCTCTGGTCAAAAAAAAAAAAAAAGAGGAGAAGAAAGAAAACAAGCTTGGGGGAGAGAGGGGCGGAAAAGGCAGGGGATAGATCACCTGGTAGTGCTTACACTATCATGCAGAAGGCTTGGGCTCAAGTCCTAGACCACCACGAGGACTACCTGCACAGAGTAGTGAAGCATTGCTATGAATCCTCACTCCCTCTCTCTGTCTCACTTCTAAGAAAAAATAGAAGTCAGCAGGGAGCAGTAGAATAATTAGGATTCAGTAACTGAGGTAGGGCACCGAGGAAGCTTGCTTACTCCCTCTACCCCCAGCTGAAGGGGAAAAAAGTCAGAAGTACAGCCCAGGCGAAAACAGAGTAGTAGTAGTAGTAGTAGTAGTAGTAGTAGTAGTAGTAGTAGTAGTAGTAGTAGTAGTAGTAGTAGTAGTAACAACAATAATGATGAAGCAGCAAGGGAAGTGGTGCACAGTAAAGTGCAAGACATGGCAAATAACAGGTTCTGCGTTTCTCTGGCACAACATATGCACATATTTATATAAATATAAATATGCCAATTAAATAAATCTCTTTTAAAAAGCTAGTTAAGAGTTAAGGCGATAACATGGGTAATAAATGATGAGACATTGAATTTCATTTTTACAACTCTGTTTCTCTCTTAATACATAAGTCTACACCGCTAAGTGATTCCAAGCAAGAAAACAAGCTCAGACTTTTTAGCATAACTGTTCTTTAATAACTTACAGGTTCGGGGACTGTTTCACTCCAGAGCAGGGCAAAACAACGAATTTGCCCCGGAGGTTGTGCAACCCAGCCTACAAATCCCAGCAGCAAGCGCTACTGTACCTGGGTAGGGTTTGTGACCTGCGGCTTTCCGTAGACACACTGTGAACGTCTCTCCTGTGCTCTGGGTGATCCCACCAATTTAGGGATGGATCCGGGACGCAGGAAATTCTGAAATATGGTCCAGTGTCATAATCTGCTCTGGAGCTTCCTGTTTAGATCACTCTTAGCCCACAGGCACCTAGCCACTATTTAAATTTCTTAACTTCTGAATGTAGTGGAAAGCTCTTCGTTTCCTCAGTTTTCCTGCATTTGCCAATTCCTGCATTCCTACATCTAGACTCAGCTAGTCGTAGCAGTTTTGCATAGCCAGCTCTCATTTACACGGCTCACTGAATGAAAAATAACCAAATAAATAAATATGAACTCCAAAGCAGTACCTCTTTGTATCCCTTTATTTACCTTCCACTCTCATCTGGTCTCATGGGGCTAACCAGAACCTACATGTCCAGTGCAATCTCTGCCCACCACTCCAGTCCAAGACTCTTCTCTCTTCCTTTAATAATAGATCTTTTCTTCCTCCACACCTCACTACTCCAGGTTGACTTTTTTTTCTTGGTGGAGGGTGGAGCACAACCCCAGAGCTTCCTTCAATGTAGTAGAGATTGGATTCAGATTTGGGTCTTGCACACAACAGAGCCATGCACTATCCAAATGAGCTATTTTGCTGGCCCAACCATTGTTCTTAACAAACTCCTTAACAGATCTTCCTACTTGTGATCTTTTCTTCTCCCCTAGTCCCATTCCTTCAGCAAAATGAAGGGACTTAAGTCCTGTGCTCTATGACTTTGTGCTTCAAAAGTGGAGGATTTATCACGGCAGACTGCCAGTCCAGACTCCAACTCAATTTCTGTCTCTATTGCTGAGCTATCTTCCTAGTTCCTGACACAGTTGTTTCTTACTCATCTTAGCTTCCCACCCCCGCAGGATTTATTTATTTCTATTCTTATAAGAAATCTGTATACACTTTTATCTTTTGACTAATCAATTTTAGACTTCACTTATTAACTTCCTGTTATGGAAAATAAAGATTTGTCCACCTGCAGGGGAGTCGCTTCACAAGTGGTGAAGCAAGTCTGCAGGTGTCTATCTTTTCCCTCTCTGTCTTCCCCTCCTCTCTCCATTTCTCTCTGTCCTATCCAATGACATATAGCAATTTATCATTAATTGTGGAACAATTACTGATGGTAGACTAAATTATTAATTCTGTAATAATAAATATTGATTGTGGAACAAATACCAATGATTTTTTTAATTAATTAAATATATATTCTGAGGGCCTGGTAGTGGCACACTAGAATAAGTGCAAGGACCCATGCAAGGATCCTGGCTAGAGCCCCCACTTCTGGGGGCAATACCACCCTGCAGGTGGGGAACTGGGGGCTCTATTTATTTTTTTTTAATCTTTATTATTTGCTGGATAGAGACAGTCAGAAATTGAAAGGGAAGAGGGTGATAGAGAGGGAGAGAGACAGAGAGACACCTAGTACATGTGCTGCCAGGGATTGAATTCTGGACCTCACACTTGAAAGTCCAGTGCTTTATCCACTGCACCACCTCCCAGACCACTATATCGCTTTTTTAAAATTTTTAATTAAATTTACTTATGGGTACAGCCAGAAATCAAGAGGGGATGATTTGATTTAAACCTGGGAATTTGGAGCCTCAGGTACTTGTTTTTAGAAAAAAAACTCTCTCATGAGTCGGGTGGCACAAAGCATAAGGACCAGCATCTGGATCCCGGTTCGAGCCCCTGGCTCCCCACCTGCAGGGGGTTTGCTTCACAGGCGGTGAAGCAGGTCTGCAGGTGTCTATCTTTCTCCCCCCACTCTGTCTTCCCCTCCTCTCTCCATTTCTCTCTGTTCTGTGCAACAACGACTACATCAGTAATAACTACAGCAATAAAACAACAAGGGCAACAAAAGGGAATAAATAAATACTAATTAAAAAATCTTTAAAAAACATATAAAAAAAAAGAAAAGAAAAAACTCTCTCAAATGGGGTCCAGATAGTGGTATACCTGGCTGAGCACGCATATTACCTGGGTTCGAGTCCCCACTCCCCACCTGCGGGGGGGGGGGGGGAGGGGGATGGGGAGGTGGGTCCACTTCTCAAGTGGTGAAACAGGTCTGCAGGTATTTATCTTTCTTCTTCTCTATCTCCCCTCCCTGGCAGCCACAGAAAATAAATATCGGCGGGACAGGAATAGAATGAAATATGGAGAAATTTTACCTTACACTACATTAGGTGTTCATTTATTCATTTCAATAAGCATGTTAAAGATATGCTGCATTCCTAGCATACACAACTCTAGGGACAGTGAACACTACATGGGCATTGAGAATGTCACTTCTCTTTGCTGTCTCCCTTCAACTCCAGCAAGAATTAGCAGAGGGTAGGAATTTTTTAACTCATTTTTGTGGACATAATAGGGTTATATACCTATGCTTAGCAGACATTTGAAGAATAATTAAAGTCAGTCTTCACATATAACTTATTATTTGCTGCCAGAGCTTTGCAGGGCTTCACACCTGCACAATTCCACCATTCCTGGTAGACTCTTTCTTTCTTTTTTCACATACCTTTCAATTACAAAAATCACCCGTGAGTGAGAGAGCAAGATATTTCAGTAACACTCTACCATTTATGAAGCTTTCCCAGTATAAGGTGCTCCCTTATAGATCCCAGGGCTCAAGGGTCCTCCTGCATGGTGAAGTGTGTGCTCAACCAGGTGAGTTATCTCCTGGTCCTTTCTTTTTAGCTTATTGTTAATTACTTAGGTATCACATGTCTTTAGGAATTAGCACAAAATTTAGAGGTTGTCTGAGAAGTCAGGAGACTTTATTACATTTCTTTTCTTTTCTTTTTTTCTTTTTTTTTCTTTTGCCTCCAGGGTTATTGCTGGGGCTCTGTGTCTGCACTACAAATCCACTGCTCCTGGAGGCCTCTTTCTTTTCTTTTTCCCTTTTGTTGCCCTTGTTGTTTATCATTGTTGATGTTATTAACATTGTTATTGCTGTCGTTGTTGTAAGATAGGACAGCGAGAAATGGAGAGAGGAGGGGAAGACAGAGAGGGAGAGAAAGAGGGACACTTGCATACCTGCTTCACCACCTGTGAAGCAACTCCCCTGCAGGTGGGGAGTCGGGGGCTTGAACCTGGAGCTTTACGCCGGTCCTTTCATTTTGCGCCATGTGCATTTAACCCGCTGCACTACCGCCTGACCCCAAAGACTTTATTACATTTCTGTTTTGAATATACAAAAATATTATAGGTTAGAATAGTTTAGAAGACAATACATTCTTTTTCTGAATGTTACCAACTAGAAAATAAGCACAAATCTCCCCCTTCAGCCCCCCACTCCAATTCATTAGGAATTTCTGAGCTTTATGGTGTCTAATCTGGGATAATGGAATCATAGCATAGATACACCAAAAATAATTTGTTTGTAGGTATGTTAGAATACTCTCATTTATGGGAGTTGGGCAGTAGTGCAGTGGGTTAAGCACACATGGCGCGAAGCGCAACGACGGATGTAAGGATCCTGGTTCGAGTCCCCGGCTTCCCACCTACAGGGGTGTCACTTCACAAGCAGTGAAACAGGTCTGCAGGTGTCTCTCTGTCTTCCCCTTTTCTCTCCATTTCTCTCTGTCCTATCTAATGACGACATCAGTAACAACAATAATGACAACAACAATAAAAACAAAAAAAAGAATACTCTCATTTAAATATACATCTAATATCCCCATAAAATCCCCATCTCGAGCAAGCAATGATTTACTAATTCATTTTCCCTCTTTTGTTGTCCTTGTGGTTTATAGTTGTTGCTATTGTTATTGCCGTCGTCATTGTTGGGTAGGACAGAGAGAAATCTAGAGAGGAAGGCTGCAGACCTATTTCACCGCCTGTGAATCGACCCCCCTGCCCCCTCCGCAGGTAGGGAGCTGGGGACTCGAACTGGGATCCTCATGCAAAGTCCTTTCACTTTGAGCCATGTGTACTTAATCTGCTGCTACCGCCCAGCCCCTGATTTACTGATTTTAAACTAGATAGCAAAGTGTTTCCCACCTCAAACTTGTTTGTGTTGAAGATGAGAAAGAATATACCCCAGGGGCCGAGTGATGTTGCACCTAGTTGAACACACATATTACAAGGTGGAAGGACCTGGGTTCAAGCGTCTGTCCCTGCCTGCAGGAGGAAAGCTTTTAGTGGTGAAGGAGTGCTGCAAGGTGTCTGTCTCTTTCCCTCTCTAACTCTCTCTTTCCTCTTGATTTCTGGCTGTCTCTATCCAACAAATAAAGATAATAATAAAAAAATCATTTAAAAAAAGGACATACCCCAGATCTTCACATTGTCCATTCTTTCCATCATTCTGGGCTCTGCTCAAATGTCACCTCCTCAGAGAAGCCTTTCCTGATTATTCTATTTGAAATAGCTTCCTACTCCATTATTTGCTATTACTTGGTTATGCTTTTTTTTTTTTCTTTATAGAACTTTTAATCCCTTTTTCCTTATTTGATAATTGCCTATAAATTCTTTGAAGACAGGTTTTTTTTGTCTGTTTCGTCCACTACTATATCCCCAGCACTTTTAATAACATCAGCTGTCTAGAAGATACTCAATAAATAACTTGTTAAATTAACTTAGTGAAAGACCCACAGGTTTTGGAACCAGATAATCCTGTTCAAAATACAACTCTACTCTGTGCAGTTCAGGGCAAGTTGCTTAATATCTACACCACTGATTCCTTATCTCTGGTTAAGAGGGGAATAAAAATGTCATTAAATAGATGAGAAAAAAAAATTTTAAGATTTTATTTATCTACTCATGAGAAAGATAGGAGAGAGAGAGAGAGAAAGAATCAGATATTAGTCTGGGGATTGAACTCAGGACCTTATGCCTGAAAGTCCAATGCTTTATCTACTTCCCAGACCACAATAGATGAGAAAATTAATGATTTTACAATGCTAAGACATATAGTAGATGCTCAGAATTATTGGTTTCTTTCCACTTACTTTCTTTCTCTCTTCTGACACTGCAGTACTATTATCTGTTTTTATACTAGTGCATACGAACTACCAAACACTGGTGCATTCTTTGTGAAGCTAATGAAGTTTAAACTTCAGTACTACTCAATTACACTGACCACAGAATGTGAACTGTTATCAGGCAAGTCATATCACCATTTAGAAGCATTTTCTTTTATTTTATTTTTGCCTCCAGGGTTATCTCTGGGGCTTGGTGACTGCACTATGAATCCTCTACTCCTGGAGGCTTTTTCCCCCCCTAGTTTTTATTGTTATTGGACAGGACAGAGAGAAATTGAGAGAGGAGGGGAGACAGAGAGGGGGAGAGAAGGATAGACACCTGCAGACCTGCTTCACTGCTTGTGAAGCGACCCCCCTGCAGGTGGGGAGCTAGGGCTCGAACCAGGATCCTTACACCAGTCCTTGTGCGTGGGTTTTTTTTTTTTTTTTTAGATAATTTTATTTATTATCTTTATTTACTTATTGGATAGAGACAACCAGAAATCGAGAGGGGAGGGAATGATAGACAGACACCTGAAGCACTGCTTCACCGCTTGAAAAGACCTCCCCCTTGGCGGGTCTGGCAGTAGCACAGCAGGTCAAGTGCATGTGATGCAAAGCGCAAGGACCAGTCAGGATCCTGGTTCAAGCCCCCAGCTTCCCACCTGCCCAGGGGGTTGTCCCTTCACAAGCAGTGAAGCAGGTCTCTAGGTGTCTCTCTGTCTCTCTTCCTATCTCCCCCTTCTCTCTCAATTTCTCTCTGTATCTGATAATAAATAAAGTTAAAAAAAAAACCTTTTAAAAAAAAGCATTCCCCCTACAGATGGGGTTTGAAACCTTATTTGTGTTTTTTAAAAAGAATATTTAGTCATTAAAGAAATGGTGGGGGGGCGGGCAAGAGAAAAAAAATCAGAGTTTTGCTCTGGTATGAGATTCAGAAGATGGAGTTTGGGAACTCATGAAGGAGAGTGGAAATGCTTTACCCATTTGTCACTATCTCCTGGGCTGCTCTTTATTATTTTTTTTCTTTTATTATTTTTACTAGAGCATTGCTCAACTCTGACTTATGGTAGTGTAGGGAGGGGATTGCACTACTAGGACCTTAGAGCCTCTGGCATGAGAATATGTTTACATTGTACTATCTACCCCACCCCTCATTTTTACTTCTGAAAGAAGTTCCTCACATGTTTGTTTCAGATCCTTCAAAACATGCATCCACTTTCTTTTTTTAAAAAATCATTTTCTTTCTTTCTTTCTTTCTTTCTTTCTTTCTTTCTTTCTTTCTTTGCCTCCAGGGTTATTGCTGGGGTTCGGTGCCTACACTACAAATCCACTGCTCCTGGAGGCCATTTTTTCCTTTTGTTGCCCTTGTTGTTTATTGTTGTTGTTGTTATTACTGTTATTGTTGTCATTGTTGGATAGGACAGAGAGAAATGGAGAGAGGACGGAAAGACAGAGGGATAGAAAGATAAGACACCTGCAGACCTGCTTCACAGCTTGTGAAGCCACCCCCCCCTGCAGGTGGGAGCCCAGGACTCCAACCAGCTGCATCCACTTTCAACCTCAACCCATGTATAGATTTCACAAATGAGCATAAATGTATTTAAAAGTTTACATCAACACTGTTAGAAGAACTGCTCCAATATGCTTGATGAGCCTCCATTCTGAGAACTCAAAAGTTCTTAAAAACGTAGTTGACAGGGGGGGTCGGGCGGTGGCGCAGTGGGTTAAGCGCATGTGGCGCAAAGCGCAGGGACCGGCTTAAGGATCCCGGTTCGAGCCCCCGGCTTCCCACCTGCAGGGGAGTCGCTTCACAGGCGGTGAAGCAGGTCTGCAGGTGTCTATCCTTCTCTCCCCTTCTCTGTCTTCCCCTCCTCTCTCCATTTCTCTCTGTCCTATCCAACAACGAATTACGTCAACAAGGGCAATAATAATAACCACAACGAAGCTACAAGGGCAACAAAAGGGGGGAAAAAAAATGGCCTCCAGGAGCGGTGGATTCATGGTGCAGGCACCGAGCCCAGCAATAACCCTGGATGAGGAAGAAAAAACAAAAAAAAGTAATGACTAAAGTTGAGGATAGTAGTAATACTATTGTAGTTACATATAGTTATATAGTGAGTTATATAACCTCAGTAGTAGTCATAGTAGTAGTAGTAGCAGCAGCAGCAGCAGCAGCAGCAGCAGCAGCGTTGTATAACTACACAGAAGCTATGATGTAGCCCACAAATTACACAGTTGTGAAGTATAAAGTCATCGTTTCCCGTCTAGATTTGAATGCCCTTGGAGACCTTGCTTTGCTTTGTGACCTGTCTCCACTTTGGTCTTTGCAGGGTAGCCTTCCCCCCTAAGGACTATGCGAACCCGCATAGTCCACTCTCTGCCCTCCTCCTCGGCAGCGTCCAGTTCCCCACCGCGCTCTAGAGGGAGCCCGCGAGCCGCGGATCGGCCGAGTCCGCTGACCTTGTTCCTGCACCTGCCCGCCTGGGGCCCCAGCCAGTGGGGGCGCCTCCGCACACAGGGCCCCCTTGTGCCCTCACAGTATTCGCCAGACCCTGCCCTGACATAAACACACAGCCAGAGACACACTGCTGCGCTCACACGTGCGCCCGGAGGTGACCTGGGCCCTCCCTGCCTCGCCAGCCCTGGGGTGCTGGGCTGCAGCAGCTCGGGGTCAGACTGCGCGGGGCCCGCGGGCTTAGGCCTGGGCCGCGCAGTCCCAGCCATCCCCACCAGCTCGGCCTCGGCTCCCGGGAGGCGGCGCGGCGCGGCAGACTGAGCATGCGCAGTGGGCAGGGCCGGCTCCCGGCACTGGAAGGAAGAGTTCGCAGCGACCCCGGCGGCTGCGCCGGGCTATGCGGTACCGGCTCGCGTGGCTGCTGTCTCCAGCGCTGCCCAGCGCCTTCCGCTCGCTTGTTGGTTCCTGCCGGCCGCCTCTAGAGCGTCTCTGTGGGTAAGGGGAGTGGAGGGCTGGGGCCCTGAGGGCCCGCAGGGTCACGGTGGTTTGGAAGCTCGGGCTGAAAAGTGGTGATTCAGCACTTAAAGCCGCCACCGCCGCCCCTCACGCCGCCCGTCCCGCCGGCCTGGGCCCGGGGACCGCCGCGCCGAGCCCGCCGCCCCCGGGGCCCGGAAGGGCGGCTGGGCGGGAGCGATAGGGACCTCGCCGCCAGAGCAGGGCGCTCCCCCGGGCCGGGCTGGGGCCAGTGCGGGGCTGCGAGCCGGGGTCACGGCGCGGTGGGTGTCCGCAGCGCGGGGCTCGGGCTGCAGAGGTCGCCCCGGGGGCCGCGCCGCCCTCGGAGGCGCCTTCCCGCGAGCAGAGCTGAGAAGGCCGGGCGGCCGCGGCGGACGACCCCGAGCCCCCCAGATAGACAGACAGACAGACAGACAGACAGACTGCGCTTCTCAACCGCGGTTCGCGGGGACCGAGTTCCTAGCGCTGCACCGAGAGACCTGACGTCGGCAGCCGGAAAAGTTTGCCTCCGCCTCGACGCTGCCCGGAGCTGAGCTTTTCTCGGCTTTTCCGGCAGAGACTGGAGCAGGGAGGGACCTGAAAGACACCTTGTGGCCCGCACGCCGGCTCCCATGGCTGCACACCTGAGGCCGCCGAGGCCGGAGAGGCTGTGATCGTTTTATTATTATTATACGCCGAGGCCGGAGAGGCTGTGATCGTTTTATTATTATTATTATCATCATCATCATCATCGTCCCCTCCCTCCCACAATTGCAGAGATCGTGGCACAAAACAGGATTGGGACGCAGATTTCTCCCCCCCACACCCCGCCATCCATTGCCATTAGGTGGCTTATTTCTCTACGTTTCGCTACTGTGTGTATCGGAGATTTGATTTTTTTTTATAATTTTTTTTGACTATCTTTATTTGTTGGATAGATACAGTCTGAATTCGAGAGGGTAGGGGGAGAGGGTAGAGAGGGAGAGAGAGACACCTGCTGCCCTGTTAAACCACTTGTAAAACTACCCCCCTGCAGGTGGGGATCGGGGTCTCGTACCTGGGTCCTTCTGCACTATAACATGTGCGCTCAGCCAGGTGTGCCACCCCCTTTCTCTTTCTCTCACCCCTCCCTTACCTTTCAGTGGCATATTCTCTCCGGTTTGCTACTGTATGTATCACAGATTTTTTTTTTTTTTAGCCTTGTTGCCAACTGTGCACACTTTGCTCTGTGGCTAGAGGGGGTAATTGGAGAAAATAGGCTTTATTGCTTTATTGTCTTGTTCGACTGGGTGAATTATTTCAACCTTCCCCCACCACCGCCCCCACCCCCATCACTTTCTTTTTGGTAAATACCAAAAACTGCAAAGTGCAGGGCTCTGTGATGGATACTCCACCTCCTTGAAAGTCTTCCCTAAAAGAACAAACTGACTGAGTTGGAGTGGATTGAGACGCCACGAAAGTACAACCAGATTGGCTGGGTGGTGGAGCTCACATGTTAAAATGTGCCAGGACCGAGGTTTGAGCCTCGTCTCCACCTGAAGAGGGAAAGTTTTACCAGTGGTGAAGCAGTGCTGCAGTTGTATCTCCCTTTCTATTTCCCCCTACGCTCTCAATTTCTGGTTGTCTCCGTCAAATAAACAAAGATAATTTAAGGGAGCCGGGTGGTGGCGCTGCGGGTTAAGCGCAGGTGGCACTAAGTGCAAGGATCTGCGTAAGGATCCGGGTTCGAGCCCTGGGCTCCCCACCTGCAGGGGAGTTGCTTCACAGGCGGTGAAGCAGGTCTGCAGGTGTCTGTCTTTCTCTCCCCCCCTCTGTCTTCCTCTCCTCTCTCTCCATTTCTCTCTGTCCTATCCAACGACGACATCAATAACAACAACAATAATAACTACAACAATAAAACAAGGGCAACAAAAGGGAATAAATAAATTTTTAAAAAAGATAATTTAAAAGTTTTTGTGTAAAAAAAGTCTTATGATCAGAAAGGGAAGTGGGCATTATGGGTAGTGTATTAAAAAAATTTTTTTATATATATTTTCCCTTTTCTTGACTTTTTTATTGTTATTATTGCCGTCGTTAGATAGGATGGAGAAATGGAGAGAGGAGGGGAAGACAGACGGGCAGAGAAAGACACCTGCAAACCTGCTTGAGCACTTGTGAAGTGACTCCCCTGCAAGTGGAGACCTGGGGGCTGGAACCAGGATCCTTACCTCGGTCCTTTTGCTTTGCGCCACATATGCTTAACACAGTGTACTACTGACTTCTGGTTAGTGTAAGTTTTAGGAGCAAGTAGTGAAGTGGGGGCGGGGGGGCGGATGGAGGAAGGGTGTCTGGGCTCACCTTTGAACAGTGGAGGGGGCCTGGGAGTGATCTAGTCTAGTTGTGCAGGCAGCTTGTGTTGGAGGAAGCAAGCAGTTTTGTCTTATTGGAGTCTTATTGAATTTTCTTGGGGGGAATTAGGCGAAAACAAGTCCTGTATTATAAAAGGATAATGCTAGCTGGAACTTCTTAGTTGGGCACCCTCCCCATCACACACACACGCACACGCACGCGCACACACACGCACACACACACGGAAAGCACTAAGACATTAAGAGTTTTTCATCTGAGGAAATGACCTGCTGAAACTGGTACCTTAGGAAATTAGTTCAGTGACCGTGCAGGCGGGACCCGAGGCCAAGAAGTGAGTAGAAACTTTGTCTTGACTGTCTAAATTAGGAAGGCAGTAATGGTATTAAAAGGCAAAATGTTAATGAAGAGTCAGTGGAACTTGTTTTCCTCTTCTCTTCTGACCAAATCAACAACGTGTAAAATTTTAGATCCCTGAGAGAGGTGCTATCACTTGGGCCCCTTCTGGGTCAGAACACATGTTTTTCACTACTCATAACAAGATTTAGCTCTTGCCTATTGTCCGCTGTGTACAGAATTTGCAATTTTATTATATATATTTAAAAATTTATTTATTCAGGGTAGTCAGGCGGTAACGCCGTGGGTTAAGCACATGTGGCACAAAGCTCAGAGACCGGCATAAGGATGCTGGTTCCAGCCCCTGGCTCCCCATCTGCAGGGGAGTCGCTTTACAGTCGGTGAAGCAGGTCTGCAGGTGTCTGTCTTTCCCCCTCTCTACCTTCCCCTCCTTTCATTGTCCTGTCTAACAATGACGACATCAATAATAACAATAAAAAAACAACAACAAAGGCAACAAAAGGGAAAATAAATAAAAAATAATAATGTTATTTATTCATTAATGTGAGGAGGAAGCAGAGCATCACTCTGGCATGTGTGATGCTGGGGATTGAACTTGGGACCTCATGCTTATAAGTCAGTGCTATCACTACTGTGGCATTTCTCAGGCCAGTTTGCACTTTTAAAGGAAGGATCAGTATTAACAATTTTTTACAAAACTAAAATTTTTGTGTATGCTGTATATCATAAAATTTAATTCCTCTCTCCTCCCCCCCCTTCCACAAATGGAGTTCAGGACTGCTTGGACCATGAGAAATAATTTAAGGTAAGGTTGCTCTCAGAGAAGGAAATTGGGGAAATTCAGAACATAATGAACGAGAGCATCCATCTTGAAAGTTCCCTCCTAAAAACTACCAGCAGGCTATTAAGGAAAATACAGGCCCAACCAGTAATAACAGGGTGTAGTTTTAGGAAGGAAGGAAGGTAGTAGTAACACCTGGCACTGCCACATATTCAGATATTAAGGGAATCAATTCTGCTGTATACAGAAAAAAGTGTGTTTAGCAGATAGGATCTCATAGCTGTTTAATGGAAAAGCTAGGATTTAACGTTTGTCTGTTTAGCACCAGGACCTGAGCTCTGAACTGTTATGATGTATGGCCTGTGTCATTGTTTGGGCACTCGTTTTATGACCCAGTCTTCATGAGAAAGAGCTGGTCATAAATCGTTCTTGTAAGAACAGTTCATTTAAGAAGTAGCTTCATTGTCCTCTGTTGAACCATATGGGATGAGTTGAGGCTGTAGAGAACTGTCAGAACTATTGAAGGAACCTGGAGAAAAAAACCCCTTGGTAAGCACTTGATGAAGCACCTTGGCAGCTCTGCTTTGCATTTCTCTCATCTCTAGGTAACAGTGGTATGCCAGGTGGGATTCACTATTAAGATTAAGGCTTAAAAAAAATTTGGGGGGAGTCGGGCGGTAGAGCAGCGGGTTAAGCGCACGTGGCGCAAAGTGCAAGGACCCGCAAAAGGATCCCAGTTCAAGACCACGGCTCCCCACCTGCAGGGGGGTCGCTTCACAGGCGGTGAAGCCGGTCTGCAAGTGTCTCTCTTTCTCTCTCCCTCTCTGTCTTCCCCTCCTCTTTACATTTCTCTCAGTCCTATCTAACAATGACAACATCAATAACAACAATAATTACAACAATGAAAAACAAGGGCAACAAAAGGGAAAATAAATTTTTTTAAAAATTTGGGGGTGGGAGCTGGGCAGTAGTGGAGCGGGTTAAGTGCACATGGTGCAAAGCCCAAGGGCAGGTGTAAAGATCCGGGTTTGAGCCCCCAGCTCCCCACCTGCAGGGGAGTTGCTTCACAAACGGTGAAGCAGGTCTGTAGGTGTCTATCTTTCTCTCCTTGTCTCTGTTTTCCCTTCCTCTCTCCATTTCTTTCTGTCCTATCCAGCAACTACAACAAGGGCAACAAAATGGGAAAAATAGAGCAGTGGATTCGTAGTGCAGCCACAGAGCCCCAGCAATAACCCTGGAGGCAAAAAAAAATTTTTTTTTGATATTTAGTTTAATTTATTTATTTTGGATAGAGACAGAAATTGAGAGGGAAGGAAGAGGTGGGGTGGGGACAGGAGAGAGACCTGCAAGCACTGTTTCACCACTCATGAAGCTTTCCCTCTTCAATAAGGGAGCAGGGGCTTGAACCCAAGTCCTTGTGCACTGTAACATGTGCACCACCATCTGACCCCCTATTTAAGGCATTAATTCACTTTTTATTATTTTAGTCATTTATTTGTATAATAGGACAGAGAAATTGAGAGGTAAAGGGGATAGAGAGGAGAGAAGACACTTGTAGCACTGCTTCTCTGCTCAAGAAGCTTTCCTTCTGCTGTGGGGGCTTGAACCACCCGACTCCCCTTCACTTTTATTTATTATTTTAAAAAAATTTTCTTTATATTTATTTCCTTTTGTTGCCCTTGTTGTTTTATTGTTGTAGTTATTATTGTTGTTATTGATGTCGTAGTTGTTGGATAGGACAGAGAAATGGAGAGAGGAGGGGAAAACGGGGAGAGAAAGAGAGACACCTGCAGACCTGCTTCACTGCTTGTGAAGCGACTCCCCTGCAGGTGCTGAGCCTGGGCTCTAACTGGGATCTTTGCGTAGGTCCTTGTGCTTCACATTATGTGCGCTTAACCTGATGCGCTACTGCCCAGCCCCCACTTTCCTTTCTCTATAGTCACCAATTTACTGTCTGCAGTTTACTGTCTAGTGTTGTACATTCCCAATTCTAGATTGCTTTTACCTCTTTTTTTTGTCTTCGTAAGATTATTATTATTATTTGCCTCTAGGATTATCACAGTGGCTTGGTGCCTGCACTATGAATCCACTGCTCCTGGAGGCCATTTTTCCCATTTTGTTGCCCTTGTTGTAGTTGTTGTTATTATTATTATTGTTACAGCTATTTTTGTTGGATAGGACAGAGAGAAATCAAGAGAGGAGGGGAAGACAGAGGAGAGAAAGATAGACCTGTAGACCTCCTTCACTGCTTGCGAAGCAACCCCCCTGCAGATGGAGAGCCTGGGGCTGAAACTGGAATCCTTACTCCAGTCACCATGTGTGCTTAGCCTGCTGCGCTACTGCCCAGCCCCCATAAGATTAAATTTTTTTAATGTTACTCCTTTTTAAAATTTTTTAGTATTTATTTTCCCTTTTGTTGCCCTTGTTTTTTTTTTTTTGTTGTTGTAATTGATGTTGTTGTTGGATAGGACAGAGAGAAATGGAGAGAGGAGGGAAAGACAGAGGGGAGAGAAAGACAGACACCTGCGAACCTGCTTCACGGCCTGTGAAGTGACCCCCCTGCAGGTGGGAAGCCGGGGGCTCGAACCGGGATCTTTATGCCGGTCCTTGAGCTTTGCTCCACGTACATTTAACCCGCTGAGCTACCGCCTGACTCCCAAGATTAATTTTTTTATGAGAGAGGAAGGAGAGAAACGGAGGGCTGGAGCAATGCTTAGCTCTGGTATAGGGTGGTTCCTGGGATTGGACCTATGAGCTCTGTGACCTCAGACATGCCGATTGGTGCTCTAATAGGTTTAGTTATCTCCTTGGTTCCTTTTCTCCTTGATTTAGTCAAATTGATGTACATGTGTGTATATCATGTTCCAGGATCTGAAACCAACCCCCCAAGTCTTATTTGGTGCAATATACCAGACTCAGTCCAAGATCTGCTTTGTGTTTTTCATGACTTTTATTTATATAGCCAAAACCAAGAAACAGTTCCAGTGTCCATCAATAGAACATACAAGTAAACAGTTCTAAGTAATGAAGCTGATAACACAGAACAAAATTTTCACACACTCTCTCTATACATATAATCTATTTCATATATATGTTCCCCACAAAAGGTGGTGTTTCCCCCTCTTCTTTTTCAGTGCCTCTGATGTAAAGAATGTTACAGCATATTGAAACTTCATCCAGATGACCAATGTTCTGTCTTAAGTGCTCTCCCTGTTTGCAAGCTGCGTGTTCATATAGCCCTTTACAGGCCCCAGTAGCCCTTGTACTCCAGTCCCCACTATGTTTCACCGTTACTGACTTTTTTGCTAATTGAGGAAAGGTTAACTAGCTCCACCAGGTGTAAATACTTCAGAGGGGACTTAGCACCTACCTACCTGTCATCTGTCCCTTGTGACTAATTGCAGAACTTTCAAAAAGAATATTTTACATCGATGGAATGGTATTAGTAAAGACTTAGAAAAGTTCATAGTCTGACCAAGAGTAGAGGGCCAGGCAGTAAGTGCATGTTAGTAAGTGCACAAAGACTTGGGTTCAAGCCGCTGGTTCCCACCTGCAGAAGGAAGCTTCACCTGCAGCACTGCAGGTGTCTCTGTTTTTCTCTCCCTCTCTCCTTCCCTTTTTTTAAAAAGAAATATTCCCTTTTGTTGCCCTTGTTTTATTGTTGTTATTGATTTCGTCATTGTTGGATAGGACAGAGAGAAATGGAGAGAGGAGGGGAAGACAGAGAGGAGGAGAGAAAGATAGACACCTGCAGACCTGCTTCACCGCCTGTGAAGCGACTCCCCTGTAGGTGGGGAGGCTGGGGCTCGAACCAGGATCCTTATGCCAGTCCTTGCACTTTGTGCCACCTGCACTTAACCTGCTGTGCTATTGCCTGATTTCCTCTCCTTCCCTTTATCCTTCTCAAAGTATCTTTCTATCCTATCAAATCAAATAAATACATTTTAAGAAAGTTATGATGCAATGTGGTTTTTTTTTAAAAATATGTATTTATTAATGAGAAAGATAGAAGAGAGAGAAAGAACCAGACATCACTGTGGTACGTGTGCTGCTGGGAATTGAACTCAGGACCTCATGCTTGAGAATACAATCCTTTATCCACTGTGCCACCTCCTGGACCACACAATGTGATTTAAAAAAAAAAATTATTATTTATTTTCCTTTTTGTTGCCCTTGTTTTATTGTTGTTGGATAGGACAGAGAAAAATGGAGAGTGAAGTCAAGACAGAGAGGGGGAGAGAAAGATAGACACCTGCAGACCTGCTTCACAGACTGTGAAGCGACTTCCCTGCAGGTGGGGAGCCGGGGGCTGGAACCAGGATCCTTACACCAATCCTTGCGCTTTGCGCCACATGTGCTCAACCGCTGCGCTACCACCCGACTCCCACATAATGCGATTTTTATTCTGTACTTTATCATCTTTAAGTAGTAGAGTGAAATATTGGGCCTGGGTGGTGGCACACCTGCTTGAGTGCACATATTACAATGCGCAGGGACCCAGGTTCGAGCCCCCGGTACCCACCTGCAGTGGGAAAGCTTCATGAGTGGTGAAGTAGGGCTGCAGATGTCTGTCTCTCTCTCCCTCTCTGTCACTCTCTTCCCTCTTGATTTCTGGCTGTCACTATCCAATAAATAAAGATAATTAAAAAAAAGTCTTCATGAGTGAAACATTAGGACTGTGTTTTTGGATGATTACTTTTGACATTTGGAAGCACAGTTAAAGGCAGGTAGAGAATGGTGAAAGGTAAAGTGGGAGTGCGGGAGTGCAAACGGCAAGGAAAGGGGTGTCTGTGGAAAGATTCTGCAGCTTTGATTAGGTATGGAGAGAGATGGAGTAGTCAAAGTAGCCTAAAGTCTTGGGCCTTAGTGACTTTGAGATTAGTGCCAAGATAAACCTAGACTAGGAGGGGCCACCCAGGTGGGAAGGCTCTTGTTGAGGAGTTTCAGTCACAGGCAGTGGGAGGAAATCCAGCCGGGTCATGTTTGTCCTGCCTGGTGAGTGGCTGGTGTTCAGAAAACACAGCAAGAGAGCAGGTTGGTCCAGTGCAGCAGTGGGGCACAATGGTGCAATCTTGTGCACTTTAGAACTGGCTGTTAACTGTCAGTACGTTGAATGACTCTGGGTCCCTCAGGACAGCGACAAGATTGGGTACTCCCTAGACACCCTGAAAAGGAACCAAGATGATGAGCCAGTTTGTAGATTGGTAGCTTAAGGGAATAGTTGACTTCAAATATCAGAGCCAGATTGATCAGACTGAACTACCACTGGAATTTCTTTTAAGAAGCCCACCCCCAGAGCTCAGCAGAGTAGATTTCAGTTCATTCTCATGATGAAACTTTGCAGGCTACTTTATTTTAGGACATAAGCATTATATTCGAGGCCAAGTCCTCTGAAGGAGCATGGAACTCCTATATGATGGTGTTCTTGGCACCAGACATAGTACCTGGCACATAGTATGTTAAGATAAATTTGTCCAGGGACATGGGCTTCTAAAAGCAGGGAATTCTGCTTTTGAGTCACATACACAACATTAAGCCAGTGTTTTAAAGAAAATAGATTGGAGAGTATTTCCAGGATTTCTTGCAGTTCTGAGTTAAAGTTGGTTTAGGAATAGGATAGAAGGAACAGGACAATGTGTACCAAGACTCAATTTAACTAGATTCTAGTCTTAGTTTTGCTATCAGCTAGGCTATGTGGTTGTAGGTGCTGGCCTTATCATCTCTGTAAAGTTGAAGCTTCACCATAACCAGACTTGTGTTTTTAAAAACTATTTAATCAATTAGAACTTGAAAAGGAATTTTGTATTGTTCTCTAGCTGTACTATGACTTTGAGAATTAGCATTTTCTTGTCATCAGAGTCATGATGCTAATATAATTGAGTTTTTGGCGGTAGAGATCATAAAATTGTCTTACGGATTCAAGTGATGTATAAAAAATAATGACCTTCCAGGTGGGGGTAGATAGCATATTGGTTATGCAAACAGACTGTCATACCTGAGGCTCCAAAGTCCTAGGTTCAGTCCCCCACACCACCATAAGCCAGAGCTGATCAGTGCTCTGGTTAAAAAAATAATGACTTTCCTTGACAATTCATCTGATGCATATAGTGTTTACAATCAGTTGTTGCTTGTCAGGTTTTTTAAATTAATTTTTTAAATATTTATTTTCCCTTTTGTTGCCCTTGTTTTTTATTGTTGTTGTAGTTATTATTGCTGTTGTTATTGATGTCGTCGTTGTTAGATAGGACAGAGAGAAATTGAGAAAGGAGGGGAAGACGGAGAGAGGGGAGACAAAGACACCTGCAGACCTGCTTCACTGCTAGTGAAGTGACTCCCCTGCAGGTGGGGAGCCGGGGGCTTGAACTGGGATCCTTACGCTGATCCTTGAGCTTTGCGTCACGTGTGCTTAACCTGCTGCGCTACCACCCGACTCCCCAGTTTTTATTTTTAAAATAGCTCTAGTAGTATAAAGTGCAAGGACCCATTCAAAGATGCCAGTGTGAGCCCCTGACCCCTGTGGGGTGTGGGGTGTCACTTCACAAGTGGTGAAATAGGTCTGCAGTTATATATCTTTCTCTCCCCCTCTCTGTCTTCCCATCTCTCTCAGTTTCTCTGTCCTATCAAATAAAATGAGAAAAATGGCCTCCAGGAGCAGTGGATGTGTAGTGTCGGCATCAAGCCCTAGCAATAACCCTGGAGGCAAAATAAATAAATGGTAATAATAATAAAAGTAAAAAAAAAATAGCTCTGGCTTTCTGTGTAATATAACTATAAAGTCCCAGTCATGATTAGTTTTAGAGAAAGATAATTTGTGTGTGTGTGTTTTTTTTGTCTCTAGGCTTATTACTGGGCTTGGTGCCTGCCCTACAAATCCACTGCTCCTGGAGGCGATCTTTTCCCCTTTTGTTGTCCTTGTTATTGTTGTCATAGTTGTTGGATAGGACAGAGAGAAGTCAAGAGAGGAAAGGAAAACAGAGAGGGAGAGAAAGATAGACACCTGTAGCCCTGCTTCACCATCTGTGAAGCTACCCTCCTGCAGGTGGGGAGTCGGGGGCTTAAACTGGGATCCTTACAGTGGTCCTTGCTCTTTGTGCCATGTGCACTTAACCCCGCTGTGCTACCGCCTAGCTCCCCTCCCCTTTTTTTTAAAATAAAAGTGACATCAGACCTTGCACATGTATAATTGCTTAACACCTTCCTGAGGCAATTTATTATTTTTCTTAAAGTTTATTTATTCATTATTTTGATAGGACAGAGAGAAATTGAGAGGGGAGAAGGAGATAGAGAGGGAGAGAGACAGACAGACACCTGCAGTCCTGCTTCACTGCTTGTACAACTCTCCCACTGGAGTTGGGAAGCAGGGGCTTGAGTCCAGATCTTTGAGCGTGGTATTGTGTGTGCTCAGTTAGCTGTGCCACCACCTGCCCCCTGTTGATTACTGTTTTAGAGAGAGAGAAATGAAAGACTACAACACCTCTCCACTATCCATGGAGCTGCCTTGGTGCTACCATGATGCTCCCATGTAGTGCCAGGGTTCCCATGTAATGAGAGGGCCTTGCACATGGTAAGGTTTGCTCTCTACTGAGTGAGCTATCTCTCAGTTCTGCAGATTTGTTATTTTCATACTAACAGCAAATATTTTTTTAAAGATTTTTTTATTTATTTACACTTTTGTTGCCCTTGTTGTTTAACTTTATTGTGGTTATTGATGTCATTGTTTTGGTTAGGACAGAGAGAAATGGAGAGAGGAGGGGAAGACAGGGGGGGAGAAAGACAGACACCTGCAGACCTGCTTCACCACTTGTGAAGCTACTTACTCCCCTGCAGGTGGGGAGCTGGGGGCTTGAACAGGGATCCTTACGTTGGTCCTTGCACTTTGTGCCACGTGCGCTTAACCCGCTGCGCCACTGCCTGACTCCCACTAACAGTGAATATTAAAGCACAGAACATGAATAGATGATATTCTTTCTTGGTTTGCAGTGTTGTTAGAGGCATATATTGGGAATACGTTTTCCAGTAGCTTCCAGTGCTTGGGAACTCTCCCTACTTTAGTCTTTGGTGCTCCCATGTGGTGCTGAGGCTTGAACCTCAAATGTGATATATCTTGTGTTCCAGCTATTCCTTGCCTTGGTAGATGACTTTTAAAAAGATGGAATATTTTCTACATGGAGGAGTATAGACTTGACTGTTACTGTGAATCTATACATGTGTAAATAAATCTACAAAATCTAGGTGACCATATACTTTCAACTCCAATATCCAGCTGCTCTATAGTTTCTAGGATTTTAAGTAGTAGAGGGTTGAGTTATTTTCTAGAACCTCTAGCAGATGGTTAAAGCTACCAACTTGGGGGGGCGGTAGATAGCAAAGAGACTCTCAATCCTGAGGCTTGATTTAATCCCCACCACCATATGAGTTGAGCAGTGCTCTGGGGGGAAAAAAAAGCTATTAACTTTGGCAAAAAAGGACAGAGAATCTTTCTCCTTTTTTTTTTTTAAGAGAATTTATTACATGAGAAAGATTTGTGAGTGTGAGAGAGAGGGGGAGAGAGAACGAACACGCTAGATCCATCAAAACATATCTCTGGTACATGTGGCACCAAGGGATTAAACTAGGAAAGTATGAGGCTCTCTCTACCAGTTGGTCTTTGCCTCAGCCACTGCTTTTAATTGAACTTAAAGATTGGGCAAGTGTATTTGAAATTTCGTTTCTTAAAATAAAAAATAAAAAATTGAAACCAATGATTATTCAGTGTTTTTTCTTTTCCCTTTTATTCACTTTGTGAAAGTTCCCACCTTCCCTTCTTCCATGGTGTGTGTGTATGTGTTTTCTCAGTAGAAGAAATCAAGAGGGAGAGGGGAGACAGAGAGGGTGAGAGAGACATCTGCAGCATTTTTCACTGCTCATGAAGCTCCTCCCCTGCAAGTGGGGACCAGGGGCTTGAACCTAGGTCCATGTGCACTTTATCAGATGCACCAGTGCCCAGTCCCAAGCCCCTGTTACTCCTAACAGTAAGTTTTGATTTCTGAACGACAGTGACTTCTCATGTACAGTTCTTTTCCTGTGTACTAAAATATCACTACTGCCTTACTGTGTGTTGGTTTTATTTTAAGGATTTTTGTACCCAAAGCATATAGGCCAGTAAGCTGGGATTTAGCATCCAGATATGTTTTGTAGTTGCTAATTTTTAAATGTATAGAAACATGTAGAAATCCCAAGAATTAAGTCTCTTTAGGAAAAATAGGGAAATCTTACAATACTAGGTCTAAACTAAGATATTCTTCCCTTTCAAATAGGCATTTGTTCTTCCTCTCCCAAATTCCACCTCACTCAGCTTTCTCAGTTACATGACCTTTTTGACCTACTAGGCACCTAGATTTGTGATTCTTCCTAAGACATAATTAGTGGAAATCAATCTTACGAGCTTTCACTCATATTGGAGGTTTTCATAAGGATAATATTGAAAGAATATCTACATACAAATTACTGTGAAATTACAGCAATGATTGTGTAGGCAGGACATCCCCCTACCTTGTTTATGGCTTTTACTAAGAATTATCACATAGGGGGCCGGGTGGTGTCGCACCTGATTGAGCACACATGTTATAATGTGCAAGGACCCAGGTTTGAGCCCCCAGTCCCCATCTGCAGGGGGAAAGCTTTGCGAGTGGTAAAGCAGTGTTGCAGGTGTCTTTCTGTCTTTCCTCCTCTTTATCACCCCCTTCCCACTTGACTTCTGGCTATCTCTATCCAGTACATTAATAAAGATAATTTTTTAAAAAAGAATTATCACATACTTTTTAAAAAATATATTTATTAATGAGAAAGATAAAGAACCAGACATCACTCTGGTACATGTGCTGCCGGGGATTGAACTCAGGACCTCATACTTGAGAATCTAGTGCCTTAGCCACTGCGACACCTCCCAGACCACCATAAAAAATATTTTATCCCACCTGCAGGGGAGTCGCTTCACAAGTGTTGAAGCAGGTCTGCAAGTGTCTGTCTTTCTCTCCCCGTCTCTGTCTCCCCCTCCTCTCTTGATTTCTCTCTGTCCTATCCAGCAACAAGGACAGCAGTGATGACAACAACAACAATAATAACAGTAACAATAATAAACAACAAGGGCAACAAAAGGGAAAATGGCCTCCAGGATCACTGGATTCGTAGTGCAGGCACCAAGCCCCAGTGATAACCCTGAAGACAAAAAAAAAAAAAAAAAACCTTTGGAGGGTGAAATCTAAGTAATTTGTATTTTCTTATACTTAAAAATTGTCTTTATATCTATCTAGTTTGGAGAACTTTTGTCTTATATGGAGAATTATGTAATTAGAAAAGAAAAATAGGGAGTTGGGCGGTAGCGCAGCAGGTTAAGCACACGTGGTGCAAAGGGCAAGGACCAGTGTAAGCATCCCGGTTGGAGCCCCCAGCTCCCCACCTGCAGGGGGCTTGCTTCACAAGCGGTAAAGCAAGTCTGCAGGTGTCTATCTTGCTCTCCCCCTCCCTGTCTTCCCCTCCTCTCTACATTTCTCTCTGTCCTATCCAACAACATCAATAACAATAGTAACTACAACAACAATGAAAAACAAGGGCAACAAAAGAGAAAATAAGTAAATAAAAAGAAAATAAAATTGGGTCCTTCAAACATGACTGAGAACATCATTATTTTATATAGAGAGATAGGATGGGTGTTGGGTATGTGTGAGAATGAGATCACAGCATGAAAGATCCCTTCAGTGTGGTGGAGTTGGTGCAGGGAGGACTGAGAATACTTACTTGATGGTCCTGAGATTGGGGCGGGGGGGGGGGGGAGGCACAACTAAAATAAGCTTGTCTATTGTTAGGAGAGCCTTTCATGAACATTTAGTTTTTCTCTGTTTGCTTTGCTTCCTAGTAGTATGCTTCTGGCTCTAACACCTTCATTTTAGTGAACTTAGGACCTCACTCCTGTGACATTTTCATTTAGTTGTGTAGATGTAACAGAGAGGGAGACAGAAGGAAAGACAACACAGCGCTGGAAGTACCCCTGGAACCTGGGCCACATGTGTGGCAAGTCATGTCCTACCTGGTGAGCTCTCTCTCCTGCCCTTTTTTTTTTTGGAATCTAAAAGCCTCACATATATATAATACTGCTAAGAGTCTCACTGGCCCATCTTTTTATTCTGGGGTTTTAGCAGGGAGGAGTATCAGTAGTCGTGGAACCCTGGGTGCTCTCATGTGATGCTGAGGATCAAACCCAAAGGCATAGACATGCACAATACTGCTGAGTCACCTTTTGGTCCAAGTTTTGTTTTACATATCTTGAGTGAGAGAGAGACAGACAGACAGACAGACACCGACCAAAGTATGGCTCCACCATCCATAGAGTTTTGTTGGTATTGTTCAAGGTGCTCTCATTGTATTGCCAGGGATTGAATCCAAGGCCAGAGGCATTGTTAGATATGTGCTGTACCCACTAAACCACCTCCCAGGCATTTTAATGCTTGTTAAAACTAGCCACCCACAGGAACAACAAAATAGGCCCCTTTGTAGGTCCCCATTGTACCTTGCCCTCAAATTGGATCAACAACGGTGAAGAATGTTAAATCCTCCGAAGGGAGGCTGGACAACATACTCTATGTTCCACCTGAGGAAGATGGATCCTGACATTGGGGCAGCTTGGAACGTGCCTACTCATGACCACAGAATGTGAGCTCAGATCTACAGAGATGCAGTAGTCACATAGGCTCCTAAGCTGAATATGGACCCCAGATCACATCAAATCAATGGGGTTTACAATCAACACACCTTTCCCATATTTGGGAGCTACTCTCTTCCCTCATCCAGCTTTCTGGTCCTTTTCCCAGCCATGACATCATCTCCCCAGACAATAACTTGGATCCACCTGCATATTAGACTTCAGACTCAGGAAAAGAAAAAAAAAAAAAAAACTAGTATAGCCACAGGCCCTTTGGAATATAACTAAAATATGCCTACTAGCTATCTACAGACCGGAGACCCTCCCACCTCTTCATCTGCATTATTCCAGCCTTTAGGTTCATGATTGGTCAACAACTTGTTTGGCTTTATATGTTAACTCTCTTCAGTTTCCAGATGCTAGCATGATGCTGACCAGACTTCCCTGGACAGACAACCCCACCAATGTGTCCTGGAGCTTCAATTCCCCAGAACCTTGCCCCACTAGGGAAAGAGAAAGGCAGGCTGGGAGTATGGATCGACTTTTCAATGCCCATATTCAGTGGGGAAGCAATTACAGAAGCCAGACCTTCCACGTTCTGCATCCCAAAATGACTTTGGGTCCATACTCCCAGAGGGTTAAAGAATAGGAAAACTATCAAGGGAGGGGGCGGGATACAGAGTTCTGGTGATGGGAGTTGTGGAGTTGTACCCCTCTTATCCTATGGTTTTGTCAGTGTTTCCTTTTTATAAAAATAAAAATAAAAAAAACTAGTCACCCACTTAAAATTTTTTCTTTTTTCAGCTTTTTTCTAGTTATTTTTTTTTCTTTCTTTTTTTTTCCTCCAGGGTTATTGCTGGGCTCGGTGCCTGCACCATGAATCCACCGCTCCTGGAGGCCATTTTTCCCCCTTTTTGTTGCCCTAGTTGTTGCAGCCTCATTGCGGTTATTATTGCCATCGTTGACGTTGCTTTGTTGTTGGATAGGACAGAGAGAAATGGAGAGAGGAGGGGAAGACAGAGAGAGGGGGAGAGAAAGATAGACACCTGCAGACCTGCTTCACCGCCCGTGAAGCGACTCCCCTGCAGGTGGGGAGCCGGGGGCTCGAACCGGGATCCTTACGCCGGTCCTTGAGCTTAACCACGTGCGCTTAACCCGCTGGGCTACTGCCTGGCACCTCCCCTCCACCCCATATTATTTTTAAAGCATGGTTGTCAGACCCTTAAGAGTTGCTTTCATTGCCACTGAAGGAACCCTGAGGGGCCAGGCGGTATCACACCTGGTTAAGTGCACACATTACAGTGTGCAAGGAGCCAGGTTCAAGCCCCTGGTCTTCACCTGTGAGGAAGAAGCTTCATGAGTGGTGAAGCAGGGCTGCAAGTGTCTCTCTGTCTCTCTTATCTCCCTTACTCCTCTCAGTGTCTCTCTGTCTCTGTCCAATAATAAATAAATAAAAATACTTAAAAAGATATACAAAAAGAGAGAGAGAGAAACCCTGAGATAGAGAGATGGGGGTTCTAACTTCTCTGCTTCTCTTGAACCAGAGTAGTTTGGGATTATGAATTACAGTTCTGCAAAAACTCAGTGGAAGACAACATTTTCTTCCTAAGAAATAGTTTTGAAAACCTCATCCTGAATAGTAAATAACCCTCTACGCGACTCCTTGGTGCATGGTGTCTGCCGTGTCCTAGTCAGTGAAGGCTAGTCTGACTGTTCATTTGTTGCAAAAATATCAGTTACTCTCCTTTCCCATCCCACTTAGTTTTGTCTGCTGAGGCTGCACAAAGTAGGGTCACTCTTTTACGTTAGAGTCTTGGAATATCTGAGCATTGCTTTTATGGATTGTGCACAGTATTGTGAAAGAATACAGATCCTTTGAGGACTAGATGAGAATGTAGATAATTACTCTTTGGCTTGCTGGGATTTCGGAGCCACAACAACGGGTCTTTGCCATGTGTCTTTATGTGGCCTGGTGCATATGGCTTCTCTCTGGAAACCATCGTCATCAAAGTGGGTATAGTAGTTGCGTCTACTTAACAGTTTTGTGGTGAGAGTTGCATGTGAAATGCACTGTGTGTGCCTCTGTCATATAGTTAAGAGCTCAGCAAATGTCATTAACGCTTAATGATGCTATCCTTACTATGAAGAGAAGAAAGTACTATGTATTTACTTTTATTTTATTGTATTTCTATTTGTAACAGCAGGGATATAGTTTCAAAGTGGTAGGCAGCCAGATGAGTGGGGCTTGAGTAGTGCCTTTTTTTTTTAGACTTTAATTTGGTAGGACAGAGAGAAATTGAGAGGGAGGGAGGGCAGGTAGAGAAGGAGAGGGAGACAGAGAAACCTACAGCCCTGCTTCACTACTTATGAAGCTTTCCCCCTGCAGGTGGGGACCAGGGGCTTGAACCTGGGTCCTTGTACACTGTAATGTGTGTGTGCTTAACTAAACATACCATCACCTGGCTCCAAGTAGTGTCTTTCTAAAATCAAGTCTTTAAGAATCAGAAAGACATTTGGTGGTAGTGAGAGAATGAATATGTTGTTAATTTCTAAATTCCCCAACCAAAGTTGTTGTTCTTTTCTTTTTAACATGCTAGAGAATGGAAGTTAGGACCCCATGGAGCAGCCTCCTCAACCCAACCCAGTTTTCCATTCTTTCTGTTTTTACTGAGGGAGTGGGAGAGGGAGAGATATCACAGCTCCACTTCATCTTTCATGGAGCTCGGCAAGGGCTATCCATCCATTTCTGATCTCGTGTTGTGGTGGTTCAAACCCAGGCCCTCCTGCACTATAAGACCTCCACGTTACCAGGTGACCTAGCAAAAGCAAGTTTTCAATAAGTTCACTTAGTTTCCATCTAGTGCTGATAAGAAAAGATGGGAGGCAGTGTTCTACCCTGTTGAGCACACACATTGCCATGCACAGGGACCCAGGTTCAAGCCCCCAGACCCCACCTATGGAGGAAGCTTCACAATTGGTGAAGCAGTGCTGCAAGTGTCTTTCACATATATATATTTTTTCTCTTTTGTTGCCCTTGTTTTTAATTGTTGTTGTAGTTATTGTTGTTATTGAAGTCATCATTGTCAGATAGGACAGAGGGAAATGGAGAGAGGAGGGGAAGACAGAGAGGGGGAGAGAATGATAGACACCTGCAGACCTGCTTCACCGCCTGTGAAGCGACTCCCCTGCAGGTGGGGAGCCAGGGGGTCAAACTGGGATCCTTAGGACGGTCCTTACACTTTGCCCCACCTGCACTTAACCTGACTCCCAACTTAGTCTTTTGTATAGAAAATAAACCTTAAACTGTTGGAGTGGTTAATAGCATGACTAGACTGGTATCTAAAGACTTGAGTTTGAATCATGGCTCTTCTACCTAATGCTTCTTGGACTGTAACCAAATCACTTTTATGAGGTTTAATTTGGTCATCCAGAAAAAAAGAGGGGTGGTATGGGAGAATAAGATCACTTTTGTGCTAGATTTCTTACATAGAACAAGGTTTCTGCAAATCTCTCTTCTTTTTTCCCCCCACATTATCAGCTTTCCTCCCATCTTAAGCCTTTCTGGCTTAGATTTTAAATAAATAAATAAATAAATAAATAGGTAGAAGTTTAATACAGACAACTTTTGGCATGTTGATGTGACTCTCTTCTGCTGTTAAGTGAATAGCATTGGTTGCAGTGATTCTCATACTTTTATTTTTTGATGTTAAGTTTAACATTTATTTACTTTTTAAACATCAGTAACAACAGCAACAATAAAAACAAGGGCAAGAAAAGGGAAAATAAATATAATAAAATTTAAAAAATATATTTAAAAAAAGGAAAATATGTGACAGGCTGGGGTAGATAGCATAATGGTTATGCAAAGAGACTCTCATGCCTGAGGCTCCAAAGTCCCAGGTTCAAATCCTGGCACCACCATAAGCCAGAGCTCAGTAGTGCTCTGGTTTAAAAAATAAGTAAATAAGTAAATAAATAAATGTCATAACTTTTCCAACAATGCCATATTTGCACTTATTCCCCTTGGGCCAGAATAATGATGTCAGGTTTCCATTTATGTGTGCCAACTGTGTACCTTACACTGTTCTGCAAGAGAAACTATGTAGGGGCTGCCCAGATCTGGTGAAACTTTAGGTACCTCTGTTAATTTACTGGGCCTGCCTGAACACTTGATATGATTCTTGGTGAGGCCAACAAGCTCAGCTTGGCCAAAAAAAAAAAAAAAAAAAAAAGCCCAGTAGTATCCAGGATCTGAGGTGCAGAGGAGGGTCATTTGATAAAACAGGAGAGCACATAATTCCAGTAATTTGGATTACATTAATGTTTGTCACTCTTGAATTGGTTGCTGGGAATTTAGGTCTTATTTTAAAATGTTAACTGAGACCTAAAGTAATGGCTGTTAACTAGTTTTTCTTTCTTTTTTTAAAAGAAATTTTCTAATTATCTTTATTTATTTGAGACAGCAGGTTATTGAGAGGGAAGGAGAGACACCTGCAGCATTGCTTAACCACTTGCAAAGCTTTCCTCCTGTAGGTAGGGACCAGGGGCTCGAACCCAGGTCTTTGTGCATTGTAACATGTGCACTCAGCCAGCTGTGCCACCACCAGGCTCCCCTCCATTTCTCCCTTCCTCTCTCCCTCCCTTCCTCTGTTCCTCCCATCCTCCCACCTTTCCTTCCTCCCTCCCTCCTTCCTTCCCTTTCCTTCCCTCCCTTCCTCCCTTCCTACCTTCCTTCTTACCTTTCTCTAAATAGAGGAGATGAAGAGAGAAGACACCTGCAATGTTGTTGCACTGCTCTTGAAACTCCTTCCCCATCCCCCCTGCTGGGGACAGGGGCTTGACCTTGATTGGCCCTCAAGCATGGTAATGTGTGCTTTCCTGGGTGTGCCATTGCCTAGCCCCAAAAACTAGTTTTTAAATCATACATAATGAGGAAAGACAAAGGATTTGACATACTTTATTACTAGCTAAGTTGACTGATGGTGTATTTACGTGGGCCTCCTATTTCTTGTAGCCAAGATGACTTCAGCAGAAGTAATTATCTGAGGACACACCTGAAAAAAATGTAGATAATTAGTATGTTAATTGGACTATTTCTTAACAAACCTTATTACTTCAGGACCTCTTTGATATGGATAGCTACTTCTCAGTGTCCAAGTGGCACTATATACAGTTTGAGGTTTGGTGGGTGATATTTATTAAAGGCTTCAATAGTTCATGTATCCCCGTTTTATTTACTCTATTCATATTTTCAAAAACTATATTTAAAATGTTTAATTGAAGTATGTCATAACATTAAGCTTGACCAAGCTTCACGAAGTGAACATAATTATGTAATCATCAAATGAGCAGCACCCCAGAAAACCCCATATTTCTTTTTTTAATTTTTATTTATTTTCCCTTTTGTTGCCTTTTTTTCATTGTTGTAATTATTATTGTTACTGATGTCGTCAATGTTAGATAGGACAAAGAGAAATGGAGAGAGGAGGGGAAGACAGAGAGAGAGAGAGAGAGAGAGAGAGAAAGATAGACACCTGCAGACCTGCTTCACTGTCTGTGAAGCGACTCCCCTGCAGATGGGGATGGGGGCTCTAACCGGGATCCTTACAACGGTCCTTGCGCTTGGCGCCACGTGCACCTAACCCGCTGTGCTACTGCCTGGCTCCCAAAACCCCGTATTTCTAGTCACTACTTTATGCCTCTTTGGTAGCCACTATTCTTATATAAAGGCATAGCTTCAAATAAATAAAGTATAGCTTCATTTTACATGTCCTTGAACTTTATGTAAATGGACGGATACAGTATCTGTGTGTTTGCATCCTTTTTTTTTTTTTTTTTTGCCTCCAGGGTTATTTCTGGGGCTCAGTGCCTGCACCATGAATCCACTGCCCCTGGAGGCCATTTTTCCCCCTTTTTGTTGCCCTTGTTGTGGTTGTTATTATTGTTGTTGATGTCATTCGTTGCTGGATAGGATAGAGAGAAATAGGAGGGGAAGAGAGACACCTGTAGACCCGCCTGTGAAGCGACTCCCCTGCAGATGGGGAGCTGGAGGCCCGAACCGGGATCCTTCCACCCCCCCTTGCACTCGGTGCCACGTGCACTTACTTAACCCGCTGCGCTAAGGCCTGAACCCTGTTTGCCTCTTTTTTTTACTCAGCCTTATATTCATGAGATCCATCCGTATTATTGTGTTTTGTCCTACATAATTCATTTTCATTGCTGTGTACCATTCCATTGTGTGAATATATCACAGTTTCTTAATTGATTGGCATTTATTCATTTTTAGTGTGGGCTGTTATGAATATTACTATGAACATATAAAGCCTTTATTTTTGGTATGCATAATCCATGAGTTGTTAGAACATACCATCTGCTTTTGTACTGACTGCCAGCTTTTGAAGATGGTTATACAAATATTCATCCCCCCCACCCCCCAGCAGTGTATGAGAATTTGAGTCTCTGTAATATTGCTATCACTTGATATTTTCTCATTCTTTTCATTTCAGTCATCTTGATGAGAGTATAGTGATATCTCAGAAAATGCTGTTAATTTGGACCATCTGGAGTTTTCATTTATTTTAAATTCTTTTTTGTTTTAATGAGAGAGACACACACATAGAGTTTATTGCCTGAGGCTCTGACATTTCAGGTTCAATTCTTAGTATCACCTTTATTTAAGTCAGAGTTGAGCAGTTCTTTGGGTTTAAAAAACAGACACATGGATTCAGGTTGTTTTAACCTAATATGTCCTACTGCAAAAGGGAAGTTGTCAACAGAGTTTTGTTAGCTAGTAAAGTACATAATCACAATTGGAGAAATGGCTTTACTGGTAGAGCATTTGGTTTGCATGTCTGAGATTTCAGGTTAAATCCCCTACAGGACATGTACCAGAGTGTACTCTGGCTTTTCCCTCTCCTCTCTCTATCATGTGAGACATTCTCTCTCTCTCTCTCTCTCTCTCTCTCTCTCATATGTAATCAATAAAATAAATCTTAAAAGATTCCTTAGGTCACCTGTGACTAATGTGTCCCCTTCTCATATTTGTGTTTCTTTTCTTTTTTTTTTCTTCTTTTTTTTTTTTTGCCTCCAGGGTTATTGCTGGGCCTCAGAGCACTTATCCACTGCTTCTGGAGGCCATTTTTTTCCTTTTGTTACCTGGTTCTTTTTATTGATGTTGTGGCCATTATTATCGTTGCTATTGATGTCGATGAGCAGGACAGAGAGAAATGGAGAGAGGAGGGGAAGACAGAGGGGAGAGAGAAAGATAGACACCTGCAGACCTGCTTCACCGCCTGTGAAGCGACTCCCCTGCAGGTAGGGAGTCTGGGGCTGGAACCGGGATCCTTGCGCTGGTCCTGGCGCATTGCACCACGTGAGCTTAACCCGCTGCTACCGCCGGACCCTCCATATTTGTGTTTCTTATGTTATTGGAGTAGTTAGGATTACCAGTGTAAAGTTACTAGAAGAGATGATAGTGACATTCTGTTCATGTGCATGGGGGGGTGCCTTATTTTGCATGATCTCATCAAGTGTGAGAATTGTAGTTTTTGTCAAATTTTAATTCATTTTTAAGATTTGACTTAATAAAAGAGATAGGAGGAAAGAGCCAGACATCACTGGATTATTTTTTCCTTCCTTTCTTCCTTCCTTCCTTCCTTCTTCTCCTTTTTATTCTTTATTTGGTAGTATTTTATTTATCTATAAAATGGAAATACTAACAAGACCATAGGATAAGAGGGGCACAGCTCCTCACAATTCCCGCCACCAGAACTCCATATCCAATCCTCTCTTTTTTTAAAGATAGAGTATGTCCCTTCTATTTCTAGTTTGATGATTGATTTTTTTTTGTTGTTGGTGGTGGTAGTGCCAGGGTTATAACCTAGGGCCTCATAACATGCAAGATATGGGCTTTACTGAGTTACATCTCTAGGTATTTGGCTTTACTAAAGATACATGAATGGTTGTTGGAATTTAGTTAAATATTTCCCTGTGTCTACCAAGATATGATTTTCTTCTTTTCCTTTTGTTCCTGTGACTTAGTGTATGCTTCTGAAAAACAAATCACCTATGACCCCTACTGTGCTTATTGTAGTAATTCGTTTAATTATTTGTGAGACATGTGCAATTTCATGGCTCTCAGGCTGCTGCTTCATTCAGATATGCAGAAAAACACTTCCTTTGGTGCCTTGGCACCTCCCATGTGGTACTGGGGTTCTGGGATTCAAACTTGGACAGTGTAAATGACCCACACCCTGTGGTATGAGCTATTTCTCCAACTGACCTATTTTAATTTCTTGTGTGTGTTTGTGTACTGTAGAGGAGGAGAATGGGGTCAGAGAAGAATTGTGGGGTGGTAATTAGGAGCCAGGGAGGAAAGCTGTGTATTACTTCCTTAAGCAATACCTTCTGCTCCTCCTGTTCCCACACTTCCTCTTTTTATCAATAGTTCCAGCTCTAAATTGGTTGTGTGAATGCCCTTGGGCAAGTCACTTAATCACTGAGCTTTTGTTTCTCCACTTAGGGCTGTGGAGAATGACCTTCCACAGCTGTGACCAACTACTTAGAGAGAATGGAAAGATTAAATGGGCAATTTATAAATCATAAGACATTTTAAAATGAGTTACTGTTAGGATTACTTTTGTATATAAACTGTCTATTAAAAACTACCTGTAGAAGAATACTTTGAAACAAACACATTCTACTCAAACTGTCTTTAAGAAATCTATAGTAGGGGGGCCAGGCCAGGTGGTGGCGCACCTAAGTGCATGCATGATAGTGTGAAAGAACCCATGTTTAAGCCCCTGGTCCTCACCTCCAGGGTGGAAGCTTCAGGAGTGATGAAACAGGTCTGTAGGTATCTCTCTCCCTCTCTATCACTCCCATTCCTCTCAATTTTTCTCTGTCTCTATTCAATAATAAATAAATAAATATTAAAAGGCATTTATTAAAAAAAAAAAAAAGAAACCTATATTATGACCAGTGAAATAGTTCTTTTGGGTTATGTGTGCAACCCAGTGTTGAGTCTGGCCCCCACCACATTGAAGGAATCATCACTGCTGTGTTATCTTACATACTCTCTCTGTCTCTAGCTAAATAAAAATAAATAAATGCAAAATTTATAGTGACAAAAGCTGTAATGTTTTTCTTTTTAATTTGTTTATTTGAGTGAGAACACCAGAATAACACTCTGGCACCTGCAGTGCCAGGGATCAAGCTCAGGACCACGTGCTTGAGGATGTGATCCATGCTAAGTACTTTTGGAATAAATAATTATTAATATGGCTATAATAAAACTTAATATTTTCTTACAAAACATCTCTGAAGGAAGACTATTGGAAAATTCTTTAAATTGAAGTCTGCCTTATTCACTTTAAAAGTTTCATTTTTTTTTTTCCTTAAAGTTTCATTTTTTAATTAGAACATTTTCTCAGAGTACCAGTGTAGTTAGAACATCTCATCTTCTACTTGGAACAAAAACAGCATCTCATCGCAGAAAATAAGGATTAATTGATAATAATAATTAACTAATAAAATAATATTTTTGTTGTTTGAAATAGCAATAGAGAGGCAGATGGAGCAAGAGAGAGTGAAAGAGATCACATCACCAGCTTCCTTCAGTGCAGTAGGGGCTGGACTTAAGCCTGGATTGAAGCTCACAATCCCAGTGAGCTATTTCACCAACCTAATAGGATTTTAATTTATACCCATTTTTGTAATCTAGCTGACATGTGAATTGACATATACTAGTCCTTGTAATGGAATAGCCATGGGTAGATGATTCCCTAAGATATTATTTTTAGATCGAGTGATATGAATAATAACTGTGTTAGTATAGTCTTCTAGCGTTTGCCCTTCTTCTGTAGCCAGTCAACAGTGTCAGGTTGAGCCTGATGTAAAGTTTCGAGACCTCCTTTGAATCTGGAGAGGTGGCAGTCGTTGACTATGTGGGTCATAGTCTGTCTGTAGCCGCAGGGGCAGTTTGGGTCGTCTCTGGCTCCCCAGCGATGGAACATAGCGGCGCACCGGCCATGGCCTGTTCGATAGCGATTGAGGAGGGCCCAATCATAACGTGCTAGGTCAAAGCCGGGTTGACGCTTACAGGGGTCTGTGATGAGGTGTTTGTTCTTTACCTCAGCTGACTGTCAACTCTGTTTCCATGAGTCTGGAACAGAGAAGTTCAGTGTAGGCATAGGGGACCAGATTGGGTGACGAGACGTCAAGCGTTGGACAGGGTGGGCAAAGATATCCGCGTATATTGGCAGGTCCGGTCGAGCGAAGACGTGGGAAATGAACTTAGATGATGCTGCATCCCGACGAATATCTGGCGGGGCGATGTTGCTAAGAACTGGCAGCCATGGAACCGGGGTGGAACGGATGGTTCCAGAAATTATCCTCATGGAGGAATATAATTTAGAATCGACCAAGTGGACATGGGGGCTACGGAACCATACTGGGGCACAGTATTCTGCAGTGGAATAGCATAATGTTTTTATGAGATGTTCGTGAAATGAGAGGGTGCGATCGAGAGTAATGCCAAGATAGACTGGCTGGGCTTCATGCCGGATTCTTGTATCGTCAAGCTGCACATTAAGCTCACGCGAGGCCGAGGCATGGTGTAGATGGAAAACAGATGATACCGTTTTTGCAGTGCTAGGGATTAGTCGCCATTTTTTACAGTAATCAGATATCAGAGACATGTCTTTCGTGAGTGTTTTCTCGAGGATGTCGAACTTGGATGCCTGAGTCGTCTTCTAGCGTTTGCCCTTCTTTCTTTTTTTTTTAAATTTTTTTATTTAAGAAAGGATTAATTAACAAAACCATAGGGTAGGAGGGGTACAACTCCACACAATTCCCACCGCCCAATCTCCATATCCCACCCCCTCCCCTGATAGCTTTCCTATTCTCTATCCCTCTGGGAGCATGGACCCAGGGTCATTGAGGGTTGCAGAAGGTGGAAGGTCTGGCTTCTGTAATTGCTTCCCCGCTGAACATGGGCGTTGACTGGTCGGTCCATACTCCCAGTCTGCCTGCCCTTCTTTCATAGCCAGTCAACAGCGTCAGGTTGAAAACTGTCAGGAGCTGCTTGTTGCTGGCTTTGAAAGTGACTGATGTGGATTCAGTCGGCTAGGAAGGATCGTCAGTTTCCCCAATGAATGGGTACTCACGGGATGCACCACGAGAAGGTCGATCCAATGCATCCCGCCTGAGTTGCACAGCAGATGTCATCGGCGTAGATGAACTTCCTTGAAGAAGTTTCTGGAAGGTCATTGATGAGCCAGAACAGAGCCCTGGGGGAGGCCACTTGAGACAAGTCTCCATCTGCTAGACTTGTCACCCAGATGCACCCGGAATCTTCTGTTTTGGAGAAGAAACGATATAGTGTTGGCCACCCATGGAGGCAGGCATCTTGAGATCTTGACTAGGAGACCACGGTGCCAGACTGTGTCATAGGCTGCTGTGAGATCAACAAAGACAGCACCCGTCTTTAAATTCTTCTGGAATCCATTTTCAATGTAAGTTGAGAGGGCCAGGACTTGTTCGCAGGTAGATCTTCCTGGGCGGAAACCAGCTTGGGCGGGTGATAGGAATTTCTCTGTGAGAGGAGAAATACATGACAGAAGCAGCCTCTCAAGGAGTTTGTAACACGGAGAGAGAAATTGGTTAGTATAGTGAGGCATCTTAAATCTCATCCCACTGTGACCTTGATTTTATCTCTATTGGGCAGGGGTAGATAACATAATGGTTATGCAAAGAGACTTTAGTGCTTGAGGCTCCAAAGTCCCAGGTTCAATCCCCAGCATCATTATCAGCCAGGGCTGAGCAGGTCTCTGCTCTCTCATTAAAAAATATTATTAGGGGGCCGGGCGGTAGCGCATGTGCGTGGCGCAGAGCACAAGGACCAGAGTGAAGATCTAGGTTTGAGCCCCCAGGTCCCCACCTGCAGGGGGGTCGCTTCCCAGGGAGTGAAGCAGGTCTGGAGGTGTCTATCTTTCTCTTCCCCTCCTCTCTCCATTTCTCTCTGTCCTATCCAAGAATAACAACAACAGGCAAGCGCAGCAACAAGGGCAACAAAATGGGAAAGAATGGCCTCCAGGAACAGTGGATTCATAGTGCAGGCACAGAGCCCTAGCCCTAGAGGCAAAAAATAATAAATAAATAAAAAAGGGATCTACAGACATTATCTCTACTTACTTACCTCTGCTTTCTATTAGAAAGAAAACAAGAATTTACTTTTCCCCACCAGGATTATCACTGGGGCTTGGTGCCTGAACCATGACTCCATTCCCAATGACTTTTTTTTCCTTCCCTCCTCATTTTCCCTTCCTTTTTTTTTTCTTTAACATATTTTTTGTATTTTCTTTATTTATTGAATAGAGCCAGCCAGAAATCAAGAGGGAATGTGGTGATAGAGAGGGAGAGAGACATCTGTAACACTACTTCACCACTCGAAAAGCTTTCCCCCAGCAGGTGGGGACCAGGGGCTCGAACCTGGGTCCTTGTGCTTTGTAACGTGCACTCAACCAGGTGCGCCTCCACCCGACCCTTCTTTCTTTTTCTGATGGAGAGGGAGAGAAAGTGAGATGTATGCTCTCTACTAGATGGACCATAGTTCAGCTCCCTGTGGTTTTGATCTCAGTTTGTTTGTTTGTTTTATTTTATATCCTTGAGTTCTTCTGCATTCAAGAGTGTCATATATCAGTCCCCAACACCACCATAAGCCAAAGCTGAGCAATGCTCTGGTTCTGCCATAACTTGAGATTGGTTGTATGAATTCCATAAAAGGGAGGTTTTGATTCATAATTTAACTGTTAACATGATCATTCACCATAGAGTTTATAGGGCATCCACTGAGAAATTAGAAATGGATCAGGTCTAACTTTAAATATACCTACGAGGTTGGGAGCAAAAGGCAAAGTAAATTTCTTCCTTCCTATTAAATAGGTTATGAAATACAGAGACATAAGAAGACTGTAGTAGATCATTTACATACATAAGAGATTATTTGCATAAAAATTTTTCCTCTTGGTTTGAAAATTGGAAATGATCGGTTTGGGAATTAATTTTTGCAAACCTATAATTTAGGCCTGTGTATGTCTAATAAAAGACCATGATCTTTCAGTGGAAGTTCTAATTGTAGTTCCTGAGCCTAAGTTCGTTATATGCCTCATGTATTTTTTTCTTACCACCAGTTCTTTGTCTTAGATATTCCCTTTCTTTGTTTCATTGATTTTTTCTTATGAGACAAAGCGAAATAGTGTGAAGAGAGAAGGAGAAAGAGATACCTGCAGCCTGCTCCACCACTTAGGAAGCTTATCTTCTGCATCTGGGGATCAGGGACTTGAACCCTGGTTACTGAACATGGTAACTTGTGTGCTTTACCTATTGTCTCACTTCCTGGCCCTATCCCTTCCTTCTACTTGGCATATTTTTATTCAACTATTATCTTTCCTGGCCAGGGCAGAGTTAGGTGTCCTCTTTTCATTCCTCCCATATTGTGTTAGGGACAACTTTGTCTCCATAATGAAAAGATAAATCTGATTCTCTTCAGCATAAGGGCTCTGTCTGGTGTACTCATCTTCATAACTGCTGTGCATAGAGTAGTGTCTTGACCTTATTGACCTCCTTAAATGTTTGGAAGTGAGGTAGTCTGGAGAAGCACGTAGGACTAGGAGTCAAGAATTGATTTCTTTTTTTTTATTGTTTATTTTTTTGTTTGGCCTCTAGGGTTATTGCTGGGGCTCATAAGAATCCACTGCTCCTGGAGGCCATTTTTCCCATTTTGTTGCCCTTGTTATTGCTGTTGTCGTTGTTGTTCGTGGATAGGACAGAGAGAAAGATAGACACCCGCAGACCTGTGAAGCGACCCCTCCTGCAGGTGGGGAGCTGGGGGCTCAAACTGGCATCCTTACACCAGTGTTTGCCCTTTGCGCCATGTGCACTTAACCTGCTGCGCTACTAGCTGCACCCGCGCGCGTGCACACACGCACACACACACACACCCTCCCCAAATTGATTTCTAATACAACTTTTTGTGACATGATCTTGGATAAGTGACTTAACTCACCTGAATTTCATTTTCCTTATAAGTGAGATGAAAAACAAGTTCACTTGGGAATCTTGTTAAAATGCAGATTTAAGTTCTGTGGCTATTTGGTTGTTTCTGATTTTTTACACTTCAATTTTGACAGCTGCCCAGGAGGAGCCAGTATTGGTTTGTCTAAGAAGTGCAGACATAATGGCTCTTTCAACCTTTGCCTTTTGTGATTTTAGTTCACTGTTTTAAAATTTTGCTGAAAATTACAAACTATTTTGTAATTACAAAACTTCTCTTCAGTTTATTAGAATGCTGAACACTGACAGTTTAGTGCTTTTAGTTTCCAGTGTATGATAATGTCCTGAAAGCTGAAGGCAGTCATACTTCTAAGATTTGACAGTGACAGGTTAAAAATATATATTTTAAAAAGTCTTGAAAAAGTATTCTTTTAAAAAATATTTATTTTCCCTTTATTGCCCTTTTTGTAGTTAAAGATTATTATATATATATATATATATATTTTAAATTTCTTTATTTGGGAATTAATGTTTTACATTCAACAGTAAATACAAAAGTTTGTACATGCATAACATTTCCCAGTTTTCCATATAACAATACAACCCCCACTAGGGCCTCTGTCATCCTTCTTGGACCTGCCCTTGTTTTTTTTTATTATTATTATTATTATTATTTTTTAATTTCTGTTGTAGTTGTTGTTATTGATGCTGTCATTGTTAGATAGGACAGAGAGAAATGGAGAGAGGAAGGGAAGACAGGGGAGAGAGAGAGACACCTGCAGACCTGCTTCACTGCCTATAAGGCAACTCCCCTGCAGGTGGGGAACCAGGGCCTCGAACTGGGATTATTATGCCGGTCCTTGTGCTTCGCCCACCTGTGCTTAATCCACTGCACTACCACCAGACTCCAGAGAAAGTATTCTTAAGCACTAGCTTGTTATATAAAAGTCAGAATGTTTGCTCACTCTGGTGCTTATTGGAGAACATTTGCAATAAATAACATTACTCATGAAGGATTATGCTAATAAGGGAGCTGAGATGGACAGACATGTGATCTCAAGAGTATAAATACAGGCTTAGGCAAGCTGTTGAGTTCACCAGAGAGGAGTAAGGAGCTGTGGATCATTTTCTTCACTTCTACAGGTGAGAATCAAATTGCTGGACAGTTTGTTTGATTGACAGGCTTTTGGTAAAGCCAGGCTAATTCTAGAGGATAAGGATTTTTGCGGGTTAATCTTGTTTGAAAATGTTGCTACTATTTCTTTTGGCTTTTATGATAGTTGATTTCAGGAGCATTGTCAGCCTTGAAATATATAAATACCTAAAAGTAGTGGGGCTAATTTTTATAAATGTAGGTTCATCTTTATGCTCTCAACCACAGAAGGAATATTAATCAGGCTTAGCTTCCACATCTAGTTATATCTATACCTGTGATTGCTTCTGATCATGTTTCTTCCTCTAGTAAAATGAAAGATGTGATGCGAACATAGCTTCCTCCCAATTACTGAGTTTCCACCCTTATCTCAGGACCATCAAGTAAGTATTCTCAGTCCTCCCTGCACCCCCACTACATTGAAGGAAGCTTCCATGCTGTGATCTCTTTCACACACTTAACCTGCACACATCCGGTCTCTCTAGCTTTATATAAAATAATAATCATCATCAACAACATCATCATCTCAGCCATGTTTGAAGTACCTGATTTTATTTCTTTTCTTTTTTTATTTATTTTTAATTTTATTTTCTAATACATAATTTCCCAAACAAGACAGAGTTCTCCCAGTTAACTGGGTTCCCATTTACTGGTTACCCTTGTGTAGTTTGCTTTCTATATGTAGAAGCTTTTTTAGTTTGAGGTAGTCCCATTTATTTAATCTTGTTTTCATTTCCTATTCCCATGGGATTGAGTCTTCAAATACATCTTTGATGTTACGGTTGTTGATTTTTTTTTAAAGATTTTATTTATTAATGAGAAAGATAGGAGAGAGAGAGAGAGAGAGAAACAACTAAACATCACTGGTATATGTGCTGCTAGGGATTGAACTCGGAACCACATGCTTGAGAGTCCAATACTTAATCTACTGTGCCACCTCCCGGACCCCAGGTTCTGCAGTAAATGATTTGGGTGCATGGTGTTAAGTGGTGGTCTGTTGAATAGTTTTGACTTTTCTGCATGTGACTGTTCAATTTTCCCATAACTGTTTGTTGGAGAGACCTTCATTTCCTCATAGAATGGTTTTGTCATCTGTTTGGTGGCTGTTATGTGTTTGACTTTATTTCTGGGCTTTCAGTTTTGTTCCATTGGTCCAAGTGTTCATTTGTATTCTTGTACTATACTAATTACTATTGCTTTATGGTGTAACCTGAAGTTAGGGAGTACGGTAACTCCATCCTCCCACCTTTTCTCCCCTAGGTATGCTTTGACTATTTTTTTGGTGGTTCCACACAAATTTTTAGATAAATTAATTGCTTTGAAGAATGTTAGGAGGATTTTGATAGGGGTTGTGTGTAGTCTGTAGATTGCTTTTGGTAGGGTGGCCATTTTATTTATTATTTATTTGTTGAATAGAGACAGGAATTGAGAGGGAAGGGAAATTGGGAGAGAAAAAAAAGACACCTGCAGCACTATTTCACTATTTATGATAGCCATTTTAATATTTATTCTGCCAATCTGCTAGTACCATATGTGTGCCAGAGTGATACTCTGGTTCCTCTTAAGTATTTAAAAAAATTTTTTTATAAAAATTGCTGGGGGTGCATCCATCTTTGTTTGTATTTATGTCCTATTTTTGCTGCTTTCATAGGATAGTCCAAATGTCTTATTTTGTTTTAGAACATCATAGGCTTGTTTCTCACTGGGGATTCCCCATGTTTTGTGCACAAGGACCCAGGTGTTCTAGAGTTGCCTCATCTTTGAATTGTCATTAAGTTGAGTGATGTTTTGTTTGACCCAGTAAAAATTTTTGCACAACCTCTTGACTCACTTCCTCTATCAGATATGCTGAGATGTGTTGTGGAAGTCATTACTGGTAGTTGAAACTTTTTTGTTCAGCACACTAATCAGTTTTGGCCTAACCCATCCTTTCTAAATCTCTGTTCATGTGTACTAGAAACAAATATGATTCCACAAGAAAAAATTGTTAGCATATTTCTGAAAGAATAAGGTATGAAAGGGAAGAGATAGCTGGTTATACCCTCTAGATAAGTTAGAACAAGTGTCTTCTAGGTGGCTGGGGGGGAGGGGAACAGCTTAATTGGTAAGCTTTAAACTTTCATGTCTGAGATTCTCAGTTTGAGCCCTGGTACCTGATGTACTAGAGTAGTACTCTGGCTTGTCTCTCTCACTCCTCCTGTCTACCTCATGTGAAACTCTCTTTTTCTCATATTTAATAAGTAAGATAAGCCCTTTTAAAAAAAATATTTATCCCCTCTTGCTGTCCTTGTTATTTTATTGTTGTTACTGATGTCGTCGTCGTTGGATAGGATAGAGAGAAATGGAGAGAGGAGGGCAAGAGAGAGAGGGGAAGAGAAAGACAGATATCTGCAGACCTGCTTCACCGCCTGTGAAGCGACTCCCCTGCAGGCGGAGAGCCGGTCCTTGCGCTTTGCACCACCTGCGCTTAACCCGCTGCGCTACCTCCTGACTCCCGATAAACCCTTTTTAAAATAGTTTTTTTTTTTTTCCTTCTCCAGGGTTATTGCTGGGCTCGGTGCCTGCACCATGAATCTACCGCTCCTGGAGGCCATTTTTTTCCCCCCTTTTGTTGCCCTTGTTGTAGCTGCGTTGTGGTTATTATTATTGCCCTTGTTGACACAATTTGTTGTTGGATAGGACAGAGAGAAATGGAGAGAGGAGGGGAAGTCAAAGAAGGGGAGAGAAAGACAGACACCTGCAGACCTGCTTCACCGCCTGTGAAGCGACTCCCCTGCAGGTGGGGAGCCGGGGGCTCGAACCGGGATCCTTACGCCGGTCCCTGCGCTTTGCGCCACATGCGCTTAACCCACTGCGCCACCGCCCGACCCCCTTTAAAATAGTTTTTTTTTTTTAAAAAAAAAGATTTTATTAATGAGAAATATAGGAGAGAGAAAGAACCAGCTATCACTCTGGCACATGTGCTGCCAGGGATTGAACTCGGGACCTCATGCTTGAGAATCCAAAGCTTTATCACTGTGCCACTTCCTGGACCACTTTAAAATAATTTGGGGGCCAGGGAGTTAACTTGACCTGCTTAAACACATGACTTGCATGCTGGAGGCCCCTGAGGCTTCAGTTTCATTGCCTAGTACCACCATACTCCAGAGCTGAATGCCATATGCCAGAGTTGAATCATGCTGGCTGTCTGGTTTCTAGGGGAGAGAGAGAGAGTGTGTTTTTTTCCGTTGTCTTTTTTTTTTTTTTTTTTTTTTTTACATTTTTGCCTTGATTGGGGGATTAATATTTTACAATCGCCAGTAAATACAGTAGTTTGTACATGCATAACATTTCTCAGTTTTCTACATAACAATACAATCTCCACTAGGTCCCCTGCCATCCTTTCCCAGGACCTATACTCCCCCCTGCCATCCACCCCAGAGTCTTACTTTAATGCAGTACACCAATGTGTATGTCTTTTAAAAAAAGTTTCCTCTAGATTTTTAAAATATGATGTGTCATATGGGTTTGGTTCTTGTTACTCAAAAACAGTAACCCAGTTCAACAAGTAAAATATTTTTCTTTTCAGTTTCCAAAAAAAAAGTTACAGCACAATGAATAATCCAGCTATTAAAAAACTAGAAAATCACATTATCAAATCTCCTGAAGACAAACGAGAATACCGTGGACTAGAATTGGCCAATGGCATCAAAGTACTTCTCATCAGTGATCCAACCACAGACAAGTCATCAGCAGCACTTGATGTGCATATAGGTATACTTTTAAAATTTGTGGTTAAGTTTTTATCCATTTTGTTGGTCTACTATTTATATTTATTAGAACTCTATTTGTATGTGCAAATAAAGACCTGGTAAGCTACCATTTTGACATAAATTACTTTGTATTTTAGTCCTGTACAGTTGTCTACATCAGTATAATTTTATGTTTACCATAAGGTCATTTTGTTAGATTCCCAGCTAGGATCCATCTAGCAGCAAATAAATTCATCCCCATCCTTCCTGATGGCAGTTCTAATGCTTCCCTGTACACAGATTTTGTATACTATGTTATATTACATTTCCTAGAATGTTATGTGTGTATTTTTTATACATCTAATACTCTTTTAATTGGGTTGCTTATGTATAACAACATTCAGTAAGACTTTTTTTCTTGTTTAATTCAATGTTATTCTAGAATAGAGGAAATAAAGTAATAATTATCATGTATTAAACAGTCATTGTGCAACACTGCGCTTTGCAGGCATCATTTGATTTGTATTCATACAGCTCTCTAAGTTAGGCAGTATATGGCAAAAATGCCAGAAACAAGGTTGATGAGATAATCTGTTATCCTGTGTGTTCAGCACTATACTATGTTGTATACTAAAAGAGGACATAAGAGCTTGGGAATGGACCACAGGGGGTAGGGGGTAGAGGATATATATATTAAAAAGTGTCAACTACTTTCTTTCCCTGTAGTGTGATGTATGAGAATACTAATTGTTCAGAGAGGTTAAGTTATCTGCTTAAGTTCACCAACTGAAAAAACCTGTTATAGTCTAGACATTATCATGTTAGAGCAGCCTTTGCTTAACTTTCTCTGACTGTAAGGCTGGAGTTGTCTTGCTGATAGAAGTTTTAGATTGTCTCCAGTTTTAACATGAAATGTGACTTGTACATAAAAATTTTCTCTTCTCTTTCAGGTTCATTATCAGATCCTCCAAATATTGCTGGCTTAAGTCACTTTTGCGAACATATGCTATTTTTGGGAACGAAGAAATACCCTAAAGAAAATGAATACAGCCAGTTTCTTAGTGAGCATGCAGGAAGTTCAAATGCCTTTACTAGTGGGGAGCATACCAATTACTATTTTGATGTTTCCCATGAACACCTAGAAGGTGCCCTTGACAGGTAATGCTGACTACTGTGTGAATTTTCTGACATTGTACCCTTGTCACGTAGCACTTACTAGTTTTACAAAGATAACTTGATAGTTCAACAAGTTTTTAATTATTTTTTAAATATTTATTTATTTATTTTCCCTTTTGTTGCCCTTGTTTTATTGTTGTTGTAGTTATTGATGTTGTTGTTGGATAGGACAGAGAAATGGAGAGAGGAGGGGAAGACGGGGAGAGAAAGACACCTGCAGACCTGCTTCACAGCCTGTGAAGCAATTCCCCTGCAGGTGGGGAGCCAGGGGCTTAACCCGCTGTGCTACCTCCTGACTCCCCTCAAGTTTTTTTTAATGAGTACTTTTCTTCCTGTGTTTTATTTTTTATTTACTTAATATTTATTTATTCCCTTTTGTTGCCCTTATTTTATTGCTGTAGTTATTGTTGCTATTGATGTCCTCGTTGTTGGATAGGACAGAGAAATGGAGAGAGGAGGGGAAGACAGAGGGGGAGAGAAAGATAGACACCTGCAGACCTGCTTCATTGCCTGTGAAGCGACTCCCCTGCAGATGGGGAGCTGGGGGCTTGAACCAGGATCCTTATGCCGATCCTTGCGCTTTGCCGCGCCACTTGCACTTAACCCGCTGTGCCTACCGCCCAACTTCCCTGTGTTTTATTTTAAAAAGAAAAAAAAAATCATGGAAATGCTAAATATATTTACATTGGTAGAAGGAAAATAATGGCATGACTTTAAACCAGCCTTCCGGCATACAAAAAAAAAATTATTGACTTATAAAAGTCTTGCTAGCCCTTCCATTCTAATTGGCATACGCATGAAGTATGTGATGAAGAGTGAACATCAGTAGTGTGTGTCATCGATCTCCTCTCAAGTGTAGCCATGCTGGGGCACGCTAGAACTTAAATATTGTGTTCTTCAGTTCCTTGATTCTCAAGGATATTTAGTGGATGCAGACTATTTTGACCTACTGTCTCAATCCTGAAGACATTTTATAAAAATATTTTTGGAGGCAAACTCAGGTCAGTTTAACTTCTTGATCAGTGTTCTTCTATACAGCGAATAATTTCAAATATTTGTTTTATAAATGATTTATTATTCAAAGTATAATTTTTCCTTGGTAAATAGTTTTCTCTGTTACCAAGAAGCTGTAATCTCCAGCCTTTTGATGAGTTTTAGTAGTTTATAGCTTTATTTGCTTATTTATATTAACAATAGTCATATATATATATATATTTGGGGGGGTTCATCTTTGAGACTTCACTGCTCCAGGCTGATTCTCCCCCTCCCCCATAGAGTGAATCAGAGAAGCAGGTGGGGAGGGAGAAAAAGAAGGAACAGCATTACCAAAGTGTTCTTCAATGTAGTGGGATCATAAACATGACAAAACAATTCATTATACAAATGAGCTATTTTACCAGCTCTTTATCTTTTTTTTAATATTTATATTTACTATTTATTCCCTTTTGTTGCCCTTGTTTTATTCTTGTAGTTATTATTGATGTCATTGCTGTTGGATAGGACAGAGAGAAATGGAGAGAAGAGGGGTCGACAGAGGGGGAGAGAAAGCTAGACACCTGCAGACCTGCTTCACCGCCTTTGCAGTGACTCCCCTGCAGGTGGGGAGCGGGGGACTCGAACCGGGATTTTCACGCCAGTCTTTGCACCTTGTGCCAGATGCGCTTAACCTGCTGTGCTACTGCCCAACTCCCAGCTCTTTATCTTTTTAAAAGCCCCATACTATGAAATTATTCCTTAAGACAGAGAATGTTAATAAGGCATGACTTCAGGATACATAGTTGGGCCAAGGTCATCTATTTCATATTCTAGCTTATGTTTCAGTAATTTAGGTAACAGCTTTGCAATGTAATTATATCTTATGTGCATTTCTACACGATTTTTTGGGCTCATACACTAAATTTAATTTCCTACTTTAGAAATAACTACATACAGCAGCTGTTTATAAAGCAGATCTCTGTATGATTGTGCTATCTGCTGCTTAGAGTAAAATGAAAGTCACATGTATAAGCACATCTTTTGAAAATTGATTATATAGTGTCACAACCATGAACCCTTTATGTGGGCTTATTTGACTATTTATGTAATTGTTGGTTACTTTTCCCAATTTAATGAAGTATTGAAGTAGGTAAAAAAAAGTCACATGTCGAGAAATCATCACTTCCCATATATCTTTGATTTTGGGCTTCAAATAGAAGGCATTTTAATTTGGAGTGATAGGTGTAATTAGCACAGTATCATTTTCACTGTGTGCTTAAAGTACATATCTAATTATGACAGGCTCTCTGATAGCTGGGCTGTAAGATGTGGTTGCTGAGATGTTTATAGACCTAAGAGTGTCTTAAGTAGTCTCTTTTAGACATAGACCTTACTTTTGATTGCATCTGAATTCTAGATCTTGTTTTTATAAGTCTAAAATTTCTAGAGGAGAATCACTATAAAATCATGATTTAAATTACTACCTAGTAGTTATTACATTAATTAAAGATATCTTAGTTACTTTTGCTGTTACTGTTAAAGAAAAAAATCATGCTACTTGGACATATGGTATGTTATCTGTTGGAATTACTACTTAATAATTTTTTTCCTCTTAACATTTCATAAAAGCTCATAATTATGTCTTAGTTGAACTATGTCATAGATTTTTTTATGCCATTTTTTCCCCCACTAATTATAGTCTGGCTTTTTCTTTCCATTTTTTTATTTGATAGAACAGAGAAAAGTTGAAAGGAAAGGGAGGGAGAAAAATAGACACCTATAGACTTGCTTCACTGCTTGTGAAACTTTCCCCCTGATGAAGCTTCCCCCCTGTAGGTGTGAAGCAGGGGCTCAAACTTTGTTCCTTAACACATGGTAACTCTCAACCTGGTGTACTACCTTCCTGCCCCCAAATTTGTTTATTCCATAAGAAGAAAAAAATGCAACCTTTAAGAAGTAGGACACTTAATTTGTTCTCAAATGCCAAGTCAATGAAATTTCATCTAAAACTGTAGATTCAACATTTAATTGCTTGGGGGTAGATAGCATAATGGTTATGCAAAGTGACTCTTACTCTTGAGGTTCCAAAGTCTCAAGTTCAGTTCCCTGCACCACCATAAACCAAAGCTAAACAGTGCTCTGGTTAAAAAACAAAACCAAAGAACCTACCACATTTAATTGCCTAGGAAGTATCACCTTCTCTTTGGAGAATTGGCCACAATATAACAAGGATTCTCATAAACACACTACAATTCAAGTCTTGAATAGATTACTGCTGCCTCTATAATTCTATCTTGACTTTTTGGTGATAAGATATTTATAATAAATATTTGGTCTTCTTGTGAAGGGAGCCTATTTATAAAGATTCTTTTGTTAGGTTAATGATACAACTTTGAGAAAAATCCTTAAAGAATTTGAGGGTGGGTATCAGGGGAGACCTAGTTGAAACTTTTAGTTCTATCCCCAGACCTCCAAGGGTCTAAAGTGTAGTCACAGTAACTAATGATTTAATCAGCCATGCCTATATAATGAAAGGTGTTTTTTTTTTTGTAACAAAACTTTTCTTTTTTTTTTAATTTATTTTTATTTGTTTTCCGTTTTGTTGCCCTTGTTGTTTAACGTTGTTGTGGTTATTGATGTTGTCGTTGTTGGATAGGACAGAGAGAAATGGAGAGAGGTGGGAGAGAGGAAGATAGACACCTGCAGACCTGCCTCACCACCTGTGAAGCGACTGCCCTGCAGGTGGGGAGCGGGGGACTCGAACCAGGATCCTTAATGCCGGTCCTTGTGCTTTGTGCTGCGTGCGCTTAACCTGCTGCGCTACCACCCGACTCCTATAATGAAAGTTTTCTAAGACCCCAGAAGGGCTAGGTTCAGAGTTCTTCCAGATTGGTTAAAATGTGGATATTTTGAAGAATTCAGAGGCCATGGCTGCCACACACTCTCCCACACATTCTGCCTTCTGTATTGCTTCTGCCTGACTGTTCCTTTTGTAATCAACCAATAATCTGATCCGTTGTCAGGAAAGTCATGATGTGTTTTCTATGCAAAAATGTGTCATGACTTTTCCAACAGCCCAGTTGAACTGCTCTAGCAAATTAACTGAATCCATGAGGAGATTGTGAAGAGTTCTGACATAATTGGTTGGTTAGAAGCCAGGTGGCAGCCTGGACTTGGAGTTAGCAGTAAAAGTACAGAGGGACCAAGGAAGAAACATGCGGAAGAATGAAACTGAATCACTGTATTTCACCAAATACAAAAGTAAATTCCAAGTGGATCAAGGACTTGGATGTTAGACCACAAACTATCAAATACTTAGAGGAAAATATTGGCAGAACTCTTTTCCGCATAAATTTTAAAGACATTTTCAATGAAACGAATCCAATTACAAAGAAGACTAAGGCAAGTAAAAACCTATGGGACTACATCAAATTAAAAAGCTTCTTCACAGCAAAAGAAACCACTACCCAAACCAAGAGACCCCCTCACAGAATGGGAGAAGATCTTTACATGCCATACATCAGATAAGAGTTTAATAGCCAACATATATAAAGAGCTTGCCAAACTCAACAACAAGACAACAAATAACCCCATCCAAAAATGGGGGGAGGACTTGGACAGAATATTCACCAAAGAAGAGATCCAAAAGGCCGAGAAACACATGAAAAAATGCTCCAAGTCTCTGATTGTCAGAGAAATGCAAATCAAGACCACAATGAGATATCACTTCACTCCTGTGAGAATGTCATACATCAGAAAAGGTAACAGCAGCAAATGCTGGAGAGGGTGTGGGGTCAAAGGAACCCTCCTGCACTGCTGGTGGGAATGCAAATTGGTCCATCCTCTGTGGAGAACAGTCTGGAGAACTCTCAGAAAGTTCGAAATGGACCTACCCTATGACCCTGCAATTCCTCTCCTGGGGATATATCCTAAGGAACCCAACACATCCATCCAAAAAGATCTATGTACACATATGTTCTTGGCAGCACAATTTGTAATAGCCAAAACCTGGAAGCAACCCAGGTGTCCAACAACAGATGAGTGGCTGAGCAAGTTGTGGTATATATACACAATGGAATACTACTCAGCTGTAAAAAAATGGTGACTTCACCGTTTTCAGCCGATCTTGGACGGACCTTGAAAAAATCATGTTGAGTGAAATAAGTCAAACAGAAGGATGAATATGGGATGATCTCACTCTCAGGCAGAAGTTGAAAAACAAGATCAGAAAAGAAAACACAAGTAGAACCTGAAATGGAATTGGCGTATTGCACCAAAGTAAAAGACTCTGGGGTGGGTGGGTGGGGAGAATACAGGTCCATGAAGGATGATAAATGACACAGTGGGGGTTGTATTGTTAAATGGGAAACTGGGGAATGTTATGCATGTACAAACTATTGTATTTACTGTTGAATGTAAAACATTAATTCCCCAATAAAGAAAAAAAAAATACAGAGGGGGGTGGCAGTCTTAGAGAGCAGAGCATTTTAGTATGTGGAATCTGATGCTATCTCTAGGTAGTTATAGTCAGAACTGTGATAAATTGTAAGATATCTAACTGGTATCAGATTTACTTAATGGTGTGTGGGGGGAATGGAAATTGATATCAGAATGTTCAATATTGTATTTCATCCTGCCTTAGAACTTATTTTCTCTCCTTTTTGTTGAATAGCAAAAATTTTTTGTTTCTTTCTGTAGAATGTTTATTTCCTGTTAAATTACAGCCCCTACCTGCTTTGTTGCCAGGGATTAAACCCAGAGCCCTATACATGGAAGGCATGTAGTCTGCCACTTCGCTCCAATTGGGCCAAACATATTTGTAAAAGACCTCAATGCTAAAATAACACCTTTCAAATTCTTAATTATGTTTCACATCCTTAGGTTTGCACAGTTTTTCCTGTGTCCCTTGTTTGATGAAAGTTGCAAAGACAGAGAGGTGAATGCAGTTGATTCAGAACATGAGAAAAATGTGATGAACGACGCCTGGAGACTCTTCCAATTGGAAAAAGCTACGGGGAATCCCAAACACCCTTTCAGCAAATTTGGGACAGGTTTGTCAAAACAGTGGTTTTCATGCATTAGTTCTTCTTGACCTCATTTAAACCCATGACATCTTTGCTCAGTGTTGTATTTTTACACATCAAGATAGAAGATTTTTAAACTCTGCATTCCTATCTCTCTCTCTGTCTCTTTCCCCATTTTCTCTCTCTCTCTCTCTCACACACACACACACACACTCTCTTTCTCTCTCTGTTTCTTTTTTTTTAATTTTTATTTATAAAAAGGAAACACAAAAACCATAAAATAAGAAGGGTACAATTCCCACCACCAGAGCTCCGTATCTTTCTCATATAAACTTCAAGAAAAAACTTTAAAAAAAAAAATTTATTTATTTAATCATGAGAAAGATAGAAGGAGAGAAAGAACCAGACATCACTCTGATACATGTGCTGCCAAGGATCGAACTCAGAACCTCATGGTTGAGAATCCAATGCTTTATCTACTGCGCCACCTCCCGGACCACGACAAACAAAAAACTTTTTAAGTCTTGAGAGATAGCTTACTGGATATATATTAGATCAAGAAAGGAGCATGAAAGGTAAATTCAAGTTTAATTGTATTAGTCTTTTAAATATAAAGCCCAACACACTTGAATTGAAACCTGAGCCTTTTAACTAAGCAAATTACTTAATTTCATGGTTCATTTTCCCCATTTGACAACATACTAACCAATTCATAGGATTATTTAAAGAGTAAGTGTGATAGTCTTTATAAGGCACAATGCAGAACAATAACAATGTTCAGTAAGGGAACTATAATTAAATATTATTAGTTACTATTAAATAAGGATTGCATGCTTGTATTCTTTTGGCATGCTGACCTTGAGATAATCTAAAATTTTCATATCTTTCTGTATAGCTTCCTGCTAATGGTAAAGCTTCCTGCTAATGGTAAAGACTACTAATTACCAAATTTAAATTACACATAAGGAATTACACTGCTTCTTCTATTTACTGCTCAAGAGCCTGAGCCTTCTGCTACATCAGAAACACTGAATATTACCTTTCTCACTTGCTTTTGATGCAATAAAGGGAATGTCACTACAGTAAACAGTGTTGTTAGTGTTACATAATGCACCACATGTCTGAATTCTTTGAATAAATCTTAAAATTTAAGTTATATCTTTTTTTATAAAAGTTGTTTTTAATTGATGGGGCAAATAATGATTCACAAAATACCTTTTATTATGTGTGTACAGTTTTTATTCTTCAGTGGTAGGTGTCTGCACACCACACCCCTGTCATCTGACGTCTTCCTCCACCCTGTTACATTGAGATTCCAGCATCCTTTCATCCCCTTCTCTCTTTAGAGTCTTTGGTTCTGCTGCAATCTCTTGTAGCTAGTCTAAATTTCACGCTGTATTAATATTCTTCATGGTTTCTTTTATTATTATTGTTGTTTATTTATTTTCCCTTTTGTTGCCCTTGTTTTTTATTGTTGTTGTAGTTATTGTTATTGATGTTGTCGTTGTTACATAGGACAGAGCGAAATGGAGAGGGGGAAGACAGAGGGGAAGAGAAAGATAGACACCTACAGACCTGCTTCACCACATGTGAAGCAACTCCCCTGTAGGTGGGAAGCCAGGGGCTGGAACCAGGATCCTTACTCCGGTGCTTGTAGCTTCGCACCACATGCACTTAACCCACTGCACTACCGCCCAACTCCCTCTACATGAGGTCATCCTGTTATCCTCCTGCTCCTTCTGACTTACCTCTCTTAGCACAAGTCCTTCAAGCTTTATTCATGATGTAGCAAAAGAGACAACTTCATTCCTTACAGCTGAGAAGTATTCCATTATGTGTATAAACATCACCTTTTAAAAGAATATTTATTTACTCCCTTTTGTTGCCCTTGTTTTATTGTTATAGTTATTATTGTTGTCATTGTTGGATAGGACAGAGAGAAATAGAAGTGGAGAAGACAGGAGAGAAAGACACCTGCAGACCTGCTTCACCACTTGTGAAGCGACTCAGGGGCTTGAACTGGCATCCTTACTCCTGTCCTTGAACTTTGTGCCATCTGTGCTTAACCTACTGTGCTACCTACTGCCTGACTTCCGAACTCCAACTTTCTTAACCACTTATCTGTGGACATTTGGCTTGTTTTCATGCTTTGCTGTTCTAAATAGTGCTCCTGTGAAAACATAGTTATTCATAGATCTCCTCCTAAGTGTGATTTTGTTATTTTTGGATAGATTTGTAGGAGAGGAATTGCCATGTTGTATGGTAGGACCATTTCTAGAGTTCTATTGTCTACAGAGCTGAATTAGTGCACATTTTCACCAACAGTATCGAAGGCTTCCTTTTCCTTCCACATCCTCACCAGAACTTGGAGACCAGGGGCTTGAACCTGCGTCCTTGCACACTGTAGTGTAAGTGCTTAACTAGGTACACCACTACCTGACCCTAAAATTGAAGTTTCCTTAGGGTGGGTAGGATGTTCTTAAATAGAAAAAAAGGAGCCATTTAGGAGGGAAGGGGGGCCAGCCTAACGGCTCACTAGATGGTGTGCTGCTTTGTCATGTTTGCAACCCAGGCTTAAGTCTTATACCACATTGAAGAAAGTTTCTGTGTAGGCTCATAAAGTTTCTGTCTGTGTCTAAAATCCTCTTCCAGGGCAATTATTATTAGCAATTTGGCCAGAGAGCACTCCATTTATATACTTAATTGAGCTTAGCTCTTCTTGACAGCTTTGGTTCTTTTTTTTTTAACTTCTTGATGAAGCATAATAAATGCATTTTAAAAATATTTTAACTGACAAATTGTTGTTACTGTTTTGCTCCTTTTTTGAAGAACCAGTTGAATGAATGTACTGGTACTATTTATGACAATTCAGTGAATTTTAAAAAAACTAAGCACTCAGTGGGATCAGCATCCAGTCAAAAAACAAGACATTACCACCCCCTCATTAACTCTCTTTGTACCCATCTAATCTGACTTCTAAAACCCTAGATGAATTCTTCCTGCATTTATGCTGTATATGAGTGAGATGATACATTATATGCCCTTACATTTGATTTCTCTGGTTCAATCACTGCATAAAAGCAATGGATTTTCAATTATTTTATATGGTATTTTGTTATGGCCCTTTGGTTTATTTTAATATAGCATTGTCATTATTTTACCAGTCAGTCCATGTTAGTATATTCTTGCTCTATCTCTGTGTTTTGCTTGTTTGTTTTGTTTTGTTTTTCTTACCAGAGCACTGTTCAGCTCTGACTTTTGGTGGTGTGGGGATTGAACCTGGGACCTCAGAGCCTCAGGAATGAGAGTCAGCGTAACCATTGTGCTGTCCTCCCCCCCCATGTGTTTTAAAGTGAATGAGCTGCTGGAGAAATGGCTTCCCTGTCAGGCTTTAGATTTTCATGGTTTTGGTTTTGATTCTATCCCTAGCACTGCATGTACTGGAATTATACTCTGGCTTCTCTTTCACTCCTTTCCTCTGTCTCATGTGAACTATATATTGTCTCATATACAATAAATGAAGTGAAGCTTAAAAATTTGAAATTGGTCACCCAGGAGGTGGCACAGTAGATAAAGTCTTGGATTTGAAGGCCTGAGATCCCATGTTCAATCCCTGGTATCACTGTACTACTAGATTTCTGCTCTGGTTTTCTCTCCTTCTCTCTCATTAATAAATCACTTTTTTTTTCCTAATGAAACTGGGACTAGGGAGATAGCATAATGATTAGGCTAAGAGACTCATCCTGGGCACCAAAGGTCCCAGCACCACCATAAGCCAGAGGTGAGCAGTACTTTGGTAAAAACAAACAATTCTGAATTCAAAGGACAGAGATTAGTATGGTAAGTGATTCGTGTGTATTAAAATCAAAGCAGAATGAGCTAGAGCTGGTCAAATGGAAAGAATTTTAAGTTCTGGATAAAGGCCAATGGTTTGAATTTTGTAAGCTTTGCTTTGTAATTTTCTTTTTTGGTGGAGAAAAGAGAGAGAGAGACATTGATAGAGACCATGGGCAGGGGTAAATAGCATAATGATTATGCAAAGAGACTTTCATGCCTGAGATTCCAAAGTTCCAGGTTCAATCCCCTGCACCACCATAAGCTAGAGCTGAGTAGTGCTCTCATAAAAAAAGAGAGAGACACCACAATATTGTTCCATAGCTTGTGAAGCTTTCCCCTGCAGATGGAGACTGAGGGCTTGAGTCCTGGCCCTCACACATGTTAGCAAACAGAATATTAATCTGACTTTGTGTGTAGACAAAAATCACATTATATTTAGACTAACAATTGGATTTTGATCTAACACATATGCTATTGAAGTAAAACTTAATTGCTTCAAATTTAGTATAAAGGACTAAGGAAACTCTTAAGAATTAAATTTAGAATTTAAATATTAAATTTAGAATTTTTAGAATCTTTATTTTTTAGAATCTTTATTTCAGAGAAAATGGAGCCACCATCAGTGCTCAGTTTTACCGTAGTATCAAATTAAAAAAAAATTTTTTTTTAAGAAATTTTATTTTACGTAGAAACAGAATTTGAGAGGGAAGGGGGAGGTAGAGAAGGAGCGAAACAGAGAGAGAGATGTGCAGCACTGTTTTACCACTCAACAAAACTTCCCCCTGCAGGTACGGACTAGAAACTTGAACTTGTTTCCTTGAACCCTATAATCTGTTTGCTCTATGAGGTGTACCGTCTTCTAGCCCCCCAAAATTTAGTTTTTTTCCCTTTCCTTCCTTCCTTCCTTCCTTCCTTCCTTCCTTCCTTCCTTCCTTCCTTCCTTCCTTCCTTTCTTTCTTTCTTTCTTTCTTTCTTTCTTTCTTTCTCTCTCTCTCTCTCTCTCTCTCTTTCTTTCTTTCTTTCTTTCTTTCTTGATAGAGACAGAAATTGAGAGGGGAGAGGAGGTAGAGGGAAAGAGACAGAGAGACATCTGCAGCCCCGCTTCACCACTTGTGAAGCTTTCCCTTCTGCATGTGGGGACCAGGGGCTTGAACTCAGGGTCCTTGTGCACTGTAATGTGAGTGCTTAACCAGGTATGCCACCTGGCCTCAAGTTTAAAGTTTTTTAAAAATTTATTTATTATTATTTTTAAATATTTATTTTCCCTTTTGTTGCCCTTGCTGGTTTTTTTTTTTATTGTTGTTGTTATTATTGTTGTTATTGATGTCATCGTTGTTGGGTAGGACAGAGAGAAATGGAGAGAGGAGGGGAAGACAGAGAGGAGGAGAGAAAGATAGACACTTGCAGGCCTATTTCACCGGCCATGAAGTGACTCCCCTGTAAGTGGGGAGCCGGGAGCTCAAACTGGGATCCTTATGCCCATCCTTGCACTTCGTACCATGGTTGCTTAACCCATTGCACTATCACTCGACTCCCAGTTTAAAGTTTTTAAATGCCTATTTTCTTAACACCCAATCTTGGGCTTGGGAGATCTAGCTAACCCTGAGAGAGTGCATATCTTTGCACGCTGGGGCTCTAGGTTCAAGTTCTGGTGCCTCTTGGTAGCACCATGCCACCAGGGGAAACTCCATGGATGATGCAATGGTGCTGTGGTATCTCTTTGTTATTTTTCTCTCTTCTCTGAAACAAAAAGGATTAAAAAAAAAAAAAAAAAGCCAGGTCAGAAGCAGCAGAATTATGCATGCAGGAGGCTCAGGAAACAGGAAAAAAACTTGTTTTTCCTTGTGATACTTTTCTGGGTATTTCTAAGAGTACCCTTAATCCTTCAAGAGAAGAGTGAAGAAATGACTGAGGATTCCAGATACAGCGTGTCTGGAATTAAACTAGATCTTCATTGAGAAACTGAGGACTTGTAGAGTATTAAGCTGGATAGTTACTCAATTTCTTAAGAGATCTCATACTGGTACACTATATCCATCTCTTGAGATTTACAGAAATAGCATTACGTCCTATTTTTACCAGTCTAAATCAAATCCATGAGAATTCACAGCACAAATTTAATGTTTCAGTCAAGAATAGTATGTTTCTTTTCAGAAGTAACTTGGCAAGTTCCACAAAGATCCCTCAGTGACTCCATTCAATTAGGAGCACATTAGGGAGTTGAAAATTAAAGTAAGTTTGAATGGAGGCTATCTGGATCTCTCTCTCTTTTTAATAAGTGCACATACATTCACAATCTCATTGGGATTATGAGAATAATATTTACAAAGTGCTTTAAGTTGCTCGTATTAAACTACATAGTTTAAAATGTAGCTGGTGTGTACTAGTTTGTCTGACTCACATATACATTTTTGATCACCATATATTCTAGTTTGAACTGTGTTTCTTAAGCGTACTTTATAGCAGTGTCAGTATTTATAAATCTTTAAATGCATATGTTCTGCTTTCTCTATTTTTTTTCCCTTCCTATGCAGGAAACAAATACACTCTAGAAACTAGACCAAACCAAGAAGGCATTGATGTAAGACAAGAGCTACTGAAATTTCATTCTACTTATTATTCATCCAACTTAATGGCTATTTGTGTTTTAGGTCGAGGTAAAAATTCTTAAAATTCTTTTATAGAATTGAATGATTCAATTTGTGTGTGTGTGTGTGTGTGTGTGTGTGTGTGTTTAATGAAGGGTATAAACCACTGCCCTTTTTATATGCTTAGAGACATGTTGGAGCATATGTAGAAAGAAATTTTTGTTTTTAACCTACTTTTGTCTATAAAGTTTGGGAGGCCTGAAGAAAATATAAATTACTAATAGGTACTCTGAGCATAAAAAAAAACCAAGAAAGGAATTGTCTGAGGCTAAGATGTGTAAATTATATATATATAATAGCTTATTATATATATATTTTTTTTTTCTTGACATCTGAAATGTTACCTGTTATGTTAAATTAGTTCAAATTCTGTTTTCTTGTAGAATCATTAGATGACTTGACTAATTTGGTGGTAAAGTTATTTTCTGAAGTAGAGAACAAAAGTGTCCCGTTGCCAGAATTTCCTGAACACCCTTTCCAAGAAGAGCACCTTAAAGTAAGCTCATGTAGTTGTGCCTGGCATTTATCCCCTTTAAATTTATGTATAATAATGTATGCTTATTATTATGACTGAAAAAATTGATGGCAAAGATTGAAAAGTTTCAGTATCTCTATGGCATTTAGTTTTGTCTGGATAATGAGTTAAACCTCACACTTATTAGTGGCATATATCACCAAAAAGATATGAATATGTTCTAATCTTTGCATTCTGAATGGTTTTGGTAGTTACAGTGTTGGCACACTGTAGGTACTGTTATCCAGTCCAAAAGGCAAGCATTCAGAACTATTCAGCTGCATGGTCTAGGAGACCAAACATGCACTGCATACCAACTGTATTGAAATTCCAGGTCATTAATTTCTTTGTAGTTAGTATCATCTTTGTCAGTTGAGAGATTTTCATAATAGTGTCCTGATTTTATAGTTTGTAAACCTGTGTTACGAGAAGTGTTTATAGTTTATAAATACTTTCTTAGTAGAAGTTGTAGGTAGGTAATCTCTCGTCATTTTTTTTTCCTCAGCAACTTTACAAAATAGTACCCATTAAAGATATTAGAAATCTTTATGTGACGTTTCCTATTCCTGACCTTCAAAAATACTATAAATCAAATCCTGGTCATTATCTTGGTCATCTCATTGGACACGAAGGTCCCGGAAGTCTATTATCAGAACTTAAATCAAAGGGTAAGTCTTGAGCACCAGTACTGAGTATAGTACTTTATCATAGTTTTGTCACTCAGACTCTCATTTTCTCTTAATAGTTTTTTTTTTTTATGATGGAATGTTATAAGAACCACAGTATTTTTTCTTTTAAACACCTACCACCATCCCTTACTCTCACTCCCAGTCATATTGACTATTCTTTACTGTAATATTTAAACACAGTAATATATATATATATATATATATATATATATATATATATATATATATATATATATATATCTTGTTTTTCTTTTTATTAGATAGAAAGACCAGAGCACTACTCATCTGTGGCATGTGTAGTTCCAGCAGTTGAACTTGGGATCTAAGTGCTGAACTATCTTCCCAGCCCGGTAGTCTACTCTTGATTTAGGAGGAAAATAGTCCAACCCCAAAGTCCCTTGAATATACTGTGTGATCTGAGCTGTTTTAATGCATTAATGTTTAGTCTATTTGGGGTTTTGCTCCCTTCTATAAGAAAGCCATTCTATAATAATCCCTTGGGAGTATATATTGTGATTTAAGAAAGAAAAAAAAAGTTCGCTGTGTTAACAGTTACACATGCAACCATGTTAATTTCCTTTTTGAATATTGCAGGCTGGGTAAATACACTTGTTGGTGGACAAAAGGAAGGAGCCCGAGGCTTTATGTTTTTTATCATTAATGTCGATTTGACTGAGGAAGGATTATGTAAGTACTGACCTTATGTTTTTTGGGTAGAAACTGCCTTTTTAATTTAATTTTATTTATTTTTTTTTTTATAATTTATTTCTTTATTGGGGAATTAATGTTTTACATTCAACAGTAAATACAATAGTTTGTACATGCATAACATTCCCCAGATTCCCATTTAACAATACAACCCCCACTATGTCAATCATCATCTTTCATGGACCTGTATTCTCCCCACCCACCCACCCACCCCAGAGTCTTTTACTTTGGTGCAATACGCCAATTCCATTTCAGGTTCAACTTGTGTTTTCTTTTCTGATCTTGTCTTTCAACTTCGGCCTGAGAGTGAAATCATCCCATATTCATCCTTCTGTTTCTGACTTAATTCACTCAATGTGATTTTTTTCAAGGTCCATCCAAGATCGGCTGAAAACGGTGAAGTCACCATTTTTTACAGCTGATTAGTATTCCATTGTGTATATATACCACAACTTGCTCAGCCACTCATCTGTTGTTGGACACCTGGGTTGCTTCCAGGTTTTGGCTATTACAAATTGTGCCGCCAAGAACATATGTGTACACAGATCTTTTTGGATGGATGTGTTGGGTTCCTTAGGATATATCCCCAGGAGAGGAATTGCAGGATCATAGGGTAGGTCCATTTCTAGCCTTGTGAGAGTTCTCCAGACTGTTTTCCACAGAGCTTGGACCAATTGACATTCCCACCAGCAGTGCAGGAGGGTTCCTTTGACCCCACACCCTCTCCAGCATTTGCTGCTGTTACCTTTTCTGATGTATGACATTCTCATAGGAGTGAAGTGATATCTCATTGTTGTCTTGATTTACATTTCTCTGACAATCAGAGACTTGGAGCATTTTTTCATGTGTTTCTCGGCCTTTTGGATCTCTTCTGTGGTGAATATTCTGTGTCCTCCCCCCATTTTTGGATGGGGTTATTTGTTGTCTTGTTGTTGAGTCTGGCAAGCTCTTTATATATGTTGCTTATTAAACTCTTATCTGATGTATGGCATGTAAAGATCTTCTCCCATTCTGTGAGGGGTCTCTTGGTTTGGGTAGTGGTTTCTTTTGCTGTGAAGAAGCTTTTTAATTTGATGTAGTCCCATAGGTTGATACTTGCCTTAGTCTTCCTTGTAATTGGATTCATTTCATTGAAAATGTCTTTAAAATTTATGCGGAAAAAAGTTCTGCCAATATTTTCCTCTAAGTATCGAATAGTTTCTGGTCTAACATCCAAGTCCTTGATCCACTTGGAATTTACTTTTGTATTTGGTGAAATACAGTGATTCAGTTTCATTCTTCTGCATGTTTCAACCCATTGTTTCCAACACCATTTGTTGAAGAGACTCTGCTTTCCCCATGTAATAGTCTGGGCCCCTTTGTCAAAGATTAGATGTCCATAGGTGTGGGGCCTCATTTCTGGGCTCTCAATTCTATTCCACTGGTCAGTGTGTCTGTTCGTGTTCCAGTACCACGCAGTTTTGATGACAATGGCCCTATAATACAGTTTGAGATCTGGGAGTGTGATGCCTCCGGTTCTGTTCTTTTTTCTCAAGGTTGTTTTGGCAATTCTAGGTCTTTTCTGGTTCCAGATAAACATTTGTAGCATTTTTTCTATTCTCCAAAAAAATGTGCTTGGGATCTTGATGGGGATAGCATTAAATTTGTAGATGGCTCTGGGTAATGTATTCATTTTGATGATGTTAATTCTTCCAACCCATGAACATGGAATATCTTTCCACTTCTTTGTGTCTTTTTCAATTTCTTTGAGTAGTGACTCATAATTTTCAGTATACAAGTCTTTCACTTCCTTGGTTAGATTTACTCCTAGATATTTTATTGTTTTTGTTGCTATAGTAAAAGGAACTGATTTCTGGATTTCAATTTCTTCTAACTTAGTGTTTGCATAGAGGAATGCCACTGACTTTTGAATGTTAATTTTATAGCCTGACACCTTACTGTATTGCCTGATGATTTCCAAAAGCTTCTTGCTGGATTCCTTAGGTTTTTCCATGTATACTATCATGTCATCTGCAAATAAGGAGGGTTTGACTTCTTCTCTTCCAATTTGTATGCCTTTAATTCCTTGCTCCTGCCTGATTGCTATGGCAAGAACTTCCAACACTATGTTGAATAGGAATGGTGATAGTGGGCAGCCCTGTCTAGTACCTGATCTGAGGGGAAATGCTTCCAGTTTTTCACCATTGAATATGATGTTGGCTGTAGGTTTGCTATATATAGACTCCACTATCTTCAGGAATTTTGCATCTATTCCCATTTTTGGTAGTGTTTTGATCATAAAGGGATGTTGTATTTTGTCAAAGGCTTTCTCTGCATCTATTGATATGACCATGTGGTTTTTGGTCTTGCTTTTGTTGATGTGGTGGATCACATTGATTGATTTACGTATGTATATTAAACCAACCTTGCATGCCTGGGATAACCCCGAGTTGGTCATGATGAACAATTTTTTTGATATACTGCTGTATCCGGTTGGCTAGAATTTTGTTCAATATTTTCGCATCTATGTTCATCAGAGATACTGGTCTGTAGTTTTCTTTTTTGGTTGTGTCCCTGTCTGCTTTTGGTATCAGAGTGATGTTGGCTTCATAGAAGCTGGCAGGGAGTATTCCAGTGTCTTCAATCTTCTGGAAGACTTTTAAAAGTAGAGGTATTAGTTCTTCTTTGAAAGTTTAGTAGAATTCATTTGTAAAACCATCTGGTCCAGGACTTTTATTTTTGGGGAGATTTTTGATAACTGTTTCAATTTCATTAGCTGTGATGGGCCTGTTCATGTTATCCACTTCCTCTTTACTTAGTTTTGGAAGTTGGTAGGTGTCTAGGAAATCATCCATTTCTTCCAGGTTCTCTAGCTTGGTGGCATATAGTTGTTCATAGAAGCCTCGCATGATATGTTGAATTTCTGCAGTGTCTGTTGTGATATCTCCTCTTTCATTTACTATCCGATTTATTTGGGTCTTCTCTCTTTTTTGTTTTGTGAGTCTGGCTAAAGGTTTGTCGATTTTGTTTACGCTTTCGAAGAATCAACATTTACTTTCATTGATCTTTTGTATGGTTTTCCTGTTCTCAATGTTATTTATTTCTGCCCTAACTTTAGTGATTTCTGTCCTTCTGGTTGCTTTAGGATTCCTTTGTTGTTGTTCTTCTAGGTCTTTAAGATGTGCAATCAGGCTGTTTATTTGTGCCTTTTCTTGTTTCCTAATGTGTGCTTGTATAGCTATGAACTTCCCTCTTAGGACTGCTTTAGCTGTGTCCCAAATATTTTGATAGCTTGTGTCTTCATTTTCATTGAACTCTCGAAACATTTTGATTTCTTCCTTGATTTCCTCTTTGACCCAGAAGTTGTTAAGAAGTGTACTGTTGAGCTTCCACATTTTGGTACTGTTACTAATCTTTTGTTGATTGTTAAGTGTTAGTTTAATTCCACTGTGGTCTGAGAAGATGCTTGGGATGATTTCAGTGCTCTTGAATTGGCTGATGCTGTCTTTGTGGCCTAACATATGGTCTATCCATGAGAATGATCCATGTGGATTTGAGTAAAATGTGTATTCCAGTTTCTTGGGATGAATGACTCTGAAAATATCCAATAGTTCTAGTTTATCTATCTCTTCATTTAGCTCCCTTATGTCTTTACTGATTTTCTTCCTGGATGATCTGTCAAGTTGAGATAGTGGGGTGTTGAAGTCCCCTACTATGATTGTGTTACTGTTAATATATTGCTGTAGCTCTTTCAGTAGAAGTTTGATGTATTTAGATGGCTTCTCATTGGCTGCATAGATGTTAATAATTGTTAAGTCCTCTTGATTGACTGATCCTCTGAGCATTAAGTAGTGTCCATTCCTATCTTTTTTAATCTTATCTATTTTAAAATCTATCATGTCAGATATGAGAATAGCTGTTCCTGCCCTTTTTTGTGGGCCATTGGCTTGTATGATAGTTTTCCATCCGTTCACTTTAAGTCTGTGTTTGTCTTGTTGCGTTAGGTGAGTTTCCTGTAGACAACATACTGTTGGGTTGTGTTTACTGATCCATCTTCCTACTCTGTGTCTTTTAACAGGTGAATTCAGGCCATTGACATTTATTGATATCAAAAATTGAAGATATTTTAACGCCATTCTTGTCGAGTTTTAGAGTGTTTTGATATATGTCCTATTTGTGGTGGTCTGGTTGTTTATAGGAGACCTTTCAGAACTTCTTTCAGGGCAGGCTTGGTGATGATTGATTCCTTCAACTGTTGCTTGTCTGAGAAGGTTTTGATGCCTCCCTCTAGTCTGAATGACAGTCTAGCAGGATATAGTATTCTTGGCTGAAAGCCTTTCTCATTGAGCACTCGATAGATAGCTTGCCATTCTTTTCTGGCCTGTAGTGTTTGTATGGAGTAGTCTGCTGCTAATCTTATGGGTTTTCCTTTGTAGGTGACTCTTTGTTTTTCTCTTGCAGCCTTGAGGATCCTTTCTTTATCCTTATTCCTTTCCATTCTAAGTATGACATGTCTTGGTGTCTTTAGGTCTGGGTTAATTCTGTTTGGGACCCTCTGGGCTTCTTGAATCTTTATGTCTTTGGTGTTGTCTAGACTAGAGAAATTTTCAGCTATTATGGCCTGGAGAATGCTTTCTTCTTCTCCTTCTCTTTCTTCCTCTGGTAAGCCAATAATGCGTATATTGTTTCTTTTGATGTCATCCCATAGGACTCTGTTGTTGTTTTCAGCATCTCTTAATCTCTTTTTGAGCTCTCTTACTTCTTTTTTAGTTGTCTCTAATTCATCCTCAATCTTGCTAATTCTGTCTTCAGCCTCATTGATTCTATTCTCTCTGCCCTCTGCTGCTTTCTGGAGTTCATCTATTTTGTTGCCCTGCTCTGATACTGTTTTCGCTTGTTCAGCTAGTTGCCTTCTTAGCTCAGCGATTTCAGCTTTCAGCTCTCTAATAACCATGAGATAATTAGAATTTTCTTCCATATTCTCATTTGTTGTTCCTGCATTTCTGATTACAATTTTTTCAAATTCTTTACTCACTCCTGTTATTATTTCCTTAGCTAATGTTTGGATGTTGAACTCGTTGTTTTGTGCTTCACCCTCTGGAGGACTTTTAGCTGGACTCTTGTCCTGGTTCGAGTCTCCAATATTTTTTCTTGTTGTTTTAACCATTTTATATATTATGTTATGAGTTCCCTTTATCAGTACTTTTCAAATTATTGATCACTATTGCCTGGATTGACTTGTGTCTAAGTACTTTAATTAAAGGGTTTACAGTGGTGGAAGTTAACAGTTTTTTCAATCCCTGAGTTGGAGCTCAGTGGTGTAAAAGCCTCTTTTTTTTTCTTCCCTGTAGGCTATGGGAGCCTGATGGCTTTTAAACTATCAATAGGCTTCTTAGCTTAATCACTGACTCCTGACCAAGAGATAAAGCAGGGTGTGGCAGAGATAATCCAGTGGTTATGCAAAGAGACTTTCACAGCCCCTGAGCTATGCCACTGAGGTATAGGTCATCTCCTAGTTTCCCGGTTAGATCTCTGTCCCCTGGTGTCCCTCCCTGTTGCTGCTCCAGATTCTGAGGGTAGTAGCAATGGAGACTCAGAGTTGCACTTGTTGAGTCTCTGGGGAGTCCTCTCCTCCCTTTAGCTGTCCCCTTGTTGGTGGAGCAGACTGGAGGTGGTGTCTCAACTGATAAACTGCTGAACTGTTAGCAGTCACTTAATCTCTCCTTAGGCCCCTCTCTCCTCTCTGTCACCAGCCACATGTGTTTGTACTCACCGGTGATTTACTGGGTTCCTGTGGTCATTCTAGTCCTGTCTTGTTTCGGTCCCAGGTGGTCTCCTTTTGTATTCCTAGTTGATCCGGGAGAGGAGAGGAGAGAAAGCGATCTTCTCGTAGCTCCGCCTCTGGAAATCGAATCCCCGAAACTGCCTTTTTAAAATCTACTTTAAAAACTTCTTCCTGGGGAGTCGGGCTGTAGTACAGCAGGCTAAGCGCAGGTGGCGCAAAGCACAAAGACTGGCATAAGGATCCCGGTTCGAACCCCGGCTCCCCACCTGCAGGGGAGTCGCTTCACAGGCGGTGAAGCAGGTCTACAAGTGTCTATCTTTCTCTCCTCCTCTCTGTCTTCCCCTCCTCTCTCCATTTCTCCTATCCAACAACAACAACAACAACAACAATAACTACAACAGTAAAACAACAAGGGCAACAAAAGGGAAAAGATAAATAAAATAAATATTAAAAAAAAAGTATTTAAAAAAAACTTCTTCCTGCTGTGTTTCTGTTTTATATTGTAAAGATTTAGTTCATGCAACTTAACTATATTTTCATGTATAATTTGATCTTCATTTCATGACTGATTTTTCCCTTCTTAAAACTTGATCATTGTGTTATACTTATACAACACAGAACTTAACTTTTTACTTGCTTATATACTGCCCCAAAGTCCCTTTTGCCACATATTCCAGAGTCTGGAGGGCCATGTGTATGAGACCCTTAAACCAGTCTCAGGGAGTTAAGAACTCCATCTAAGAGGAACCATCTTCTACTTACCTTGACTTTGCCTTAGGAGTAAGCTCACTACTTGGAAGGATACAAGGACTGAATGGTTTTTAAGTGTGTCTCTTTTTTTCCAGTACATGTTGAAGATATAATTTTGCACATGTTTCAATACATTCAGAAGTTACGTGCAGAAGGACCTCAAGAATGGGTTTTCCAAGAGTGCAAGGTACTTTGGTTTCACCAAAAATTTTCTTATGGAAATTTTTCAAAATTTATGTGAATGAGTTCTGATTTAAATCCCAGTGGGACATTGAAGTTGTTTTTCCCCTATTCTAAATTCTGAAATTTTATAATATACGGTAGCTTTATTTTAGGGCTTAGTTGTATTAGTCTTATGGGTTACTAGAAGCACATCAAGGATTATTATGCATCATATAGTCCTTTTTAGAGGAAAAGAGAAGAAATCAGGTTGCTTTTCTATCAGAAGAAAGGCAACACTTTTTTGGGATTATAACTGTGGAGACTTACTTTACTCTGTGCTTGAAACTGCATGAGCTCTGTCATTTTCAGATTTGGTGATAAAAATCTGTAGCAAATGCTCAGAGAAATAGTGAATTGTCTTATATGACTGTATCTTTAGTAGTGATTTTATTATTCTATGTATGGAAAAGCCCTTTTTTTTTTTTTTTTACATAATTCAGTAGGTACTTATCTTCTAAAATACCAATGACTTCTTTTTTTAAATTTTATTTATTTTCCCTTTTGTTGTCCTTGTTGTTTTAGTTATTATTGTTGTCATCGTTGTTGGATAGGACAGAGAGAAATGGAGCGAGGGGAAGATAGCGAGGAGGAGAGAAAGATAGACACCTGCAGACCTGGTTCACTGCCTGTGAAGCGACTCCCCTGTAGGTGGGGAGCCGGGGGTTCAAACCTGGATCCTTATGCTGGTCTTTACGCTTAGCACCACATGTGCTTAGCCCGCTGCGCTACCGCCCAATTCCCAATGATTTCTTTTAAAGGCATTTAAACATACATATTCTTTATATTTAAGGCATATCAACATTCTAAAGTATATTTTAGAGTTAGCAACATCCTGTTAGATAAAAATGTAACAGTACAGTCTCTGTGAAATTTATAGCAACTTTTTATGGCATCTTTAAATTTTTTATTGATTGGACAGAGAGACATTGAGAGACAGTGGGGGCATAGAGAAGGAGAGAGAAAGAGAGATGCCTACAATACTGCTTCACCACTTTTGAAGTCAGGGACTGGGACTTCGAACCTGGGTCCATGGGCATGGCAATGCATGTGCTTTACCAAATGCACCACTAATCTTAGTGCTGTTCTTTGAGTGATCAACAAAATTGTCATTGTACTTTTGGATATCAGTAGGTTCTTCCATATGGTTTTCCTAAATTTTTTTTTTTTTTACTAATTAGCCTCAATAGTTTAGGCTGTAGAAACCTATTCTATACTTGTTTTCACTCATACTCTTTTTTTAAAATTTTTTTTAAATATTTACTTATTTATTCCCTTTTGTTGTCCTTGTTTTATTGTTGTAGTTATTATTGTTGTTACTGATGTCTTCATTGTTGGATAGGACAGAGAGAAATGGAGAGAGGAGAGGAAGACAGAGGGGGAGAGAGAAAGACAGACACCTGCAGACCTGCTTCACCGCCTGTGAAGCGACTCCCCTGTAGGTGGGGAGCCGGGGGCTTGAACCAGGATCCTTATGCTGGTCCTTGCGCCTTGCGCTTCGGGCCATGTGTGCTTAACCCACTGTGCTACCGCCCGACTCCCTTCACTCATATTCTATACATATCTAAATCAAAATACTTTTTTTCCCATCAGAAAATGTGATAGTTAAGTATTGAATAGAAAGTTCATAGTGCAAAGCAAAAATTTTAAAAAAGCATTTCTACTTCCAATGGAGGGGATACAGAACTCTAGTGCTGGGAATTGTATGAATTGTACCCCTCTTACCCCATAATCTTATCAATCATTATTAAATCACTAATAAAGAAAAAAAGCATTTCTAAATATGGTTAATGTCTGTCTAATTAAATCAATGTTCCTTTTTAGGACTTGAATGCTGTTGCTTTTAGATTTAAAGATAAAGAGAGACCACGGGGCTATACTTCTAAGATTGCAGGAATATTGCATGTAAGTATACTGTTTTACTTTATACATTAGTATATAGAGTGGTCCAGTGAGCCTTAGTACTATACAAATGACAAAAATTGAAGCTATATTTTAATGTTAGACATTGTAACAACCAAGCAAATTTAGATGACAAAACATACTTAAAATTTTGATTTTTATCGTTCTAAAAATTATCACTGATATATATTTTTTTTACTATATAGACATCTTTGTTGAATCGTAGTATTTTTTTATTTATAATATTTCCATTGCTACCACCCTAGTATAAGTTGTCAGCATTTCTACCCTGGACTACTGTAATTGTCTCTTTCTCAGGTTCCCTGTTTTCCTTGTTGTCCCCTACCATAGTGTAGTTTTCAACCTCAGTTATCTTTAAAAAACTAAATTTTAGGGAGTCGGGCGGTAGCGTAGCAGGTTAAGCGCACGTGGCGCAAATGCAAGGACTGGCCTAAGGATCCCGGCTTGAGCCCCCGGCTCCCCACCTACAGAGGAGTCGCTTCACAGGTGGTGAAGCAGGTCTGCAGGTGTCTGTCTTTCTCTCCCCCTCTCTGTCTTCCTGTCCTCTCTCCATTTTTCTCTGTCCTATCCAACAACGACATCATTAACAATAACTACAACAATAAAAACAAGCAACAAAAGGGAATAAATAAATATATTTAAAAAACTAAATGTTTTTTAACATATTATTTAAGAAAGACATTAACAAAACCATAGGATAGGAGGGGTACAACTCCACACAATTCCTGCCACCCAATCTCCATATCCCATCCCTCCCCTGATAGCTTTCCCATTCTCTATCCCTCTGGGAGCATGGACCCAGGGTCATTGTGGGTTGCAGAAGGTGGAAGGTCTGGCTACTGTAATTGCTTCCTCGCTGAACATGGGCGTTGACTGGTTGATCCATACTCCCAGTCTGCCTCTTTCTTTCCCTAGTAGGGTGGGTCTCTGGGGAAGCGGAGCTCCAGGACACATTGGTGGGGTCTTCAGTCCAGGGAAGCCTGGCTGGCATCCTGATGGCATCTGGAACCTGGTGGCTGAAAAGAGAGTTCACATACAAAGCCAAACAAATTGTTGAGCAATCATGGACCCAAAGGTTGGAATAGTGGAGAGGAAGTGTTGGGGGGGGTACTCACTGCAAACTCTAGTGTACTACTGTTTTCAGGTATATATTTTCCACTAGTTTATGGATACATGTGAACATATGCTCTATCTCACGGAACCTGGTCTATAGCTAGGTTTTGGGACTTTGTTAGAAAGTGAACCACCTGGGATGGAATTAGAGAATACTATGAAAGGAAAGGTCTCACCCAAGTAATGAAGCTGAAGGATTGTCATTCCACACCTGAAGTCTCTGGACACAGTCTGAGCTGAAGCATGTTGAGGTGGCAATCGTTGCGTTGATTAGGTTGCGATCAGCAGATGCAATATATTTGATATGGATTGGGAGAGGCATGAGGGAAAGTGGGCCCTATCCTGAGGTTCCAGGACTGGGGGAAATATAGGCTCCGTAGTGGAGATGTGAGGTGCCTGCTGTCTTAGGGTTCAAAAAGACAATGGATAGTTATTGTTATCACATTATTTGGTAATTGGGTTAACTTTGAAAAGTCCTTTTGTTAGGGTTTGCTGTATAGTACCCAGTATCTTGTATATAGCTGTACCACTGGTTGCTTCTGATCTACTTGGTCTAGGCTTTTGACAGAGTCTGCATATCAAATACACAGCCTATATATTAAAAAGACTCAGTCTGTATTTTAAAAAGTTCGAGACAATCAATTTTCCCCCTCTCATATTAATTAGTGATTTATATGACTATACTTTAATAGGAGTGTACATAATCACCACCACCAAAAGACTGTGTCCCATCCCACCCACCTACCCCCACCCCCCACCGGCCCAGGAAACCGCATGTCTACCCATCACCACAGGGTTTTTACTTTGGTGCCCTACTTTCAATTTAGTCAGATCCTGCTTTTAGTTTCCCTTTCAGATCTTCTTTCTCAACTTCTGTTGATGAGTGGGATCATCCCATACTCATCTTTATCTTTCTGACTTAGCTCACTTAACATAATTCCTTCTAGCTCTGTCCAGGATGGGTCAGAGAAGGTGGGTTCATTGTTCTTGATAGCTGTATAGTATTCCATTGTGTATATATATACCACAGCTTTCTCAGCCACTCATCTGTTGTTGGGCACCTGGGTTGCTTCCAGGTTTTAGCTATTATGAATTGTGCTGCTATGAACATAGGAGTACACACCTCTTTTTGGTTGGGTGCTATGGAGTCCTTGAATATATCCCCAGGAGAGGAATTACTGGATCATATGGAAGGTCCATGTCTATCCTTGTGAGAGTTCTCCAGACTGCTCTCCACAGAGGCTGGACCAATTTACGTTCCCACCAGCAATGCAAAAAGGTCCCTGTGTCCCCACAGCCTCTCCAGCATTTGTTGCTGCTGTCCTTTTTGATCTATGCCATTCTCACAGGAGTGAGGTGGTATCTCAGTGTTGTCTTAATTTGCATTTCTCTGACAATCAGCGACCTGGAACAGTTTTTCATAAGTTTGTTAGCCTTTTGGATCTCCTCTGAGGTGAATGTTTTGTTCATATCCTCTGCCCATTTTTGGATGGGGTCATTTGCTTTTTTGGTGCTAAGTTTGCTGAGCTCTTTGTATATTTTGGTGATCTAAATTTTAAATTGATTCCATACTAGGTGTGATGTCCTTCAGTGATTTTTCCATTGAAGCTGGAACAAAAATCCCAAATTTTACCTTGACTTACAAGGTGATCTGTCCCTAGTCTCCCTCCCTCCCTCCCTCCCTTCCTTCCTTCCTTCCACTCTTCTGTTCTTTCTTCCTCTCCTACTTTCTTTCTTACTTTCTTTTTTTTTAAGTCTGTCTTTCTAACCATGTTCCATCTCACTCCCAACTTAACCTCTTCCATTCTCATTCTGTGGATTTTTGGAAAAGCATGATGCATTTTTCTATGCAAAGATGTGCCATGAGGGAGTCAGGCGGTAGCACAGTGGGTTAAGTGCACATGTTGCAAAGCGAAGACTGGAATAAGGATCCCAGTTCGAGCCCCCGGCTCCCCAGCTACAGGGGAGTCACTTCACAAGTGGTGAAGCAGGTCTGTAGGTGTCTGTCTTTCTCTCCCACTCTCAGTCTTCCCCTCCTCTCTCCATTTCTCTCAGTCCTATCCAACAACGATGACATCAATGACAACAGTAATAACTACAACAACAATAAAAAACAAGGGCAACAAAAGGGGGAAAAAATGTGCCATGATTTTCCAGCAACCCAATACTATAGCTATACTGACTGCACTAGGTTTATTCCTCCCTTTCAATAGTTAGAATTGGTTGTTTGCTTTACTTGGAACATTTTCCTTCTGGTCTTTATGTGATTAGATTCTTCTTATTTGAATGTCTTTTTAAATTTTTTTTTTAATTTATTATTAGAGACAGAAATAAAAGGGATGGGGAGATAGGGAAAGAGACAGACACCTGCAGCACTGCTTCACCGCTCATGAAGCTTTCCCCTTTTAGCTGGCGACCAGGGGCTTGAATCCTTGTGCACTATCATGTGTACTGTTAACCAGGTGTGCCACTGTCTGGCTGTCTCTTATTTGAATCTCTGCTCAGATATTTCTTCCTCAAAGAGACTTCCCCAACTGACCCTAAATGTTTTTTAATTTTCTTAATAGTTCCTTTCACTGTAACAGCAGTATTTGGATATGTGTTATCCCTTCTCCTCCTAATTAGAATGTAAACTACTTAAAGAAAAGCAACATCTTCTCATTTACCTCTGTACTAGTGACTGGCACAGAGTTCACTAACTTTTAAATGAATGTGTGAATCCATTATAGTACATTAGAATTGCTTTTACTTAAAAATCATTTTCTACATGACTTTTCATTGGCCAAATGAAAAATAACTAACAACTTTCTAATTGTTTATGTGATTACATTCAGGGGAATACTGTTCATAGGTATATATATACTTTATATTAAGAATTCTATATGCCAATATTTCACCTTTTTCTTTTTTTGCCTCCAGGGTTATTGCTGGGTCTGGGTGCCAGCACTATGAATCCACTGCTCCTAGAGGTCATTTTTGTTGCCCTTGTCATTGTTACTGTTGCCATTGCTGTTGTTGAATAGGACAGAGAAATTAAGAGAGGAGGGGAAGATAAGGACACCTGCAGACCTGCTTCCCTACTTGAGAAGTGACCCCCCTGCAGGTGGGAGAGAGGCTCGAACCAGGATCCTGATGCTGGTCCTTGGGCTTCGTGCCTTGTGTGCTTAACCCATTGATCTACAGCCCAGCCCCCTTCATTAACATGATTTATAGCCAAATATTACTCACATTTTTTTCCCTCTAAAATGTGTAATTTTGTTCTATACAATATAAATGTATGTGAGGACCAACTTCCAAATCATCCTACATATAAACTGGTTCAAGTGATAGAGGAACAAGAAAATATTCAGAAATTTTTCCAGAGAGGTAAAATAAAATAATTGAAGGTAGGGAAAGGAAAGGTATAAAAATGGATTTATTGTGTTTGCTTTAATAAGTTAGACTCTGGGGGCTGGGTGGTAGTGCAGCCGGTTAAGCGCACATGGCATAAAGTGCAAGGACTGGCTTAAGGATCCAGGTTGAGCCCCGGCTCCCTGCCTGCAGGGGGTCGCTTACGGTGAAGCAGGTGAAGCAGGTCTGCGGGTGCCTTATCTTTTTCTCCCCCTCTCTGTCTTCCCCTCCTCTCTCCATTTCTCTCAGTCCTATCCAACAATAGTGACAGCAATAACAACATAATAAAACAACAACAATAATGAACAACAAGGGCAACAAAATAGCCTCCAGGAGCAGTGGATTCATAGTGCAGGCACCGAGCCCCAGCAATAACCCTGGAAGCAAAAGAACAAACAAAAGAAAAAAAAAAAACAAAAAAACGTTAGACTCTGTAGTAGCCTTGTGAATTTTACTTACTTTTCTTTCTCAACAGTATTATCCCCTAGTTGAAGTGCTCACAGCTGAATATTTACTGGAAGAATTTAGACCTGATTTAATAGAAATGGTTCTGGATAAACTCAGGCCTGAAAATGTCCGGTGAGTCATTCTATACATTTTACTTTTACATACTAAAATTTTTTTATATTAGAATATGAAAATTTGGAATTTTGAGTGAAATGTTTTTAAATTCTTTATCCCACAAGATTACAAATTTTGAGTCCAGTTTAATAATATGAAACTTCAATAGCCAGTAGATGACCAGTAGTTTTAACTTTACTCACTCTTACTGTCATTTGTGACAATATCTCTAAAACATGAAGATTGTTTTAAAATATTTATCAGGAGTTGGGCGGTAACGCAAACTGCAAGGACCGAAGTAAGGATCCCAGTTCAAGTCCCTAGCTCTCCACCTGTAGGGGAATTGCTTCACAGGTGGTGAAGCAGGTCTGCAGATTTCTATCTTTCTCTCCCCCTGTCTTCCCCTCCTCTCTCCATTTCTCTCTGTCCTATCCAACAATGATGACAACTACAATAACTATAACAATTAAAAAAAAAAAAAAGGGCAACAAAAGGGAATAAATAAATAAATAAATATTTTAAAATATATATTTATTTATGGGAGTTGGGCGGTAGCACAGCGGGTTAAGCGCACATGGTGCAAAGCGCAAAGACCGGCTTAAGGATTCTGGTTCAAGCTTCCAGCTCCCCGTCTGCAGGAGGGGGTTGCTTTACAAGTGTTGAAGCCGGTCAGTAGGTGTCTACCTTTCTTCCCCCCTCTTTGTCTCCCCCCCCCCCCCGTCTCCCCTCCTCTCTCAATTTTTCTGTACTATCCAACAATGACATTAATACCAAAAATAATAATAACTACAACAACGATAAAACAACAAGGGCAACAAAAGGGAAAAATAGCCTCCAGGAGCAGTAGATTTGTGGTGCAGGCACCGAGCCCCAGCAATAACCCTGAAGGCAAAAAAAAAATTATTTATTTATGAGAGAACCGGAGCACCACTCTGACAAGTGATGCCAAGGATTGAATTTGGAACTATACACTTATAAGCCATGTGCTTTACTACAGAGTGAGACACATCCTTGACTGTAAAGATTTTTTTTAGCATTATTGCAATTTAGTTGTGAACAAAATACATCATTCCTTGCCTTTCTGAATCATAACTAATTCAAATGCCCAAGGTATTAACTCATCTATCTGTCTCTTATTAGCAAATGAAGACACCCCCCCCCCTTTTTTTAACATAGAAGTAAGGATTACATTGTTGGAATTCTTCTGACTGACTAGTGGTGCACAGAACTTCAAAACTCAGATCCTGAGGGGTCAGGCGGTAGCTCAGCGGGTTAAGCACACGTGGCACGAAGTGCAAGGACCAGCATAAGGATCCCTGTTCAAGCCCCCAGCTCCCTACCTGCAGGGGAGTCACTTCACAGGCGATGAAGCAGGTCTGCAGGTGTCTAGCTTTCTCTCCCCCCTCTGTCTTCCCCTCCCATCTCCATTTCTCTCTGTCCTATCCAACAACAACATCAATAACAACAGTAATAATGACTACAACAACAATGCAACAAAAGAAGGGGGAAAAAAGCAAAATTTAAAAATAAACAAACTCAGGTCCTTGTGTATTGTAACACGTGCACTTACCATGTACACCACCACTCAGCCCCCCCACCCCCTACTACCTTCAAGCCTTCAGTTCCCACCTGCAGGGGGGGATTCACAAGCAGTGAAGTAGTGTTCCAAGTGTCTTTCTTTCTTTCCCCTCTTTAACTTCTTTTCCTATCTCAGTTTCTCTGTCCTATCAAATTAAGTCAAATAAATAAATAATTTAAAAATTAAATTAAAAAAATCATTTTTACCACCAGGGTTATCAGTAGAACTTTGTACCTGTACAACAAATCTGCTACTCCCAAAGGCATTTTCCTTCCCTCCCCTTCCTCCCTCCTCTTCCTCCCTCCCTCCCTGTCTTCCTCCCCTCCCTTCCTTTCTTTCTTGATAGAGAGAGGGAGAAGAGATAGAAGAGGGGAGAGTCACCTGCAGCATTGCTTCATCACTTGTGAAACTTCCTCCCTGCAGGCTGGAACTTGTGGCTTGAATCTGTGCTTTCAGGTACTGTAACATAGGCACTCTACTGGGTGCAGTATATCACCACCCTTTTTTGTGTATCCTTTAAAATTAAGATTTGATATGATACTGTAGAATTCTACTAGCAAAAGATAGTTGGTTTACTTTGAGTTATTATTTAATAGATAAAAGCCCAGAGATTTGCCTAATTTAGATCTTTAAAAAAATTTTTGTTAATAGACACTCAGAAAGAGTAAGTCAGTGGGCCAGGTGGTAGTGTACCTGGTTGAGCACACATGTTACAGTGCACAAGGACCTAGGTTTGAGACCCCATTCCCCACCTGCAGAGGAAAACCTTTGTGAGTGGTGAAGCAGGGTTGCAGGTGTCTTTCTGTTTCTGTCCCTCTCTACCTCCCCCTTTCCTCCTTATTTATGGTTGTCTCTATCCAATAAATAAACAAAAATAATGAAAAATTATTTTAATTTAAAAAATGAATCAAAATATATAGACTAGAACCCAGATTTCTGATTGCCAGGTCTCTACCCTGTGTATTTGTTCTGTTTGATCTCACCACAAGTACCTATGAAACTGAAAGGCAAAGGTGGGAGTTGGAGAGGATGTTAAGAGTCCTGATGCATTATATGGAAAAGGTCTTAAGTTGGGAGTCAGTGTGTTTCACAGATACCTCTTGTGGGGAGATCATACCCATGTGTCAACAGTTATACTGTAAACCATTACCCTTCCCCCATAAAATAATTTGAAGATGTTAAGAAAAATGTCAGAGGGGTTAGAAACTTCCATATATTTTTTTTATAAACTATATTCCAGCTTTTCCTTAATCTTGAACTCTTAGAAAAGGGGGAGGGATATAAAACATCTTATAAGTGGTAGCCAGTGAATTGAAGGATGAAAACTTCCCTTTGGATCAAGACAGAGGATCCTGCTCAGTAGAAATAAACAATGCCTTGCTTTACAGCAGGAACCATGAATGATATCATAAAGTTCCTTGTTTAGGATCAAGTATCTTCTCATTGGTTTATATGGAAATTTAGTTTTGTTTAATAATATCAAGTGGGAGAATTATGGCTCTGCATGAGAGTATAGTAGAAGGACTACTATGCTGGTAAATAACTTGCTTCTGTTTTTTTACTTTGTTTTTGTTTTTTCTTATTTCATTTTGTAAGAATAAAATTTTTTAAATTAATTTATTTATTCATTCCCTTTTGTTGCCCTTGTTTTTTAGTATTGTTGTAGTTATTGTTGTAGTTATTGTTGTTGTTATTGATGTCGTTGTTGTTGGATAGGACAGAGAGAAATGGAGAGAGGAGGGGAAGACAGAGGGGGAGAGAAAGATAGACACCTGCAGACCTGCTTCACTGCCTATGAAGCGACCCCCCTGCAGGTGGGGAGCCGGGGGCTTGAACCGTGATCCTGACACTGGTCCTTGCGCTTTGTGTCACATGCACTTAACCCGCTGCGCTACCGCCTGACTCCCAAGAATAAAATTTTTAAGAAAACAAAACAAAAAGGATATGCTCATGTTCATTTCTTTTTCTTTTTTCTTTTTTTTTTTTTTTTCTCATATTCATTTCTAAGTAGCTATGTTCACACTGCTTGACCTGACTGTACTTACCTAAATTTTTTTTTAATTTATTTATTGGGGGATTGATGTTTTACATTCAGCAGTAACTTTCATATTTTCATTTATCTGTATTCCTAATTTTGGGTCTGTTTCTTAAAGAGTGGTTTCAGGATAAATAGGAAGGGAAGGGACTTCAAGACATCAAACCTTTTGACCTTTTGAATCATAATGATTTTCCTTAACTTCTACAAAAACAGTTTCTGTAAACAGAATGCAAGAGTATTCCTTTTTTTTTTTTAATTTCTTTATTGGAGGCTTAATGTTTCACAGTTGACAGTAAATACAATAGTTTATACATGCATAACATTTCTCATTATTCCACATAACAATACAACCCCCACTGGGTCCTCTGCCATCCTGTTCCAGGACCTGAACTTCCCTCTACCCCCGACTCACACCAGAGTCTTTTAGTTTGGTGCAATACACCCAACTCCAGTCGAAATTTTGCTTAGTGTTTTCTCTTATCTTATTTTTCTTTTTTTTTTTCTTTTTTCTTTTTTTTAATTTTTATTTATTTATTTATTTTCCCTTTTGTTGCCCTTGTTGTCTTTTTTTATTGTTGTTGTAGTTATTATTGTTGTTGTTATTGATGTGGTTGTTGTTGGATAGGACAGAGAGAAATGGAGAGAGGAGGGGAAGACAGAGGGGGGAGAGAAAGATAGACACCTGCAGACCTGCTTCACTGCCTGTGAAGCGACTCCCCTGCAGGTGGGGAGCCAGGGGCTGGAACCCGGATCCTTACGCGGGTCCTTGCGCTTTGCGCCACCTGCGCTTAACCCACTGCGCTACCGCCCGACTCCCTCTTATCTTATTTTTCAACTTATGCCTGTGAATGAGATCATCCTACATTCATCCTTCTGTTTCTGACTTATTTCACTTGATTTCTTCAAGCTCCATCAAGGATGGGCTGAAAACGGTGAAATCACCATTTTTACTCTGAAAATGGTCAATAGTTCTAGTTTATCTATCTCTTCATTTAGCTCCTTCGTTTCTTATTGATTTTCTGCCTGGATGATCTGTCAATTTGGGAGAGTGGGGTGTTGAAGGTCCCCTACTACTACTGTGTTGCTGCTAATATATTGCTGTGGCTCTTTCAGTAGATGTTTGATGTATTTAAGTGGCCTCTCATTGGGTGCATAGATGTTGATAATCATGAAGTCCTCTTGATTGATTGATCCTCTGAGCACTAAGTAATGTCCATCCCTATCTTTTTAAATTTTATTTATTTTAAGGTATACCTTGTCAGATGTGAGCATAGTTATCCTTGCCCTTTTTTTGTGGTCCATTGGCCTGTATTGTAGTTTTCCATCCTTTCACTTTGAGTCTGTTTGTCTTACTGAGTTAGGTGGGATTCCTGCAAACAGTAGATGGTTGGGTTGTGTTTTCTGATCTATCTTCCTACACTCTGTGCCTTTTAATGGGTAAATTCAGGCCATTGACATTTATTGATATTATAGACTGAAGATATATTGATGCCATTATTGTAAATTTTTAGGGAGTTCTGATATATGGCATGCTTATGGTTATCTGATTGTTTATAAGAGACCTTTCAGAACTTCTTTCAGGGCAGGCTTGGTAATAAGTTTATTCCTTCAACTATTGCTTGTCTGAGAAGGTTTTTATGTCTCCATCTAGTCTGAATGACAGTCTAGCAGGATATAGTAGTCTTGGTTGAAAGCCTGTTTTTTTCTTTATAGCCTTTCTCATTGAGCACTTTATAGATATCTTGCCATACTTTTCTGGCCTGTGTTTTGTGTGGAGAAGTCTGCTAATCTTATGGCTTTTCCTCTGCAAGTGACTTTTTTTTTTAACCAGAGCACTTCTCAGCTCTGGCTTTCTGGCTTGTGTTGGTGTGGGGGTGGGTGGGATTGAACCTGGACTTTGGAACATCAGGCATGAGAGTCTCTTTGCATAACCATTATGCTATCTACCCTCCATCCTGACTCTTTGTTTTTCTCTTGCAGCCTTCAGGATCCTTTCTTTATCCTTATTCCTTTTTATTCTAATGATGTATTTTGGTGTCTTTAAGTCTGGGTTAATTCTGTTTGGGACCCTCTGGGCTTCTTGAACCTTTATGTCTTTTATGTTGTCTAGACTAGGAAAATTCTCATCTATTATGTCCTGTAGAATGCTTTCTTCCCTTCCCTATCTTTCTTCCTCTGGTAGGCCTATAATGCATATATTACTTCTTTTGAAGTCATCCCATATGTCTCTGTTGTTTTCAGTATCTCTTTTTAAAAAAAACATTAATTATCTATTTACTGGATAGAGACAGCCGGAAATCAAGTGAGTGATAGAGAGGAAGAGAGACAGACACCTGCAGCACTACTTCACCACTCATAAAGCTTTCCTCCTGTAGGTGGGGACCGGGTGCTCGAACAGGATCCTTGTGCATTGTAATACGTGAGCTCAACCAGGTGCGCCACCACCTGGCCCCTTCAGTATCTCTTAATCTCTTTTTAAGATTTCTTCTTAGTTTTCTCTAATTTGTCCTCAATCTTGCTAATTCTGTTTTCTGCCTCATTTACTATATTCTGTCTCCCATCTGCTGTTTTCTGTAAATCAGCTAGTTACTCTGTTCTGGTACTGTACTAGCTTGTTTAGCTAGTTGTGCTGTTAGTTCACCTGTTTCAGTTTTCTGCTCTCTACCTCGAGATAGTGCTTTTTTTTTTTTCTTCAGAGTCTCATTTGTTTCTGCATTTATGATGACAATTCTTTCAAACACTTTCCTCACTTCTGTGACTAGTTCCTCAGCTAGTGTTTGGATTTTGATCTCATTTTCCTGTGTTTCTGCCTTTGAGGGACTTTAAGCTGGACTTTTGTCCTAGTTCATTTCTCCAATGTTTCTCCATGGTTTATCCATTATTACAGTGTGTTATGAGGTCCTTCTCACCATACTTTTCAGTCCACTGATCACTCTTGCCTGGATTGACTTGTGTCTAAGTAAGGTACTTAAAGAGTTCACAGTTGTGGAAATTAACAGTTGTTTCAATGTTATCTCAATCCCTGAGTTGAAGCACAGTGGTTGTTATATCCTCTTTTGTTCTTTTTCTTCCCTGTAGGCTATGGTAGCCTGAGGGTTTTTAAACTATAAGTAGGCTTCTTAGCTTAATCCCTCACTCCTGACCAAGAGATAAAGCAGGGTGGGGGAGAGATAGCACAGTGGTTATGCAAAGAGACTCCCACACCTCAGGGATCCAAAGCTCTGGGCTCTATTCAGCTTCTCTGCCAAGCAGGCACTGCTGGGGCCTGTGAGTTTCTAAACAAATCCAGTCTGTAGTTTCTGAGGCAATTATTCACCATGTTCTCATCAGGAGAACAGTGTGGAAAGGCACTCACTATACAACCCCATTGCTAGACAACCGGGGTGTGTAGATCTTCTCCTGAATTTCCTGGTCAGTTCTCTCCCACCCACCCCACCCCATGTTAGCACAGGGCCTTCCCCCTGCTGCTCCAGCCTCTGAGGGCAGTAGGAAATGGAGAGAGACTCAAATTTGCATTTGGTGAGAGTTAGGGGAGTCTTCTCCTCCCTTCAGCAGTTTTTTGTTCAGACTGGAGGTGGCTCCTCAACTGGCACACTGCCAGACTGTTACTAGCCGCTTGGGAATAGATACGGCCTTTAGCCTCAGGAATCTCTCCTTAGGCTCCTCTCTGTCCACAAGCCACACGTGTTTTCACTCACCGGTGACTTGGTGGATTCCTAAAGTAGTCTCAGTCTCATCTTGTTGCAGTCTCAGGTGATCTTTCCTTGTTCTTTAGAGAAGCTTCTCAACTGGGTAGAGCTGGAGGTCTGGGCAGAGTTGTGTTCTCTAGATGCTCTGGTGATTTGGTGGGTTCCCAAAGTAGTTCTATTCCTGTCCTGTTGCGATCCCAGGTGGGCTCCTTTGATATTCCTAGTTGACAGAGGAGAGGAGAGCAAGAGTATTCTTAAATTTTGTCTTGTCCAATTTATAAATGCCTTGTTGCCTTATCCCTTTCCTGTCATCTTAGATATCCTCGTTCCTTTGGTCTCAAAATCTCTCCTCATTTTTAAGTCCCCCCCCCCAGCCCCAGTTTTCTCGAGTTATATAAAAAGTCTCCAGAGAATTTATTCTTTGAGAACCATGTTGCTTTTTTCTTTAATTTTTTTATTTATTTTTCCCTTTTGTTACCCTTGTTTTTCATTGTTCTAGTTATTATTGTTCTTGTTATTGATGTTGTCATTGTTCGGACAGAAAGAAATGGAGAGAGGAGGGGAGAGAAAGACAGACACCTGCAGACCTGTTTCACTGCCTGTGAAAGTAACTCCCCTGCAGATGGGGAGCCAGGGGCTCGAACCAGGATCCTTACACGGGTCCTTGTGCTTTGCGCCATGTGCGCTTAACCCGCTGCGCTACCGCTCGACTCCCTGCCATGTTGCTTTTTTAATCCCTGTAGGCAGGATGTTTCTGAATGGCCTCTCACCCAACTCCAAAGTCTGTTTATACCCTCTGAATTTTCTAAATGTGCTTATTTGAAATCAGTAGTCACATTCATTCTAGCTCACTGTTTACTCTTCTCATTGATAAAAGTTTCAGTATGGAAAAGTGATCCTCTCTGCCTGTTCCTTGATAGAGACAGAAGTGGAGAGAGTGAGACATTAATACACTATCCAAGTGAGCTATTTTGTGTGCCCTCTTCTCATTTCTAAGGGTCATATCAGTACCAAACAGCAGCTAATTCTTTGTGGACAGAATTAAAGTAATGAATAGTGTTGCCCAGTGATCTAGGAGGTGGTGCAGTAGATAAAGCACTAACTCTCAAGCATGAATAGCATTGCCCAGAGACATTTACATTTAAGAAAAATTTACCACCATGGGGCCAGGTGGTGGTGCACCTGCTTGAGTGTACATTTTACCGTGCTCAGGACCCAGGTTCAAGTCCCCAGTCCCCATCTGCAGGGGGAAAGCTTCATGAGTGGTCAAGCAGGGTTGCAGGTCTCTCTCTCTCTTTCTCTCCCCATCTCCATCTCCATCCCCCTTCCCTCTCAATTTCTTGCTATCTCTATCCAATAAATAAAGATAATTTTTAAAAAGAAAAATTTACCGGGAGTCGGGCTGTAGCGCAGCGGGTTAAGCGCAGGTGGCGCAAAGCACAAGGACCTGCATAAGGATCCCGGTTCGAGCCCCCGGCTCCCCACCTGCAGGGGAGTCGCTTCACAGGCGGTGAAGCAGGTCTGCAGGTGTCTATCTTTCTCTCCTCCTCTCTGTCTTCCCCTCCTCTCTCCATTTCTCTCTGTCCTATCCAACAACGACGACAACAACAATAATAACTACAACAATAAAACAACAAGGGCAACAAAAGGGAATAAATAAATAAAATAAAATATTTAAAAAAAAAGAAAAATTTACCATGTCTTTTTTTTTTTTTTAGCATAATGAGATTTTCAGCAAATGCCTAAAATCCTATAATGCCTGTTCTAGGTTTTTGTGACTGTCTACAGTTAAATATACTGTAGCTATCTTTAATTGTCTTTTTTCATAACCCAGGTGTTCTCACATGTGCTTCTACACTTGGGTTCACAGATTTCTAGATCAGTTTGATTTATATTTATTTACTTATTTTCCCTTTTGTTGCCCTTCTTTTTTATTGGTGCTGTGATTTTCCTCTATTTTGGTGAAATTATTTAATATCATTTGTAGAACTGGTAGTAATCTGTAGTAGATCAAATCAGGAATACTTAGAGTAAGAATATTAAGTTATTCAAGGGCTGAATGGTGGAATAACCTGGTTGAGCACACATGTTACAACAAACAAGGACCCAGGTTTAAGCCCCCAGGCCCTACCTGCAGGGGAAAAGCTTTGCAAGTGGTGAAGCAGGGCTGTCTCTCTTCCTCTCTTTCTCCCCCATCTTCACCTTCTCTCTTGATTTCTGATTGGCTCTATCTAATAAAGAAATAAGTAAAAAATTTTAAAAGGAATATTAGTTACTGATACTAACAGTTGAATCAGGATGCATAGATAGTTACCTTAAAACATATGTTAAGACCAAGTCCAGCTAGCCAGGTAAAAATTTTATCTAGAATTTATAAGAAATATATTGTTTAGACAACCAGCCATTGACATTTATAAGTTTCAGTGAGGGATAGATGGAAATGAATGGGTTTTCAGCAGAGAATTCTGATTATAAGTAGTCTTTTAGCTGTGAGACTGACATTCAGAAACCTGAACCAACATCTGGGAAAACAGGTGAGAACAAATAAGAACAGATTTGGAGTGACCCAGGAGGTGGCACAGTGGATAAAGCACTGGACTCTCAATCATGTGATCTTGAATTCAATCCCTGGCATCACATATGCCAGAGTGGTGCTCCCATGTTTTCTCTCTCTTACCCCTCTTCATCTTCAATTTCTCTCTACTCCTTTCTCTTTCTCTCTCTTTCTCACATTAATCTTTAAATAAACAAACAAAAAAATAGTTGTGAACCTATTAAGGTTTTTTTGTTTTTGTTTTTGCCTCCAGGGTTATCACTGGGGCTCAGTGCCTGCACTATGAATCCACTGCTCCTGGAGGCCATTTTTCCCATTTTGTTGCCCTTGTTATTGTTATCGTTGCCATTGCTGCTGCTGTTGTTGCATAGGACAGAGAGAAATTGAGAAAGATAGACACCTGCAGACCTGCTTCACTGCTTGTGAGACTACCTTCACCTTGCAGGTGGGAAACGGGGGGCTTGAACCAGGATCCTTATGCCGGTCCTTGTGCTTTGCACCATGTGAGCTTAACCTACTGCGCTACCACCCGGACCCCACCTATTATGTTTTTATTGCCACCAGGGTTATCACTGGGGCTCATTGCCTGTACCACAAACCTAGCAGCTTTTTTTTTTTCCTTTCTTTTTCTTTCTATTTCATTTGATTGGCTAGAGAAAGGTTGGGAGGGGGAGAGGGAAACAGAACTGAAGAGAGAATGAGAGACACCTACAGTCCTACTTCACCATATGTGAAGCATCACCCTTGCAGGTCAGGAGCAGGATCTTGAACCAGAGTCCTTGTCCATGGTAATGTGTGTGCTCAGCCAGCTGTGCCACTGCCTGGCCCTCAATGATTATTTTTCAAAAGGCCCTCTTGCATTTTGTTTTTTTGCCCTCACTACCTTTATTTTATTTATTTTAAAGATTTATGCATTTATTTTTACAAGAGAGGGAGAGACCAGAGTTCTTCTCAGCTCTGGCATATAAAGTGCCAGAGATCAAATCTGGAACCTCAGGCTTGCAAATCCTGCTACATAGCTGTTGTTCAACCTACTCTTTTAAATTTTAGTTAATAGCATACTTACAAATGTCTCTCCTGCAGGTTTCCCCACACACACGCACACACTGTAAATGATCAGCTAGTACAGGACTGGGGACCATCTGGCCATGAGCTTTATATATTGATTGTTCCCACCGTGCCATGGTGGGATGCAAAATTTAATAAATCTTAGAACTTTTTTCATAACAACATTAAGGGATAATTTTTTAAATGTTTTTTTTTTAATATTTATTTGTTCCCTTTTGTTGCCCTTGTTGTTTTGTTGTTGTAGTTATTATTGATGTTGTCGTCGCTGGATAGAACAGAGAAATAAAGGAGGGGGAAGACAGGAGAGAAAAATAGACACCTGCAGACCTGCTTCCCCACCTGTGAAGCAACTCCCCTAGTAGGTGGGGAGCCGGGGGCTCGAACCGGGATTCTTAAGCCGGTCCTTGAGTTTTGTGCCACCTGCGCTTAACCCACTGCGCTACCGAATGACTCCCAGGGATAATTTTTTTAAGTGGATAATTTTGCAGAGCCCACAAAATGACATTATAAATGTCAAGATGTCCCTTAGCAGAAAATAAGAGTCCCCACCCCTGAACTAGAGTCAACGAATAATGGAGACTATTCAGAAAACTATATGCATATTAATTACTATGGCTAAGTCTAGACAGGATTTGTTGACTCTTAAGAGACCAACCATTTCCTTGGTTATTACTTATGTTTTCATGAGTCAGTGTCTGAAAAAGTTTATATATTCATATTAACATGTGTTCATAATCTTTTCCCCATTTGCCATTTTCATCTGTCTGTAGGGTTGCAATAGTATCCAAATCTTTTGAAGGGAAAACTGATCACACAGAAGAATGGTATGGAACCCAGTACAAACAAGAAGCTATACCAGACGAAGTAATTAAGGTAGGGTGAGCACATCTGTAAATAAGTGTGACAATAGCAGAACACACAAGGCTGTAGTGAGATCCTGGTGTATTGCATCAAAGCAAAGGACTCTGGAGGAAGAGAGGGAAGAATGGGATACAGAGGGCACTGGGGTCCGGGTACATGCTGGTGGAAAGGGACCTAACTTAGGGAAGAGAGTGTTCTGCAGCCACCTTTTATGGGGAGATGAAAAGTTATACTCGTGTCAATAACTATACAGTAAGCTATTACCCCCCCCCATAAAATGATAAAAAGAAAAGAGGAAAAAAATGAGATTCATAGATCACCAGTTCCTTGCCCAGAATATAGAGTGTGGTGATCCATTGCTGTCTGCACTGTGCTAAGAGCAATGAACAAAGATCTGGAACTCAAATTTTTGTATGAAGACAGGTTCTTTGACTACCCTTTTATGTGTCTATCAGACCACCAGTGCTATACACCAGACTCTTTAAGGGTCATATAGTTACAGATCATTGAAATACACGGTACAAGAGAGGCAGAAGTGTCTTTTGTCAAAGAAGGTAGGAAGAATTCAAGTATGGAATGTTAAAATAAGGAACAAGGCTGTGATGAACTCAGTTTTGTTGTAAACATATCTCGGAAGAAGTGTCCCGGGGATATATCCAAAGGAAACAAAGACATCTGTCCAGAGAGACCTATGCACACCAATGTTCATAGTACCATGATTTGTTATAGCCCAAACATGGAAGTAAGCCAGATGCCCAACAACTGATAAGTGACTAAGAAAGTTATGGTATATACATGTACAATGGAATATTATGCAGCTGTTAGAAATGAGGAAGCCATCTTCTTTGCCTTATCTTGGACAAACCTAGAAGGGATCACGTTGAGTAAGATAAGCCAGAAAAGAAAAAATAACAGATGATCTCACTCATAGGTGGAAATTAAGAAGCAGGGCAGTAAGGGAAAACATAAGATGAAACTTGGACTGGGTATGGTGTATTGTACCAAAGCAAAGCACTCTGGGAAAAGGATTAATAGGATAGAGGGGGCACTGGGATCCTGGGGCAAGATGACAGAAGAGGACCTAAATTGAGAATCCAAGTTGATGAGGGAGAGAGTGTTTTACAGACACCTATCATGGAAAGATGAGAGGTTGTACTTAAGTGACAAAAACTATTCGTAAACCTCAACCCTTTCAATAAAGTGGAAATAAAGACAGAATGCTACTAAAATAATTCTAAAAATAAAATTACAGGACTTCACACATTGGATCTCAGCATGGTGAAATATTCGTGGAAGGAAGGAATGAAGCCTACAGATTATTCTTTAAAGGCTAAAACAAACCTATCACCATTTTCTGTGTTTCTGGCTTAGAGTCTCAACCTCAACTGGTCATTTTTGGAGATATGTGAAAAGGGAAGATGGTACTAGAGATACCAACTCAGATTTCATGAAAAGCTATCATTAGATCTTGGAGGAGTAATTTCTTTAATCCTTTTTTATAGATAACTCTTTTTTTTTTCTCTTTCTTTATTGGAAAGATTAATGGTTTACAGTCAACAATAAAATATAATCGTTTGTACATGTGTAACATTTCTCAGTTTTCCACGTAACAGTTAAACCCCCTCTAGATCCTCCTCTGCCATCATGGAGGGGTAATTTCTTAATGTACAGTAGAAAATACTGTGTGACATTAGCCCTCTTAATATTTGCATGTTAAGCAAAATGACTTAAAGTTCTTAAATCAGACTATTGATTTTGTGTGTGTGCTATTATTATTCACTCAGAAATGGCAGAATGCTGACCTGAATGGGAAATTTAAACTACCAACAAAAAATGAATTTATTCCTACAAATTTTGAGATTTTATCATTAGAAAAGGAAGCATCACCATACCCATCTCTTATTAAGGTAATGTGTCCTTTTCCATGTGTGGGTGAACCTATCATAGGGGAGTAGGGAGATATTTCCTTCAATTTGATATTATCTTGATTTGGGAGACTTATATTCTAAGAAGTGCCAAAAAGTTAGATACCAATTATTGCAAGAAATGTTAAAAGGTAGGCCTGAGAGCCAGTGCATTAAATAAATCACTGGTACTTTCAAACATGAAATCCTGAGTTCTGTCTCTGGCATTCCATGTGCCAGAGTGCTGTGCTAGTTCTCGGTGTCTCACATGTTATTTTTTTTCCCCAGTTTTTTAAATTTTATTTTATTTTGGATAGAGGCAGAAAGAAGGAATGGGCAAATAGGGAGAAAGATAAACACCTGCAGTCCTGCTTTACTGCTTGTGACGCTTTACCCCACAAGTGGAGACTGGGGGCTTGAACCTGGATCCTTCCATATGATAATGTGTGCGCTCAACCATATGTGCCACCACCCAACCTTCTCCCCGCCTCCCCACATACCACATTTTAAATAAATTAAATATTTTTTTCAAGAAATACTAAACGTCTGGAGATGCTAAAGCAAGGAAAACTATTAAACAATATAGAATTTATTATTCCAGGAATTTATCCCATATTCGCAGAAGATCCAATAAGGAAGTAGATTCATATTGTATTATGAAAGAGGTCAAAAAATAATATCTAAAGCCTAGATGAAAACATACCCAATGAAAACTGTTGAACTGTTTTTTTTTTAAATATTTATCCCCTTTGGTTGCCCTTGTTGTTTTATTGTTGTAGTTATTATTGTTGTTGTTGGATAGGACAGAGAGAAATGGAGAGAGGGGGGGAAGACGGGAAGAGAAAGATAGACACCTGCAGACCTCCTTCACTGCCTGTGAAGCGACTCCCCTACAGGTGGGGAGACAGAGGCTCGAACTGGGATCCTTACGCCAGTCCTTGCTTTGCACCATATGTACTTAACCTTTAATCTGCTGCACTACTGCCCGACTCCCAAATTCCTGTTTTTTATAAATGGTTCTTTTTTTATTTATCTTTTTATTTATTTATTGTAGAGACAATCAGAAATTGAGAGGGAAAGAGACAGAGAGACATCTGCAGCCCTGCGTCACCACTTGTGAAGCTTTCCCCCTGCAGGTGGGGACCAGGGTTTGAACCTGGGTCCTTGCGCACTGTTATGTGTGCACTTAACCAGGTGCGGCCACCGCCTGGCCCCCATAAATGGTTCTTTCTTATGGAGTAGCTATATACAGTTAAGTCATTGGGAAGGGAAGGTGAAAAGAAGTTCTTTTTCTTTTCCCAAATATTTTCATGTTACTGTTTCACAGTTTGGATAAATTATATAGGAAATAGATTGAATTATTACAGCACATTTTTGTTCCTAAATTAACTTCTTTTAAGCTTACCATTTGAGATATCTGTATTTTCTTCAAATGACCTAACATTTAGATTAACTCAATAAGATTTAGTATTTTCATAGGTAAAAGATAATTTAACGGGAGTCGGCAGTAGCGCACTGTGTTAAGTGCACGTGGCACAAAGCGCAAGCACCGGCTTAAGGATCCCGGTTCGAGCCCCCAGCTCCTCACCTGCAGGGGAGTCACTTCACAGGCGGTGAAGCAGGTCTGCAGGTGTCTGTCTTTCTCTCCCCTTCTCTGTCTCCCCTCTTCTCTCCATTTCTCTCTGTCCTATCCAACAACAGTAATAACTACAATAAAACAAGGGCAACAAAAGAGAAAATAAATAAATACTTAAAAAATTTTTTTAAAGATAATTTAACTTGAAAATCTTAATTACTGGGAGTCGGGTTGTAGCGCAGCGGGTTAAGCGCAGGTGGCGCAAAGCACAAGGACCGGCATAAGGATCCCGGTTCGAATCCCGGCTCCCCACCTGCAGGGGAGTCGCTTCACAGGCGGTGAAGCAGGTCTGCAGGTGTCTGTCTTTCTCTCCTCCTCTCTGTCTTCCCCTCCTCTCTCCATTTCTCTCTGTCCTATCCAACAATGACAACAACAATAATAACTACAACAATAAAACAACAAGGGCAACAAAAGGGAATAAATAAATAAAATAAATATTTAAAAAAAAAAGAAAATCTTAATTACGAGTCCCCAGCTTCCCACCTGCAGGAGAGTCACTTCACAAGCGGTGAAGCAGGTCTTCAGGTGTCTCCTTTTCTCTCCTTCTCTGTCTTCCCCTTCTCTCTCCATTTCTTTCTGTCCTATGCAACAACAATGACAACAACAATAACTACAACAACAATTTTTTTTAAAAGGGCAACAAAAGGGAAAATAAATAATAATTTTTTTAAGTTACTTAAAAGAAAATCTTAATTACTAATGAGACAAGTTATAGATTATGATATTCAAAGAAAAAACTTGTTCATTTCTCCTATTTGTTTACTTGTTTTAAATAGACCTCAGCATAAGTCAAGGAGAACACTAAACTATTTACTTCTCTTGTCATAGTTTGAAGTGAATACTTATGACTATATTTAATATAGTATGAATGGAGAGTCAAGATATTGGCTTAATTATTCATACTTGGCTGTTAGCTATATATTGCTTCTAACAGTTACTCCAGTATTCAGCATTTCAAAGCAACAAACATTTTTTTTTTATATGACACATTTAAATACATAGTATTCTTTTTTCTCTCTTTTTTATTGGGGAATTAATGTTTTACATTCAACAGTAAGTACAATAGTTTGTACATGCATAACATTCCCCAGTTTCCCATATAACAATACAACCCTCACTAGGTCCTCTGAATCCTTCTTGGACCTGTATTCTCCCCACCCACCCACCCCAGAGTCTTTTACTTTGGTGCGATATGCCAATTCCATTTCAGGTTCTACTTGTGTTTTCTTTTCTGATCTTGTTTTTCAACTTCGGCCTGAGAGTGAGATCATCCCATATTCATCCTTCTGTTTCTGACTTATTTCACTCAACATGATTTTTTCAAGGTCCATCCAAGATCGGCTAAAAACGGTGAAGTCACCATTTTTTACAGCTGAGTAGTATTCCGTTGTGTATATAGACCACAACTTGCTCAGCCACTATCTAATGTTGGACACCTGGGTTGTCAAAGCAACAAACATTTATTTTATCTCACATAGTTCATGAATCTGGAAATTGGTTAGTTGAATACTTCTGATTCAAGGTCTTTCATGGAGTTATGTTCAGGGGGCCAGGCAGTGATGCACCTGATTATGCGCACTACATTACGAGCATTACAATGCTCAAGGACCTAGGTTGAAGTCCCTGAGCCCCTCCTGCAGGGTCAAAGCTTCACAAGTAGTGAAGCAGGACTGTAGGTGTTTCTCTGTCTTTTTCCCTCTCTACCTCCCTTCTCAATTTCTCTGTCTCTATCCAATAATAAATAAATACATAATGCACAAAGTTATATTCAGAACAGAGGTGGGTTGTTCTCCTAAGTTCAGTTGTATAATTGTCAACAAGCCCTAATTCATCACAACATGGTCCTCTCCATAAAGTTATTTGACATTGCAGCTGTTTTCTTCCAGAGTGAGTGATCCAAGAGACAAAGTCATGGTCACAAAAGAAGCCACTATTTTTTTAAAAATATTTATTTGGGAGTTGGGCGGTAGCGCAGCGGGTTAAGCGCAGGTGGCGCCAAACTCAAGGACTGGCAAAAGGATCCAGGTTTGAGCCCCCGGGTCCCCACCTGCAGGGGAGTCGCTTCACAGGCGGTGAAGCAGGGCTGCAGGTGTCTGTCTTTCTCTCCTCTTCTCTGTCTTCCCCTCCTCTCTCCATTTCCCTCTGTCCTATCCAACAACAATGACATCGATAATAACTAAAACAATAAAACAACAAGGGCAACAAAAGGGGAATAAATAAATAAATAAAACTTTAAAAATATATTTATTCATTTTTCCCTTTTTGTTGCCCTTGTTTTATTATTGTAGTTATTGTTGTTGGTATTGATGTCGTCGCTGTTGGATAGAACAGAGAGAAATGGAGAGAGAAGGGGAGACAGAGAGGGGGAGAGAAAGACACCTGTAGACCTGCTTCACTGCTTGTGAAGCGACTCCCTTGCAGGTGGGGAGCCGGGGTCTCGAACGGGGTTCCTTATGCAAGTCCTTGTGCTTTGCGCCAGCTGCACTTAACCTCTGCCCTTTTTTAAAAAAATATATATATATTTATTTATTCATTTTTCCCTTTTTGCCACTACGTATTTTAAGTATTGTAATCTCAGAGGTATCAGATCTCCACTCCAATGATACTCTCTTGATCAAGCAGATCAACTGTGGCCCAATTTGGGAAAGAGGCCTACACTAGGGTATGAATTCCAGCAGGCAGGAGTCATTGCAATCTACCTTATAGACTGGCTGCCATATGGCCCTAGTGATCCTGCATCTGTATCCCAGTGTCTAGAAAATGGAGACTGAAAAGTTTGTATTGGTTTCTTCAGCCTATTAATCCTCTGCCTTTGCCCCATGTCCCTAACTTAATGTAGACCAAAGGATGATTTCCCTGTCCTACTAGAATTACCAGCTTCACAGCTGCTAACCTCCTTAACAGGCTTCACAGTCATGAAATGAAAGCGTTCCCAGAATAAAATTGAACTATTTCCTTTGTCATTCTCTTGGAGAATTATTTCATATGCTTTGTTTTTATAATCAGATTATTTCTCCATCACAGGATACAGCTATGAGCAAACTCTGGTTCAAACAAGATGATAAGTTTTTCTTGCCGAAGGCTTGTCTCAACTTTGAATTTTTCAGGTATGTAGAATGAATCTAGCTACAAGCTTATAAAAAAAAGTAATCCTATTTTTAAAAAGTTTTCTTTGCCTTTTTGAGGGCTAATGTCTAGAAATAAAAGGAGTTGAGAATAATGTAACCCAGGTAAGGGAAGGCTCTTTCTGTTAGTAAAGGTTGTTAGTTCTACCTTTCCATTGATTGTTAAACCCTTTAACTGAAATTATTTCTGTTAGCTATTAGGAAAGCCTTCTTCACCTTCAGAATTTTTAAATCTAGGATTACTGTATAGATTCACTCAGAAGTTTCATTAAAGAAAGGTTGAATAATTTGAGGTACAGTATGTTTTGTGTTTGGTTTTTTAGTTGAGATTTGTCTGTTTTATGGGGAGGTGGGGGATCTTGAGCTGCCAGAGTCCCACTCCAATAGCTTGTGTAGCATCAGAAATCAAACCAGGAGCCTCATAGATGCAAGTCCTGTGCTCTGTCAATTTAGCTGTCTCCCTGATCTTGCTTTTGTAATCCTTAAATTTGTCCAAAAGAGATTGTGGTTACTGAATTATCTGGAGCCCTTTTAGCCCCATAGTTTTCTGGAACCCTTTGTAATTGCTTTGTCTATCCCTGATTTGTCCATTTAAAAGTGATTTTTGGGGAGTCGGGCTGTAGCGCAGCGGGTTAAGCACAGGTGGCGCAAAGCACAAGGACCGGCATAAGGATCCCGGTTCGAACCCCGGCTCCCCACCTGCAGGGGAGTCGCTTCACAGGCAGTGAAGCAGGTCTGCAGGTGTCTTATCTTTCTCTCCTCCTCTCTGTCTTCCCCTCCTCTCTCCATTTCTCTCTGTCCTATCCAACAACGACAACAACAATAAAACAAGGGCAACAAAAGGGAATAAATAAATAAAATAAATATTTTTTTTAAAAAGTGATTTTTAGGGAGTCGGCGGTAATGCAGCGGGTTAAGTGCAGGTGGCACAAAGCACAAGGACCGTTGTAAGGGTTCAAGCCCCCAGCTCCCCACCTGCAGGGGAGTCGTTTCACAAGTTGTGAAGTAGGTTTCCAGGTGTCGATCTTTCTCTCCCCCTCTCTGTCTTCCCCTCCTCTCTCCATTTCTTTAGGTCCTGTCCAACAGTGATGACGTCAATAACTACAACAATAAAAAACAAGGGTAGCAAAAGGGAATAAATAAAAATAATCACTTTTTAAAAAAGTGATTTTTAATTTAAAAAGGTACATATTTAGTAAAATTATTGCAGTGATTTCTCAGATAAATTTTCAGTTCATCTCTCTCTCTTTTTTTTTTTCCTCCAGGGTTATTGATGAGGTTTGGTGCCTTCACCACAAATCCACTGCTTCTGGGGGCCATTTTTCCCTCATTTTTGTTGCTCTTTTATTGTTATTGCTATTGTTGTGGGATAGGACAGAGAGAAATCAAGAGAAATGTGGAAGACGGGAGAGAAAGACCCCTGCAGACCTTCTTTTACTACTGTGAAGCTAACCCCCCCCCCCATAGGTCTTGACCAGAATCCTTACTTAGGCCGGTCCTTGTGCTTACGCCATGTATACTTAACCCACTGTGCCACTGCCCAGTCCCCTGTAGTTTGTATTTCTTTTTTTTTTTAATATTTATCTATTTATTTATTCCCTTTTGTTGCCCTGGTTGTCTTCTTGTTGTAATTATTATTATTGTCGTCATTGTTGGATAGGACAGAAAGAAATGGAGAGAGGAGGGGAAGACAGGGAGGGGGAGAGAAAGATAGACACCTGCAGACCTGCTTCACCGCCTGTGAAGCGACTCCCCTGCAGGTGGGGAGCCGAGGGCTCAAACCGGGATCCTTATGTCAGTCCTTGGGCTTTGCGCCACGTGCGCTTAACCCGCTGCACTACCACCGGACTCCCAGTAGTTTGTATTTCTAAACATAGATAGTAACTGTAAAAATGCCCACCTGGTAGTATGCTGCTTTACCATGAAGCCCAGATTCTAGCTTGGCCCTATGACACTGAAAGAAGTTTCAGTTCTGTGATGTCTTTCCCTCTCTCCTTTTGTTAATGCCTCTGTCTCCATCTTTCTACCTGAAATAGCTAGCCTGGAGTTGTGAAGGTTTGTTAATGGTCAAAGTAATAATACAGCAACAAAAATAAAAAATAGTTGTCATATTTTTTATTAAATTTTATTCCAAAAATTAGCTTGACATGAAGTTATGACTAGATCTATTTTAAATGTTTCGTGGGGCCAGGTGGTAGCACACCTGTTTAAGCGCTCACATTACAGTATGCAAGGACCCAGGTTCAAGCCCCTGATCCCCACCTGCAGAAGGAAAGCTTCATGAGTGGTGAAGCAGGGCTGCAGGTGTCTCTCTGTCTCTCTCCTTTTCTATCTCCCTCTCCCTTCTTAATTTCTCTCTGTCTCTATACAATAATAAAGATAAAAAATTTTAAAGTTTTGTAAAGGGAAAAAATAGGTTAAAAGTTAATCAATTCATCAAGTATTTTTTTATAAATTATAGTGATATAAACATTGTGCATTCTCTCTCTTTTTTTTCCTTTGCTCAGCTCTAGCTTATAGTAGTACAAGAGATTGAATGAACCTCAGGCCTCAGGCATGAGAGTCTCTGAATAAACATTGTGCTATCTTAACTTACCCTGTTATGTCTTATAATAGAAAACTTACAGATCTAGAGCTATGCTGAAGTTATTTTTTACAAAAACATAGGCTGGACAGTTATAACTTGGTGTTTGCACAAAGCCATTACAGAACTGATTTTGTGACCAGGCAAAATCACTCATCAGAACATGCAACTTGCATGCCTGAGGCCTCAGGTTCAATTCCACCAGGTGTGCTTAACCCACTGCGCTACTGCCCAACTCCCCTCGGGTTCAGTTCCCAGCACCATATATGCCAGAGTGGAACTCAGACCTCTCACTATCATGAAATATTTTTTTGAAACTGATTTCATTTTTTCAGAGTGATGTTTTTAGCATACTAAGCAGCTTGTCACCACTTTATTTTGCTTCTTAGAATACTTTTAAAAAAATTTTTTAAATTTATTTTTGAGAGAGATGCAGAGAGAGAGAGAAACACCAGAGCACTACTTAGCTCTGGCTTATGGTGATACGGGGGATTGAACCTGGGACTTAGGAGCCTCAGGCATGAGAGTCTGTTTGCATAACCATTATTCTGTCTCTCCCGCCCTTAAATTTTTATTTATAAATGGAAATATTGACAAGACCATAAGATAAGTTAACAATATTTATATACTTTTTCCATAGAATACTTTTTTTTTTTTTTTTTTGCCTCCTGGGATATCGCTGGGGCTCAGTACCTGCACTACTACAAATCCACTGCTTCTGGAGGCTATTTTTTCCCCTTTTGTTGCTCTTGTTGTTTTATCATTGTTGTGGTTATTATTATTATTGATGTTATTGTTGTTGAATAGGACAGAGAGAAATCGAGAGAGGAGGGGAATACGGGGAGAAAAAGATAAGACACCTGCAGACGTGCTTCACCACTTGAAGCAACCCCCCTGCAGGTGGGGGAGTCGAGGGCTGGAACTGGGATCCTTACACTGGTCCTTGGCTTTGCGCCACATGCACTTAATCCACTGAGCTACCGCCCAGCTCCCCCATAAAATACTTTTTAAGAGAGTGATATATGACCAAACCTAGCAATCTTCCCATCTCCCACTGTTCATCATTCCTCTTTTAAACAGTCTAGCTACAAATCCACTGCTTTTAATGCAGTCCATTAAAAGCATTAGTTGGGCCTGGCTAGTGGTGCCTCCACACATTACCATACACAAAGGCCCAAGTTCAAATCCCCTTTCAACACCTGCCTGGGGGGATCTTATTGAGCAGTAGATCAACTGTCTCTCTTTCTCTTTCTTTGTATTTCCTTCTCTATCATAAAAGAAAAAGGGGAAATGGCCTCTGGAAATAGGGTAATCCTAGTGCAGGCACTGAGTCTCAGCAGGTGCCCTAGTTTCCAGAAAATAAAAATAAAAAACATCTCTGTTGGCAACTGGGAAGTGGCACAGTAGATAAAGTATGGAACTTTCAAGCCTAAGTTTCCTAGTTCAGTGCCCATCATCACCTGTGCCAGAATCAATGTGCCAGAGTGATGCTCTGGTTCTCTCTTGCTCATTAGTTAATAAAGACTTAAGAAATCTGTTTGCACTAAGCTCCCTCTGGATAGATTCTGGTCTTCCCACAGGTAAAACACCATTAAGTTTCTTATACAATCTTAGAGAAAAAAAAAAAGTCTTAGAGAAATTTTCCCTGTATGTATATACTGTTAACTTTTTCAGAAACAGGATTATGCTGTACATACGTATAGTTTTTAAAGTGGACTTAGGCTTAAGCATATAACATCTGATTGCAAAATAATTTTTAATTAATGACCAGATTTTAAGCATTACAGTTTGATTATATTTATTTTATATTTTTTAATATTTTATTTATTAACTAATGAAAGGGATAGGAAAGAGAAGGAGAGAGAGAGAGAGAAAGAACCAGACACCACTCTGGTACATGTGCTGCGGGGAATTGAACTCAGGACCTCATGCTTGAGAGACCAATGTTTTATCCACTGCGCCACCTCCTAGACCACAGAATATGTTTATTTTTAAAAGTTAGTTTAGGCTAGGGATATAGCTCAGTGGGAGAGCACTTATGTAAGGAACCTTTTTTCCTTCTGAGCAAAAAACCAAAAACAAAGCAAATAATAGATAGAAAGAAAAAAAAAAAGAAGAAAAAGTTGTTCAGAGTCCTCTCAATTTCACCAGCTCTGTGGACATTATATTACAGTACTTCTTGTAACTGTGCTGTGTCAGTGTTATATTGCTTTATGTTCCCAGACTGGGTTTTTTGTTTGTTTTTATTGTTGTTCTTTGACTCTTCATTTTTACCTAGGAGTTTGCATAGGTGCTTCTTTTGTTGACTTTTATTTTTGTAAGTGGTAATGTGTCTGTGTCTGAGCTGCTTTTTTAAAAACTAAAGAAGGAAGTATTGTACTATACCTAAAATACTTCTTATAATTGAGTGGCACAGGTCTGGAAGGTAACTCAGCAGTGCAGTGGAGTATTCGCCATGTGTGCATTAGACCATACATATGACCTCTGGAGCCACATGAGTGCAACAAAAACAAAACAAGACAGAAACCTGTGCATAGTGGAGCAATCCTTTGTGCTCTCTCATACTCTCTCTTACAGTACAAGGAGACAAGTTGGGCTGGAAGTTGACTCAGCTGTAGAAAGCATTCGTGAGTGACCCGGGAGGTGGTGCAGTGGGTAAAGCACTGAACTCTCAAGTGTGAGGTCCTGAGTTCAGTCCCCGGCAGCACGTGTACCAGAATGATGCCTGGCTCTTTCTCCTCCTATCTCTCTCTTTAATAAATAGATAAAATCTTAAAAAAAAAAAAAAAAAGAAGAAGAAGAAAAGAAAGAAAAAATATTCATGAGTCCCTGAGTTGGATCTCTAGCACCACATATGACCCAGAGGGATAAAGAATAGGAAGGCTATCAGGGAGGGGATGGGATACGGAGTTCTGGTGGTGGGAATTGTGTGGAGTTGTACCCCTCTTATCCTATGGTTTTGTCAATGTTTGCTTTTTATAAATAAACAAACAAAAAGAAAATAGTGAAAGAGACTTCCATTACATTTTCCAAGCAGAGAATCATTTATACTGTTGTAGAATTTGCTCTTAGTTTTAACTCTAAATGAGCAAGCATTTTGACCCTCTTTTGCTTTACTATTAACTTTGATAAAATACTTGGTTTTCCTGTCAACATGTTAATCGTATTTACCATGCTACTAAGATAGTGGAGCTTGAAATCTACCAGTGTCGGGTTTCTTACACTAGCTGTATCTGCAGCCTGTGGGCAGCTCCATTCCTCCAGAGATCCCACATGGATGTCTCTAGGACTCACTTCTTTGCTTCTTAGTTTGTCCCTTTTTCTAGAGAGTCCTTGCTTGGCTATTTTATGTAAGCTGAGAATTCTTCCTTACCACTACCATTGATCTCTCCTATACCCCTTACTCTGCTTAATTTTTCGCTATACAACTGTCTACCTGATATATTCTATTTAAATGTGCTATTTATCTCCTACAGAGATAATAATGCTAGTAATAATATAATGATGTCTTAAACTCCAAAGACAAGAGCCTAACTCTGTCATATAATACTTTGTTGATTGAATGAGTCTTACTTTTCATAAAAGTAAGCAGTGTCATAGTCAAATTAGTAGGTCGTTTGATTGTATTTGAATCTGGTTCTGTTTCTCCTAGCCCAGGTGAGACAGAAAACTTAATGTTTCTTATTTGGGAAAAGAAGGTTTAGGTGACCTATGTGGTTTCAATTAGCTCTTGTATGCTATAAATTTTCCTCCTTATTGCTTTTTCTCACTTAAATATTTTCCAGCTTTCTAAGTTTTTCTTAGTTCTGGCTATATGGGGAAGTTATCATTTTACTGACCCTTTAGTTTTATTTGTTTGGGTAGAAGTTCAGCGATAAGCTTAACATTTTTCATAGATCTCAGTTTATATAGTGTTGTCTTTTTAAATTTTTTTAAATATTTATTTATTTCCCCTTTTGTTGCCCTTGTTTTTTATTGTTGTTGTAGTTATTGTTGTTATTGAAGTCGTCATCACATAGGACAGAGAGAAATGGAGAGAGGAGGGGAAGACAGGGGGAGAGAAAGATAGACACCTGCAGACCTGCTTCACAGCTTGTGAAGCGACTCCCCTGCAGGTAGGGAGCCAGGGGCTCGAACCGGGATCCTTACGCCAGTCCTTGCGCTTAACCGACCGCACTACCACCTGACTCCCAGTGTTGTCTTTTAAAAAATTAGTTAATTTATTTTATAGAGAGATTGAGAGGGGCGGAGGAGATAGAGACACCTGCAGCCCTGTTCCACCACTTGCAAAGCTTTCCCCCTGCAGGTGGGGACCAGGGGCTTGAACTCAGGTCCTTGTGCACTGTAGTTTGTGTGCTCAACCAGGTGCAGCACCCGGCCCCATCAGTTTACATAATCACAACACACAAGCTTCTCAAATTCTTCTCTTGGCTACCAAGAGCGCAGCTTGTTTAATAGAAAGGAGAGGCTTGCAAAGGCTATGTCAGTTCCATCAGCCGTGCTGCCCCCTACTAACCCAACTGCAGCTTAGCCTTCTCACACCATCCAGTGTCAGCCATTCATACATGGCACGTGTGAAGCTTCTTATTCAAGTATCTTTAAGATTTGTCTTTTATTTTTTTTCTTTTTTATCCTAAGAAGAAACAAACTTAATAATTCTGAATATATCCTCAGGAAAGTATATTAACTGGTGTTCAGTTTCTTGATCCATCTCGAAAGGCCCCATCACATTGGAAAGTAATAAATCAGCTATTTTACTGTCAACATTTTCTTCCAGCCCATTTGCTTATGTGGACCCCTTGCACTGTAACATGGCCTATTTGTACCTTGAGCTCCTCAAAGACTCACTCAACGAGTATGCATATGCAGCAGAGCTAGCAGGCTTGAGCTATGACCTCCAAAATACCATCTATGGGATGTATGTAAGTACCCACACCTTAGAGCCTTCCACTCATCAACATTTTTTATATTGATTTGATGGAAGCATTTTTGATTGAGGGTATGAGTTTAATTTCTTTTCAAAAAAAAGCTTTATGGCTAGTCATATTTTCTCATTTAATTTTTAAGTTGACTCATGTATTCAGCAATATGCCATTCATATTATGCGAATTTTCCTTCATTTATTTTATTTTTTTAAACATCTTTCATCAGATTGCCATATTTTTCTCCTCAAACAGAATTGGTTTAGATCTCATTCATTCTCTATCTGAAGTCTTGGTCTTTGACACCAGCGAATGAAATCTTGCTGCTATTATAGAACATAAGGTCAGCCTGTACTATATTCCTAGAAATTCAGATCATGAGGCTGCATATCCATACTCTTCAGTCATGTTTCTCCATTACCATGTCACTGCTTGAGGTATCAAAGCATTTCTTTTGTTTTTCTTTTTGTTAGTCGCTACATTTATGCTGATCCTCTCCATTGCAACATGACATACCTGTTTATCAGGTTATTGAAGGATGATTTAAAAGAGTATACATATGCAGCACGCCTCTCAGGTTTGAGCTATGGCATTGCATCAGGAATGAATGCAATACTTGTAAGTAAAATGAAAACCAAAGAAAAGGTGCCACATCTTTGAAGCATTATGTTGAGCTTGAGAAGACTATTAACTTCTGCATTCTTAAATAAGAAGATGGATGGTTTTTCCTTGCACCTTTTTAATGATTGAAGAGCTCAGATTATTATTAGTTCCACTAATGAATAACTCGATAGAACTCAATAGAGTTCATTGCATCTTGTGAATATGTATGTGTGCTATCCCCCCCTTTTCTTTTGCATGTTCCCGTGCTTGAAATATTTAACATGTTAATTGTGACAGCATGTTATTTGTTCCATGTAACTGAATTCATTGATATCTGTTAGTCCGAAATAGCCATGGTTATTGTTGGGGTGCTTATACTTGACTTACATATGAGCCTACTTGATATCTTCTGACATTAGTAGAAAGGTCCTGTGTTCAAGTACATCTGACATTTTGACTTAATTTATTTTGTAATGTGTATCATTAACTACTTTTCAGTGTGTTTTAAGATAATCATTCTTAAATGCATCCCAAAAATAACTATTTTCTTTCTCTTGAATCTGTTTCTAATATGTTTCCAAACTTAATTTAATTTCAAAATTAATATCCCCTTTTATGGCACACATTCATCTTCACTTTTCTCAAAAATACATTTTATGTCTTAGTATAAACTAATATGAGAGCATGTGCTGCATACTCCTTTTGGAAAAATTCTTATCCGTAATTGTTCAGACTTTTCAAGTTTTATTTTCCAGTGACTTCTTCATATAAGTAAAACTTCTGTTTTTGTTTAGTGTAAAAGAGTGTTTTAACCTATCCTCAGCATCCTGGGAAATTCAAAACTCAGGGAACATGTACAAATTATTGTATTTACTGTCGAATGTAAAACATTAATTCCCCAATAAAGAAATTTTAAAAAGAAAGAAAACACTGGAGGTGATTATGCTAGTTGATATAAAGAGGTCAAAGACCAAAAAAAAAGGGATAAAAAAATAATAAAATAGGGCTGGGGAGACAGCATAATGGTTAAGCATGAGGCTCCAAAGTCCCAGGTTCAGTCCCCAGCTCCACCATAAGCCAGAGCTGAGCAGTGCTCTGGTAGCTCTCCCTGTGTATCTTTCTCTCTGTAGCCCTCTTTCACTAAAAATAAATAAATAAAATCTTTAAAAATAAATAAAATAAATCCCAAGTAGAAAAGTAATAACCTGTTGTTTATTACTTTTCAACTGTTAAGTTTCAGTAGGATATTATTATTATAAGCATTTTTGTAACAAAAAGTATTGTATTGTGAGCTGTCTGCTCATCAGCCTAGTTCCCGTGTTTTATGATGTGCTTGCCCATCACTAGTCACCTTCCCACCTGTTGAGGTCTTGCCTATCATTTTTCACAAGAGGCTTTCCTGCAATTTTTTTTTATTTTTACTTTTTGAAAACATACCTCAGTTTATTTTTTTCCTTTATCCTGCAGGTTTTTTACTTTTTTTTTTTTTTTTTTTTTTTTTTACCAGAGCAGTAATCAGCTCTGGTTTCACTTACAGTGATACGGGGTATTGAACCTGAACTTTTAGAGTCTCAGACACGAGAGTCTCTTGCATAACCATTATGCTATCTACCCCTGCCCAAGGCTTTCCTAGGTATTTAGGCTGTAGTGAATCCTCTGCTGCTATGAGTGCTACCATATAGAAATATAATAGGCATCCCCCAATTTTCAAACCTTATGCTTTCAAAGACTAATATAGTAAATTATCCAAAGGCAAAATCCTAATGTAGTACATTCACTGTATCTTCACTGTTTTGCCATCATTGGCTTTTTTAGGGACAGCAACACAATTCACCAAATAAGCAAGTAATAATATATATAAATTTTTACTGGACAACACTGAATGAGGAAAGTGGCAAAATATCATATAATACAAAGTAGGGATTGCCTGATTTAAAAAAATGTTATCATTATTTATTGGATAAAGACAGTCAGGAATCAAAAGGGAAGGAGATGATAGAGAGGAAGAGTGACAGATACATGAAGCACCGCTTTACCACTTGTAAAGCTTTCCCCCTACAGAGGGGGAGCTGGGGCTCCTGGGCCCTTGTGCATTGTACCATGTGCCCGTAACCAGGTGTGCCTGGCCCCAGGAACTGTCTGGTTTTGCCAAAGGTGTATTTAACTGTAAACAATTTAGTCGTGTCCAGTACTTTGCTAGATGACACTTGTCTGTGTGTTTATCACCTCTAAAAACCTAAAGCCTGTTGTTAGTTAGAATTTTTTTTATACATCACACTCATTCTGTAATTTCAGTTCACAGGTAAGTTTTCCTTTATTTTGTTTATGAATATCAAAATCCTGCTTTTAGGTATTAGTAAATAATATTAATATGCCTAGGTGTTAAACTGTCTAGTGAGAAGTTAGATAAATTTTATGGTTCACTTTTACATTTGGAAGCTATTTCATGATATTTTAGATTTTAAATACCCTCAACTCTTTCTGTAGCTCTCCGTGAAAGGTTACAATGACAAGCAACCAATTTTGTTAAAGAAGATTATTGAGAAAATGGCTACCTTTGAGATTGATGAAAAAAGATTTGAAATTATCAAAGAGGCGGTACGTCTTCTAAGCTCACTTTTATAATTGGTTTTTTATTCATAGGTAGTGTTGTGTTCTGAACGTTGCAATCTGCATACCATGTCACCTTAAGACAACCTATTGGGAGTCGGGCGGTGGCGCAGCGGGTTAAGCGCACATGGCGCAAAGCACAAGGACCGGCATAAGGATCCCAGTTCAAGCCCCTGGCTCCCCACCTGCAGGGGAGTTGCTTCACAGGCGGTGAAGCAGGTCTGCAGGTGTCTATCTTTCTCTCTCCCCCTCTGTCTTCCCCTCCCCTCTCTATTTCTCTCTGTCCTATCCACCAACAATGACATCAGTAACTACAACAATGTTCAGCAACAAGGGCAACAAAAGGGAAAATAAATAAATTATTTTTAAAAATTAAAAAAAAAAGACAGCCTGTTTGGGCTTACTATATCTCCTGCTTAACTTCAACTCGTGGTTGACATGATTATAGAAAACTGGGATGAATGGCAACTTTATGAGTGAGGGATACCTTTTAGTTGTACACTAGAAGAAATTATCACCAGTTTTCAAATGAGTCAATGCTATTTCTGTACATGTCTGTTTTGCTCACTTAGACCTTTGGAATGGCCAAAGTACTGAAACACCAGCCGTAACTTTCTGAGAGGATGAAAGATGGCCCATACTGTAAGCACTTAGAATATATGTCAGATGATAAGGCTAACACAGTAACCTGCACCTAGAAGAGCCATGCCCTCTCAGGATCAGGGAGGATTTAGCCCCATTCTTAATTCCTTAACTTCAAAATCAGAGAAAGAAAGACATCATTCTACATCCCAGCAACAAATGATTTATACAAAATGAAATTTGACTATAGTTGATCCTTTGAAATCACGTTGAAAGGATGTATTAAATTAGCAAAATCATGCCTTCCTTTACCAGTATATGCGATCTTTGAACAACTTCCGAGCTGAACAACCCCACCAGCATGCTATGTACTACCTCCGCTTGCTGATGACTGAAGTGGCATGGACGAAAGATGAATTAAAAGAAGCTCTGGATGGTGAGACTCTTTCATACTTGTATTGAGTGCTTTATCCCCCCCCCCCAAATATTATTTTTGTTTTTCCTGCTACATACAATGTTCACGTTTCCCAAAGAACTCACATCTTTGGTTCTACCAAAGCCAGGTGTTCATACTTTGTAATATAACCATGACAGCTTTTAAGTTCAGTTTAGTCACATTCATTTTTTGTCTTTTCAACTTGAACTCACAATAGTTTGTTATTACTGTTCATGGATTACTGTAGCTAACTAGATGTTTGACATAAGTTTTTCCTTTGATGATACTGAAATTTTCAGAAGGAAAAAGTTTGAGCTTGAAAGTCTTAATCACAGGGGCCAGGCGGTGTGCACCTGGTTGAGTGCATATGTTATAGTACTCAGGGACCCGGGTCCGAGCCCCCGATCCACACCTACAGGGGGAAAGCTTTGCAAGTGGTGAAGCAGGGCTGCAGGTGTCTCTCTCCCTCTCTTTCTCCCCTTTCTTGATTTCTGGCTGTCTCTATTCAATAAATAAGTAAATAAATAAAAAGATAATTTTTTAAAAAAGAAAATCTTATCACAGAAAGAGTACTCGTGCATCTTTTTTTTAATTTATAAAAAGGAAACACTGATAAAACCATAGGATAAGAGGGGTACAACTCCACACAATTCCCACCACCAGATCTCCATATCCCATCCCCTCCCCTGATAGCCTTCCTATTCTTTATCTCTCTGGGATTATGGACCCAGGGTCATTAATGGGGTGCAGAAGGTGGAAGGTTCTGGCATCTGTAATTGCTTCCCCGCTGAAGATGAGAGTTGGTAGGTCGGTCCATACTCCCAGCCTGTCTCTCTCTTTCCCGAGTGGGGCGGGGCTGTGGGGAAGCTGGACTCCAGGACACATTGGTGGGGTCATCTCTCCAGGGAAGTCCGATTGGCATCATGTTAGCATCTGGAACCTGGTGGCTGAAAAAACAGTTGACATTTAGAGCCAAAATATCGTTGACTAGGGAGTCGGGTGGTAGCGCAGCGGTTTAAGCGCACATGGGGCAAAGCACAGGGACCAGTGTAACCCCCAGTTCCCCACCTGCAGGGAGTCGCTTTACAGGCAGTGAAGCAGTTCTGCAGGTATCTGTCTCCCCCCCCCCCGTCTTCCCCTCCTCTCTCTACTTCTCTCTGTCCTATCCAGTAACAATGACATCAATAACAACAATAATAACTACAACAATAAAACAACAAGGGCAACAAAAGGGAATAAATAAATAAAAATTGTTGACTAATCATGAACCTAAAGGCTGGAAAAGTTCATGTAAATAGTTGGGTGGGTCTCTGTTTTATAGATAGTTAATCGTCCTATTTTAGTTATATTCCAAACAGCCCATGACTATACTAGTTTTTTGTTGTTGTTTTTTCCTAAGCCTGACATCTGATATGCAGGTGGATCTAAGGTATTATCTGGGGAGAGAATGTCATGGCTGAAAAAAGGACTAGAAAGATGGATCAGGGAAGAGAATAACTCAAATATAGGAAAGGTATATAAATATTTTGACTGTAAACCCCATGGATTTGATCTGATCCAGGGCCCATATTCAGCTTAGGAGCCTATGTGACCTCTGCATCCCTATAGATCTGAGCTCACATTCTGTGGTCAAGAGTAGGAATGTTCGAAGCTGCCCCAATTTCAGGACCCATCTTCCTCAGGTGGAACATAGAGTATGTTTTCCAGCCTCCCTTAGGAGGATGGAACATTCTTCACCATTGTTGATCCCAAGTTGAGGGTGAGGTCCTATGGGGGCCCACAAAGAGGTCTATTGTGTTGTTCCTGATCAAGATGACCAGTAACAATGGAGAGAGGGATCTGTTCGAAGTCTAGGCCCATCATGTCTGTTTGGGAATCTCAAGACTCCCCCACTAGGGACCCAGCTGATGGGGTGGCCTGATAGTGACTAAAGAGTCATTGTTAAAGTATGCCAGTCTCTTGCCCTAATTCAGCTTTTGTAGTCCTTGCTTTGCTAAGGTTAGCTTTGGAGTGAGTGAGGGAAGTATAATAGAAGTAGGTGAGGAGGGTGTCTTCAGTCTAGTCATTTTTTTAACCAGAACACTGTCTTATCACAGAAAGAGTACTCATGCATCTTTTTTTAGTATTTTTTTTTCTTTTTGGGGGGACTAGTGGTTTACAGTCAACAGTAAAATACAGTAGTTTGTATATACATAACATTTCTCAGTTTTCCACATAACAACTCAACCCCCACTAGGTTTTCCTTTGCCTTTTTAGTATTTTTTATTTGCTTGCTTATTTATTTATTTATTTATTTATTCACTTGTTTATTTGATAGAGACAGAAATAAAAAGGGAAGGGAAAAATAGAAACACAGAAAGAGAGAGAAATACTGCTTCACTACTTGCAAAGCTCTCCCCCTGCAGGTGGATAATGAGGGGCTTGAACTCGGGACCTTGCACATGATAGATAACATGCACTCAGCTGGGTGTGCCACCACCCAGCCTGAGTATTCATGCATCTTTCTTTCTGTTGAGTTCAACTAGAACCTAGAAAATATGTAGCCGCTGGGAGGTGACTCTGATAAAGTGTAGCACTTATGTGCATGAGATGCTGAATTCAGCCCCCAGGTTGACGTAGGCCAAAGTGATGCTATAGTTGACCTTTTCCTTCTTTCTCTAAATTATTATAGCTTGTAGGGGGGATAAAGTTAGAAATTATGTAAAACCCTTTAAAAAGTTATTTTTGTTTCACTTTCCCCCTAAAAATCTTAAAATTCGATTTTCGTGGAATTTTGCTTGCAAGTCCAAAATTCCTTGGCTTATGTCTTCCTTTTGTCTTCTCTATTTAATATCTAATATAATATGTCCACTATGTGTCTAATGTATGGGTATTGAATGAAATAAAATGCCTTCAGGGTTGTTTCATTGGAAAGAATGTAGACCGAAATCACCTTTTATTAATCATTTTCACTTCTCAGCATTAGTGTATTGGTTAGTATTTCTACCTAATCAGTAATAAGATAAAAGAATACTATTGAATTTTAATGCTCATTTATGACAAGTTGTATGTATTATGTAAAACTAAATTTAATGTTTTCAGTGGCAAAACAGGAACAAAGTATTTTATTGATTGTCTCAGGTATTGGGTAGGCATATAGGCTTTAAAATTCAGTACACAACATGCATTTTTAATCTGATATGCTAACATTTCTTTATAGAAGAATTGAGTCATTCATATCCAATGACAAGAATTTTATCTATAAAGGAAAAACACACACAATTAATTTTAACTGTTTTCTTTCCCCCAAGAAACTGGGCCAGTTTTCAGTGTACCCAAAAGCAGAAGTTAAAATTAAAAAAAGGTTTTTATTAGATTTGGTTACATTCTGAATAAGATGGTATGTAAATTTTAGGTAGAATTTTTGTTAAAGTATCTCATAAGATTTGTGAATGTGAGTCCTTTTTAAAATATGTTTTTTGAAGAGAAAGCACTTTTTTAACCAGAACTCATGGTGATGCTGAGGATTAAATCTGGGACTTTGGAGCCTCAGCCATGAGTGTCTCTTTGCATAACCATTATGCTATCTACCCCCATCCAGCACTTTTTTTTTTTTTGGTTTAAATTCTCTGCACTAATAAGACAGTCATTCTGTTTTGCTACATAAGCTTATATATTTTATAATACCGAGGTAACTTAATTGGAAGACAGTTTAATGTCAAGAGATTGCCTCCGTCATGACTCCTAAGTCACTTAGCTCTTCAGGTATCAAGGTAAGAAAAACATCAAAGTTCAGTATATTCTAACAGCATTTGCTGACTGCCTGACTACTATAGCCCCTGACCCAGGTCTTCAGGTGTTTGAAATTGAAAGAAAAAACAACAGTGATGAAGTAGATGGGATTTCTTACCTCGAGGAGCCCCAGTCTTAGGAGGCAGAGTATACGTGTATAATTCATTTTGGTAGAGGCCAAGAAACTAAATCTTATGATAAAGGTCTGCAGAGAGTATTGAGAGATTTTAATGAGGAACTCACTGGCTCTCAATTAACAACCGTGTGTGTGTGTGTGTGTGTGTGTGTGTGTGTGTGTGTGTGTGTGTGTGTGTGTTTTTCCTTAATTGAGAGCCAGTGAGTAGGATACTGAACTTGGAAGCATGAGATCTGAAGTTTTATCTCCAGCATTCCATGTGCCACACTGATGCTCTGGTTATTTCTTTCTCCCTCTCTATGTTGATAAATAAATTAAATATTTTTAAAATAGCAATTATTAATGCTGGCAGTGTTCACTATAGAGTACTTAAATGGGGGGGGGTTAAGAAAAAAGCAGGGCATTTATATAGTTTCAAATTATCTCCTTCAAACATAAGCATTTATTAGTTACAGTGTACAGAGTTGATATTGATAGGCAGATAACTTTACCTGATTTTTCATAAAGCTTATGAGTTAACTTGGTTATAACTAAAATAGTATACTTATAGTAAAGACATCTCTTTTTTTCTCTTCATTTTTTTTAATTGGGGAATTAATGTTTTACATTCAACAGTAAGTACAATAGTTTGTACATGCATACCATTCCCCAATTTCCCATATAACAATACAACCTCCACTAGGTCCTATGAATCCTTGGACCTGTATTCTCCCCACCCACCCATCCCAGAGTCTTTTACTTTGGTGCGATATGCCAATTCCATTTCAGGTTCTACTTGTGTTTTCTTTTCTGATCTTGTTTTTCAACTTCGGCCTGAGAGTGAGATCATCCCATATTCATCCTTCTGTTTCTGACTTATTTCACTCAACATGATTTTTTCAAGGTCCATCCAAGATCGGCTGAAAATGGTAAAGTCACCATTTTTAATAGCTGAGTAGTATTCCATTGTGTATATATACCACAACTTGCTCGGTCACTCATCTGTTGTTGGACACGGGGGTTGCTTCCAGGTTTTGGCTATTACAAATTGTGCTGCCAAGAACATATGTGTACATAGATCTTTTTGGATGGATATGTTGGGTTTCTTAGGCTATATCCCCAGGAGAGGAATTGCAGGATCATAGGGTAGGTCCATTTCTAGCCTTGTGAGAGTTCTCCAGACTGTTCTCCACAGAGGTTGGACCAATTGACATTCCCACCAGCATTGTAGGAGGGTTCCTTTGACCCCACACCCTCTCCAGCATTTGTTGCTGTTACCTTTTCTGATGTATGACATTCTCACAGGAGTGAAGTGATATCTCATTGTTGTCTTGATTTGCATTTCTCTGACAATCAGAGACTTGGAGCATTTTTTCATGTGTTTCTCGACCTTCTGGATCTCTTCTGTGGTGAATATTCTGTCCAAGTCTTCACCCCATTTTTGGATGGGGTTATTTGTTGTCTTGTTGTTGAGTTTGGCAAGCTCTTTATATATGTTGGTTATTAAACTCTTATCTGATGTATGGCATGTAAAGATCTCCCATTCTGTGAGGGGTCTCTTGGTTTGGGTAGTGGTTTCTTTTGCTGTGAAGAAGCTTTTTAATTTGATGTAGTCCCATAGGTTTGTACATGCCTTAGTCTTCTTTGTAATTGGATTCGTTTTATTGAAGATGTCTTTAAAATTTATGTGGAAAAGAGTTCTGCCAATATTTTCTTCTAAGTATCTGATAGTTTGTGGTCTGACATCCAAGTCCTTGATCCACTTGGAATTTACTTTTGTATTTGGTGAAATATAGTGATTCAATTTCATTCTTCTGCATGTTTCAACCCATTGTTTCCAACACCATTTGTCTAAGAGACTCTGCTTTCCCCATTTAATAGTCTGAGCCCCTTTGTCAAAGATTAGATGTCCATAGGAGTAAAGACATCTGACAATCCCTTCACCAAGGGATGAGTGTGAGCATCACTATAACACATCAGGGCACACATCCTCCATAGTATTCTTCATGACAATATAGAAGCTCAGCTTAAACATAAGGAAAAATGCTCAACAACCACAAATGAGGAAATTCAGTAAAGTAACTGAACACTAATCTTGAAAAATCTTCAGGATATGAAAGACAAGGACAGACTGAGAACTGTCATAGAGTAGAGGAAATTAAGGATACTTGACAACTAAAGGCAAGGAGAGATGTTTTATTAGGTCCTGAAACAAAAATGAATTTTGGTGGAAAATCTGAAATTCAAGTAAAAGCTATATTATTGTACCAGTGCCCATTTAACTTTTCAGTCTCAAATTATCTCTAGACTTGTTTTCTTAATAAAATCTCCTAGGTAGAGCTTATCATATTTTATACATTTGCAGATGTCACCCTTCCTCGCCTTAAGGCCTTCATACCTCAGCTTCTTTCACGGCTGCACATTGAAGCCCTTCTCCATGGAAACATAGCAAAGCAGGTGGGTGGTTGAAGTTTTAGCAGTCTTTTATGCATCAGTGCAAGAGATTTTATTACCCCCCATCTATCTAAAGACTAACACTAACACACTCGTGTTCACTCACTCGGCTTTCTTTGCTTTGTGGAGGAAGGTCAGAGAGAGCAAAAGGGGATAGAATGATCATGATTAACTGTAGGGCTACTTTTACTGCTGCCTATTTGTGCTCAGTTTCCTTACTTGTAAACTTAGAATCAGATAGATTAAATTAAAGAGCAGATTCTCTGTAAGGCATGTAGAAAGTACTCTGGAATTCCCATGATAGTCTGTCACAAGAGTCTATACACACACACACACTTTTTTTTATTTATAAATTCACTTCCTAAATTTATTTATTCATTTATTTATTTATTGGGTAGAGACAGCCAGAAATCTAGAGGGAAGGGGGTGATAGAGAGGAAGAGAAAAAGAGAGACACCTGCAACAACAGCTTCACCTCTCAACAAAGCTTTCCCTCTACAGGTAGGGAGACCAGGGGCTTGAACCCAGTGCTTGTGCATTGTAACATGTGCACTCAACCAGGTGCACCACTACCTGACTCCCACTCTCTGCCACAGTTACTACTGCCTTCAAAACAATGTACCTACATTCAGGGGCTAGTAACTGTGACAAGGCAAGGTCCTTACTAAGGCCAGTTTTATTCAAAATAAAGCTTAAATTCACCTTCTTTGCTTTGCTATAACCCCAAGTGTCTGTGATCAGGGTTATTCTCTTGGAATCAGATTTCCTGTCATTGTACAACTCCAGCTTCAGCAGGTGTTACATGCACATGGTACAGTGCATGTACCCAGTTCAATCCCCCTGGTCCCCACCTGCAGGGAGGTTGCTTCATGAACAGTGAAGCAGTCCTGTAGATGTCTCTATCCCTATCTCTTAGCTCCTTCTCTCTTGATTTCTCTCTAACTGTATACAATAAATAAAAATTTTTAAATTTTTTTTCTTTTTGCCTCCAGGGTCATCACTGGGGCTTGATGCTGACACTATGAATCCACCACTCCTGGTGGCCATATCTTTTTTCTTTCTTCATTTTATTAAATAGAGAAAGATAGACACCTACAAACCTGCTTCACTGCTTGTGAAGCTTCCTCCCCCACCACAAGTGGAGAATGGGGGCTCGAACCCAGATCCCTCCTTGTGCATAGTACTGTGTGCACTTAAAGGGGGGTGGGTGTCACTGCCTGACCCCTTAAAACTTTTTCAAAAACATTTTACGGGGGAGTCAGGCGGTATAGCACAGTGGGTTAAGCACATGTGGCGCAAAGCACAAGGACAGGCATAAGGATCCTGGTTCGAGCCCCCGGCTCCCTGCCTGCAAGGGGAATCGCTTCACAATTAGTGAAGCAGGTCTGCAGGTGTCTCTCTTTCTCTCCCCCTCTTTCCCTCCTTTCTCCATTTCTCTCTGTCCTATCTAACAACAATGATAACAATAACAACAGTAAAAAGGGCAACAAAAGGGAAAATAAATAAATATAAAAAATCTTAAAATAAAAAAATAACATTTTAGGGAGTTGGGTGGTAGCACAGCAGGTTAAGCGCACATGGTGCAAAGCACAAGGACCGGTGTAAGGATCCCGTTTCAAGCCCCGGGCTCCCCACCTGCAGGGGAGTCGCTTCATAGGCAGTGAAGCAGGTCTGCAGGTGTCTGTCTTTCTCTCCCCCTCTCTGTCTTCCCCTCCTCTCTCAATTTCTCTCTGTCCTATCCAACAACGACAACATCAACAACAACAATAATAACTACAACAAAACAACAAGGGCAACAAAAGGGAAAATAAATAATAATAATAATAAACATTTAAAAATATTTTTTATAATAAACTAGGTTAGTTTATTTCACAATTTGGATATCTTTGTATTGTGTGTATACTGTTTTATTGACAGTTTTTTACATAATATATTTATCTTTATCTTTGTCTTAAAGGCTGCATTAGGAATTATGCAAATGGTTGAAGACACCCTTATTGAACATGCTCATACAAAGCCTCTCCTGCCAAGTCAACTGGTTCGATACAGAGAAGTTCAACTTCCTGACAGTAAGTTGAAATGTTATAGTTTTGGTATGCTCTGCTTTGGTTAGTTTTTTGACTGCTTCCAGGTAGGTTGAATTCACTTCGATGTTTACCTGTAATAATAATAGAAGTAGTGGCCTGGGAGGTGGCGCAGTGGTAAAGCTTTGGACTCTCAAGCATGATGTTCCGAGTTCCATCCCTGGCAGCACATGTGCCAAAGTGATGTCTGGTTCTTTCTCCTCTCCTCCTTTCTTTCTCATAAATAAATAAAATCTTAAAAAATAATAATAAAATAAAAGTAGACTGTTAACTTTAGTTATAGAAGTTAAAGAGAATTCTGCCAGAAGATTCTCTGTAGGAAACCAAAGTAAAAAAAAAAAAAAATCTTTAAGAGAGTAATACTGGAAGGGGCCAGGCAGTGGCACAGCTGGTTAAGTGCACATTTTATTGTAACCAAGGATCCAGGCTTGTGCCCTCACTCCCCACCTGTAGGGGGGATGCTTGGAGAGCAGTGAAGCAGGTACTACAAGTATCTCTCTCTGTATATCCCCCTCCCCTCTTAATTTATCTCTGTCCTATCAAATTAAAAAAAAAAAGCCACTAGGAGCAGTGGGTTCATAATGCAGGCACCAAGCCCCAGCAATAACTTTGGAGGCAAATAATTAATACTGGAATTGACTAATTATTCCCCCCCCCCTTTTTTTGCCTCCAGGGTTATTTCAGGGGTTTGGTGCCTGCTCTACAAATCCACTGCTCCTGGTGGCTATTTTTTTACCTTTTGTTGCCCTTGTTGTTTATTGTTATTATTGCTGTCATTGCTGTTGGATAGGATAGAGAGAAATGGAGAGAGGAAGGTAAGACAGTGAGGGGGAGAGAAAGATAGACACCTGCAGATCTGCTTCACCACTTGTGAAGCAACCCCCCTGCAGGTGGCTCGAACTGGGATCCTTTCGCCAGTCCTTGTGCTTTGCGCCATGTGCGCTGAATCTCTTGAGCTACCACCTGACCCCCATAACTAGTAAATCTAAAAAATCATTTTGTATTTTTTAAAAAATGGGCCAGGTAGTGGCACACCTGGTTGAGTACACATGTTACAATGCTCAGGGACCCAACTTTGAGTACCCAGTCCCCACATGCAGGGGAAGATTTGCAAGTGGTAAAGCAGTGCTCCAGGTCTGTTTCTCAATCTCTCTCTCTCTCTCTCTGTCTTTCGCTCCCTCCTCCCCTCTCTTATCCCCCCCCACCCTCTCTATCCAATAAATAAAGATAATTATTTATCCCACCTCAGGGGGGAAACTTGTCAAGCAATGAACCAGATACTGCAGGTGTCTCTCTGGCTCTTTCCCTCTCTATTCCTCCCTCCCCTCTTAATTTCTCTCTGTCCTATCAAATAAAATATGGGGGGGGACAAATAAAATTAACTAATTAACTAAAAAAAAGGCATTAGTGGCTTTAAATGGAGACTTATATGTATCAGTATCAGGTTCTAATTTGCTACATATATCACATTGTACATATTAACTAGATCTTATTTAGTATATTTTCTTTGCTCTAAATTTCATGAATATTTATTGAAGACATACCAGGGCAGAGAGTAGATAGCATAATGGTTATGCAGACAGACTCTTATGCTCTCATGCCTGAGGCTCCAAAGTCTCAGGTTCAATCCCCTACACCACCATAAAATTAAAAAAAGAAGAAGAAGAAAAGAACTTTAAAAAAAAGAAAAAAAGACTTACCAAATCATTGAATTAGCCCCTTGGGCAAGTTGAGTTTCACATTCTTAATTAATTAATTGACGTTTTATAATTGCAAAAAAAAAAACACCAAGCAAATTGAAACAACTTTAGAAAGCCAGAGAAATATGAATTTTATTCAACCCTGAATAGCTTTTTGAACTTGCTGCTTTCTTCTTAGGAGGATGGTTTGTTTATCAGCAGAGGAATGAAGTTCACAATAACTGTGGCATCGAAATATACTACCAGACGGACATGCAGAGCACTTCAGAAAATATGTTTCTGGAACTCTTCTGTCAGATCATCTCTGAACCTTGCTTCAACACCTTGCGCACCAAGGAACAACTGGGTGAGAAAGAATGGGGGTATATAGTAGAATAAACAAAGAAGCAGTTCTTGTCAGACCCAGAAAACATCCTCCATGTATGTAGTAGTGCTTCAGGCATGCTTTATTCAGAAAGACTTGGGAGAAGGCACTGGGGAGGGACTGAGAAATGGCTCTCCTCATAGAGTAAGGGAGTACCCTGCACAAGGGAATGCTTCTCAAGAGGTAGGGCAGTGAGTGCTGTGGTGTCTCTCTGTTTCTACAAAAGAAAAAATAGGTCTACTAGGAACAGTAGAATCATAAATATGAAGTTCTGACAAAGCCCCAGCATTAGAACAAATAAAAAGGAAGAAAGAAAAAGAAAAACTTGTGAGAACTTTGTGGTGATCTACTTGTAAAAGATAAACAGTGCCTTTGAACATTAAAGGTATACTTAGGGGAGTGGGATGGTAGCGCAGTGGGTTGGGCACACATGGCGCAAAACGCAAGGACCGGTATAAGGATCCCAGTTCGAGCCCTGGCTCCCCACCTGCAGGAGAGTCACTCCACAGGCGGTGAAGCAGGTCTGCAGGTGTCTGTCTTTTTTTCCTCCTCTCTGTCTTCCCCTCCTCTCCCCATTTCTCTCTGTCCTATCTAACAACGACAACAGCAGTAATAACTACAATAAAACAACAAGGGCAACAAAAGGGAATAAATAAGTAAATAAATATTTAAAAAATAATCTTGGGAGTTGGGAGGTAGCACAGCAGGTTAAGCGCATGTGGCGCAAAGTGCAAGGACCGGGTAAGGATCCCAAGCCCTGCGGATCCCCACCTGCTGGGGAGTCTCTTCACAGGCGGTGAAGGAGGTCTGCAGGTGTCTGTCTTCCCCTCCTCTCTCCATTACTCTCTGTCCTATCTAACAACGATGACATCAATAACTACAACAACAAGGACAACAAAAGGGAAAATAAATATAAGAAATAATAATCTTTTTTTTTTAAAAAGGTATACTTGGTGTGGGGGTGGGGTGGAATAGCATAATGGTTATGCAGAGATACACACTCATGCCTTAGATTCCAAAATCTAGGTTCAGTCCCCTATACCACTATAACCAGAGCTGAGCAGTGCTCTAGTTAAAAAAAAAAAAAAAAAGTTAAATTAAAAATTACTTAAGGAGATAACATTGTTTACTTTACATATACATCAATTAAGAGAATTTTAGGGGGAGGAGAAGAAGATGCCAAAGGCAGACTCATGACAAAGTGGAAAGGATGTCATCCAGAAAAACTTAACACTCACATGGTCCATGGTCCTCGAGGTGGTATAGTAAGTAGATGAATCGGGAGTCGGGCTGTAGTGCAGCGGGTTAAGCGCAGGTGGCGCAAAGCACAAGGACCGGCATAAGGATCCCGGTTCGAACCCCGGCTCCCCACCTGCAGGGGAGTCGCTTCACAGGCGGTGAAGCAGGTCTGCAGGTGTCTATCTTTCTCTCCTCCTCTCTGTCTTCCCCTCCTCTCTCCATTTCTCTCTGTCCTATCCAACAATGACAACAACAATAACTACAACAATAAAAAAAAAAAAAGGGCAACAGAAGGGAATAAATAAATAAAAAATAAATAAATAAGAAAAAAAAGTAAGTAGATGAATCACTGGAATTTCAAGCATGTCCTAAAGTCATTCCCTGGTAGCACATGTACTAGAGTGATGTCTGGTTCTTTGTCTCTTTCTCCTCCTGTCATTCTTCATGAATAAATAAATAAAATCTTTTTTTTTTTAAATAAAATCTTAAAAACAAAACAGAAAAAAACTTTAGAATATCTGATAGGCAGGAAATAGCTGTTCTTTGTATCATTTCTTTATATTCTGGGACATATGAGTGACTTTTATTTATTTATTAATGAGAAAGATAGGAGGAGAAAGAGAAAAAACCAGACATCACTCTGGTACATGTGCTGCTGGGGACTGAACTCAAGACCTCATGCTTGAGAATCTAGTGCCTTAGCCACTGTGCTACCTGCTGGACTACCTTTTTTTTTTTAATTGGAGGAATTAATGGTTTACAGTCAACAGTAAAATACAGTAGTAAACCAATTAGAAATGATGCATCAGGTCCCAAGAAGACCAAGGATGACTTTCAGGGTCTAGGAGCTGCACAGTGGCAGAATGCAACATGTGCCCGTGGGACTTGCTATGGGTTTCTTCCTCAGCACCACCAACAGCCAGAACTAATCAGTACCCTTGTCAAAATAAATAAGACCTTCAATTACTTGACTTCTTTTTATTTTATTTTTTTATTATTTTTCCTTTTATTGCCCTTGTTTTATTGTTGTTGTTGATGATGTCATTGTTGCATAGGACAGAGAGAAATGAAGAGAGGAGGGGAAGACAAAGAGAGGGAGAGAAAGATAGACCTGCTTCACTGCTTGTGAAGCGACTCCCTGCAGGTGGGGAGCCAGGGCTCGAACCAGGATCCTTACACCAGTCTTGCGCTTTGCGCCACAATTACTTAATTTCTAGATGCTGGTTTAGAGTTGATTATCTAACAAAAAAAAGTGTAATGGTATAACTGGTTTGAGTAAGGAATTTGAAGGGCGAAGGGTAGATAACATAATGGTTATGCAAAACATACTTTCATGCCTGAGGCTTCAAAGTCCCAGGTTCAATCCCCCCACACCACCTTAAGCCAAAGCTAAACAATGCTCTGGTAAAAAAAATAATAAGGAATAGGGAAGGAAGCAAAGCTAAGGCAATTGGTAGGGGATAAAAATGAGCCTGGCATTTTCATAGGTATTTAATATTGGTAATAGCTTTAACAGTGAAGGGAATTAATTAATAAGCAGACAAGGCAGCATGTGGAATGTGAATGATAATAGGGGTTTTATTTTAAGAAGAGTTTTGTCAAACTTTCTGACTATTCTCTAGAGAGCTCTTCTGTTCTCTCTTTAGGACCTGACCTGAGGATACCTATTTGCTCACATTTCTTCAAAAGTAAACTGATTTTAGTTGCTCTGTTGTGGTGGTGGTGGTGGTGGGGGGGGTTGTTGTTTTTCAGAGCACTCTTCAGCACTGGCTCATCACGGTGGGGTTGGGATTGAACCTGAGATGTTGAACTCTCAGGCATGAAAATCTTTTTTTGTATAACCACTATACTTGCTCCTTGGTTCTGAATGTGTACTTTGTAATACGCTGTGAAACACTAAGTGACTTAAGTCTCAAGGGCCTGAATCCTGACTGAGCTTTGTGTGTGTTTCAGGCTATATCGTCTTTAGTGGGCCACGTCGAGCCAATGGCATACAGGGCTTACGATTCATCATCCAGTCAGAAAAGCCACCTCACTATCTAGAGAGCAGAGTGGAAGCTTTCTTAATTACAATGGAAAAGTCCATCGAGGACATGACAGAAGAGGCCTTCCAGAAACACATTCAAGCATTAGCAATTCGTCGACTAGACAAACCAAAGAAATTATCTGCAGAGTGTGCTAAATATTGGGGGGAAATTATCTCCCAGCAATACAATTTTGACAGAGGTAAGGCAATTAAAGCCCCAACATTCATGGCTTGTAAGTGTACCATTTGAAGACATCCTACAGTATGGTGTTCATTTTGTAGGTGACTGTTTTAATGTTGATTTGAGGGGGGGTAGAGGAGGCATAGCATTTTTTTATTATTTCTTTATAGGGGGATTAATGTTTTACAGTTGACAGTAAATACAATAGTTTGTACATGCATAACATTTCTCAGTTTTCCACATAACAATACAACCCCCCACTAGGTCCTCTGTCATCTTTTTCCAGGACCTGAACTCTCCCCCCACTCACCCCAGAGTCTTTTACTTTGGTGTAATTCACCAACTCCAATTCAGGTTCTACTTCTGATCTTGCTTTTCAACTTCTGCCTGAGAGTGAGATCATCCCATATTCATCCTTCTGTTTCTGACTTATTTCACTTAACATGGTATCTTCAAGCCCCATCCATGATGGGCTGAAAATGGTGAAATCACTATTTTTAATAGCTGAGTAGTATTCCATTGTGTATATAGACCACAACTTGCTCAGCCACTCATCTGTTGTTGGACACCTGGGTTGCTACCAGGTTTTGGCTATTAGAAAGTGAGTTGCTATGAACATAGGTATGCACACATCTTTCTGGATGGATGTATTGGGTTCCTTAGGATGAGGCATAGCACTTTTAAAGAACTGTTGTTTAACAATAATTTCCTGCTAAAAGACTTATCTTTGTGTGTTGGTATGCTTCTAAATTCTGCTTCTAAGACCTTCTGTTTTGATCATCACATTAGGTTCGCTTGTATTACTTATGTTGTGGTCTATTTACATAATCACTGTTTTACCTGGGTCCCGCCCTGCCTGCAGGGTATTGGTTTAATCCCCACTGGTTAGATGGAAGCTTTCTATGTTCTGTTTTTTTTTTTTTTTTTTTTTTTTTTTTTTTGCTCTGCCCCCTCTCCTAGTTATTTTCCTTTCTCTTGCCACTTCCGGTAAGAGATGCATAAAAGGCGATGTATCTGATTAATAAACAAGATACTGCTTTCCAGCTCAGCCATGAGTCCCTGGTCATCTCTCTACCTCCCATGAAGCCAGCCCGGCAAATGGCGCCCGAACAGGGACTGGCATTTGTGATTTTTTCTAAAACTAGAACTCGTTCTACCTATATCTCATAACACTCTAATAAGTTATCTAATTTTACTTTCTGTGTTAATTCCATGCTCCCTGAGGCTCAGAGCACAAGTATATACCTATTTCACATGACACTAAAAAGTTAACAATTTGGTGGTCCGGAAGGTGGTGCAGTGGATAAAGTATGGGACTCAATCATGAGGTCCTAAATTCGATCCCCAGCAGCACATGTACCAGAAAGATGTCTGGTTCTTTCTCTCTCTCCTCTTATCTTTCTCATTAATAGTTAAATAAAATGTTTTTTAAAAAGTTAACAATTTGCTGATTGAACTTTTCATGAAATCAGTGCTACATAAGTGCACAGTACTTCTAACATTTGAGTTTAGGGAATCTTGAAAAAAAAATGTCACTATCTTTAGATTTGGGAGAGCTGTGCTTCTCCTGACATCTCCCGTCTATTCAGTTTTTATGTTTCTCCCTTCTCAGTTTTTACGTCCCCCCCCCCTTTCTTTATTTAATAGGACAGAGAGAAATAGAGAAGGAAGGAGAAGATAGAGAGGGAAAGAGACACCTGCAGTACTTGCTTTACCACTCATGAAGCTTCCTCCCTGCAGATGGGGAGCGGGGGCTTGAATCTGGTTCCTTGCACATGCTAACGTGTGCTTAACCAGGTGCACCACTAACTAGCCCCCTCTTTTTACATTTCTTAGCAGATATCAATAGAGTATGCTACTACACAGAGTTGTGTTTTCATTCTGACATCAACAAGTTAAGATGTTGGCCAAGTCACCTTCATTGGTCCCCCAGTTCCTTACTAACTAGCAATTGGATTCAGTACTAATGATAATAGCATCTGCCATTTGTTGAGCATTTACTATGTGCCTAGCATCATATAATTATCATCTTCCTTATTTTTCACTCCAGCCTCATTAGTTAACTGTTCCTAATATGCAGATATGGAAACTAAGTTTCACAACAGTTGAAACAACTAGACCAAGATCCAGTAGCTCATAAGTAGAGTATGTCCTCTTACTTTGAACATGAAACCTGCTCCCTCCTTACTTGTGTCAGTGATCACTTACAATATGGGAGTCAGGAAACAACTCATCAGGAGTCAGGAAACTTCTCATTAGAGAAGATGCTCCAGGTACAGTCCCCAACACTGAGCAGTTCTCTGGTTTCTATTATTCTCAATCACTCTCTTCTCTCTCCCTCTCATAAATATAAGTATAGTCTTTTTTTTTTTTTTTTGACAGGACAGAGAGAAATTGAGAGGGAGGGTAGTTAAGGAGGGATAGACACCAGCAGGTCTGCTTCACCACCTGTGAAGCTTTCCCCCTGCAGGTGAGGACCAGGGACTTGAACCTGGGACCTTGTGCACTGTAATGTGTGCACTTAACTAGGTGTGCCACCACCTGGTCCCTTTCTTCTTCTTCTAGCATTTGCCCTTCTTCCGTAGCCAGTTAACAGGTCAGGTTGAAAGCTGTCAGGAGCTGCTTGTTGCTGGCTTTGAAAGTGACTGGGATCCATGTGGATTCAGTCGGCTAGGAAGGATCGTCAGTTTCCCCATTGAATGGGTACTCACGGGATGCACCACGAGAAGGTCGATCCAATGCATCCCTAAAAATAAATAAGTATATTCTTTAAAGTGCTTGAATGACATGTATTGTCATTTGCTAGTATAGTGTCTTGAACTCTTTAGAATGGGAATATTAGTAAATCACTGTAATTACTTTCTCAGATAATACAGAAGTTGCATATTTAAAGACACTTACCAAGGAAGATATCATCAAATTCTACAAGGTAAGTTGAATTTGCAGAATTTTGACTGATAGAATGTGTTTCCAGTGCTTGCATTCAAAATTGGAATGATTTAGAGAAAATTAGCATAACACCTGACACAAAAATTTGTGAACCATTCCTACTTTGATGTTTTAAAATACATTTTAGTTGTGTTTACTACTTAACACCGGTTTACTTTGTGAAGTTTGGTGTCTGTTTCCAGTATCTAGCTCCTTTACCAACAAAAGAGTGTAGTCATGTTCAGCTTTTTATGGATTCTGTGGCACTCATTTTAAAGTGTTATTAGTAAGGGGCTGGGTGCTAGCACATTCATTTGATTGTACACCTTGCCATGCACAAGGACCCAAGTTCAAGCCTCTGGTCCCCACCTGCAGAGGGGAAGTTTCCTAAGCAGTGACAGTGCTGCAGATCTCTTTTCCTCCTTCTCTCCCTCCCTCCTGCTTCCATCTCAGCTCTTCTCTGTCTCTATCCAATAAATAAAGCATTATTATTTATAGGTGTTCAGAAAGATAATATCCTAATATAACTTACTATAATGTTTCCAGGATAGATGAAGATATTTCTTTCCACAAATCCTTTTATTCACTTAAAATTACAAATAATGCCTGATTGTGAAACTTGTAAAACCTTTTTACTTCTTGTTGGGGCAAAAGGGTGACCTTGCTGTTCTTACTACCTAGGAAATGTTGGCAATAGATGCCCCAAGAAGACATAAGGTTTCTGTCCATGTTCTTGCCAGGGAAATGGATTCCTGTAAGTATTAAATATCAATTTTTTTTAACATCAGCTTTTTAAAAGTTTGTTTGTTTTGGCGTGTAACGGCTTTCCTTTGCCTTAGCTGGAACCATATAGAATGTGGATGAAGGTGGGAAGGAAAACAGAAGGGGGGAGGGACATAGAGGCAAAAAATCTGCTTGATCAAAGTACAGTGAGAGAGAAGAAATAAAACAGCGAGGAAGAGTGCTAACACCAGGTAGCACAAAGCCAAGCTGGTCAAGGATTTCCAGGAAAGCATAGTTGTCTGGTAGTAAAACATCTCCAGAGAAGCTGTATAAAACCACTTCACATGGGGAGAAAGGGTAAGCAATTGATCTGTTTAATCCTTAGCCACTAACTCTTCTGACTATCTAGGTCCTTCAGTGGACAGAGTCTTATGAGTAAGGTTACTGAAGCACCTGTAGGAAGCCAAGGCTGTATAAGCACAGTGACATCCTGAACCATCACTGGGGTTTGTGGGGGTGTGGGAGGGGCAGACAACTAATCAAAACCTTGAGGAACAGGCAGCCTGAAAGAATTTGGGAAGTACATGAACTGATTCTGAATTTTATTTTTTGAATTGTTCTTAATATACTCATGTCATTAAGTGAAAAATGGGCTGAGGAGACAGCATAATGGTTTTGTAGAGACTTTCATGCTTGAGGGTCCAAGGTCCCAGGATCAATCCCTAGCACCACCATAAGCCAAAGCTGAGCAGTGCTGTGGTCTCTCCCTCCATCTGTATCTCTCTTATTAAAATTAATTAATTTTTTTTAAATAACTAACTTAATAAGTCATTAAAAGACTTAAAAAAAAAACACTAAATTTTTCATTATTTCAATAGGTCCTGTGGTTGGAGAATTCCCAAGTCAAAATGATATAAACTTGTCAAAAGCACCACCCTTGCCACAAGTGAGTAGTGTAAATGTTACAATAGATTGCACTAGTGGTGGAATTTCTACTTAGAACGAAGTTGTTTAGAGGGAGCCGGGTGTTAGTGCACCGGGCCAGTAGCACAGCAGGTTAAACACACATGGCGCATAGGGCAAGTACCAGCAGAAGGATCCTGGTTCGAGCCCCCAGCTCCCCACCTACAGGGGGGTTGCTTTACAAGCAGTGAATAGTTCTGTAGGTGTCTTTCCCTCCCCTCTCTGTCTTCCCCTCCTCTCTCCATTTCTCTCTGTCCTATCCTACCACAACAGCAATAATGACAACAATGAGGATAAACAACAAGGGCAACAAAAGGGGGAAAAAAATAGCCTCCAGGATCAGTGGATTCATAGTGCAGGCACTTGAGCCCCAGCAATAACCTTGAAGCAAAAAAAAAAAAAAGAAGGAAGTTGTCTATCAGGATACCTAAGACCTAAATGTTTTAGGTCATCAGGTGTTCAGTCCTCTTTTTTTAAGGTGTCCTTCCATTTAGTCAGGTCTCCATTCTTTTTCACAATGCCTGGCAGTCATATTTTCCCTTTTCCTCTGCTCTTGTCTGCCTTTGCCTCTAGTCTAAACTGTCATGTTACTCTCCAGTCATATCTGTTCCCGGCCTCATCTGTGGTGCCTGTGTATTCTCGTTACTGGCATTTGCTTGCTGGAGGAGAAAACCAGCAATGCAACCAGGCCCTTCTGGGTGAGCACACAAGCTTCTGCCTATTTGCTAAAGCCTGAGTGCTGAGCACTTACATACCAGCCTTTGTGTTCCAAGAAGTCGAGAATCTTTTCTTCTCTCACTTATGTTTGTAGATATTCTGGCCCTATTATTCCCGTAAGACAGGTCAGCAAAGCACAATATATGGAAGAGAAAATTACTAATTGTGGGGGTGGGGAAAGTTGATGTCCCGTTCAGTTTGCTTTTTGGCCAAATACACTAAAACTTTTTCTTTCTTTTCTTTTTTTCTGCAGCCCGAAGTGATCCAGAACATGACCGAGTTCAAGCGTGGTTTGCCACTGTTTCCCCTTGTGAAGCCACATATTAATTTCATGGCTGCAAAACTCTGAAGTTTCCCCACAGGTGGAAAAGTGCAAGTGAATGCATTCCTGAGTCTTCCAGGGGCCAGGAGAATAATCTTGGCCACTTCAATAGTTTCTGGTTCACTATTAGAGAGACAAACAGAAAAAAAATTCAGATGTCATTATGTAGAAATATCAAAGATCCAAAGTAATTAAATCACAAAATCGTATAGGTGTAGAATATTTTTGAAATACATGCCTCCTAAATATTTAATTTTTTCCTTTTCATCCTGAAGAGAAATTTTTCTTACATAACAATACTTAAGATGATATTCCTGTAGAATCTTCCCTTTGCTATAAAATAGTCAACTTGTCAGAAAATGCTTCAAAACATTTAGAAAGATAGACCTTTTTAAAAAAAATTGATCCTCAGATTTGCTTTCTATTTGATGGTTTCATATAAATCAGTGGAGAACATTACATTTGGCAGGTAATGAACAAAACAATGTCATTTCCTTTTATTATAGTGAAATTGATGATTATACAAGGCATGGTTTTAATCTTTTTATAAAATTTGAACATGTTTTTTATTCAAACTATAAAATGCTGGAAAACCTTAGATTACCCTACAGTGCTAGAAATACAGACTTAAGACCTTACATCAATTTTGTCCCAAACTGAATTTCTCAGGATTATTGTAATTTGTTTCTTTCTGATTGAATTAGATTATTGACATTCTCGTAGTTGGTTTGCAGTGTTTCATCAGTTTCACTTTTCCCATCAACATGTTGCTGTATTTATTTAACAAGAACAAATAAGAGTTAATTTTAGGTTCTACTGAGTGTGTGACATGCTTTTTCAACATCAGCTATTTACTATAAAATACCAAGAACTTTATACTGCCATGAAATTACTTCCAGAATGTGAACCAAAATATTGCCCCATTATGAATTTAAAAGACAAGTACATAGCCACCCTTTTGGAGGTACAAAAAAAAAAAAATGAAGCCTTGGGATCTTAAATAGTGATATCTGTAAGACTCTAAAATCCCTTTTGCTACCAGTCTAATCTTGCCTTAATATTATGTTGTTTTTGAATATATAAACATACAAATACAGACTGACTGGAATGGACTTTTAAAAAATATTTTTTTCATGAGATACTATTTTAGATGAAATTGTTACTGTGGATTTAATGACTTTTGAAATATTTACTGTTATTAAAACTTGCTTCAAGGAAAATTGTGAATATACTTTCACATACAGGTACTAATAACAGTAATGGTTTGTTGCCTGTTCCTCAGGCAAAGTCTAGAATGGCCTTTTCAAATGACATTTCACCTCCACATGAGTTGATTTGCCAGGACTTCTTTCTGTAAAGTCATCTCTCTCTTCATGGCCTAAGTTTTCACATTTGCCACTTTCCAAATCTAAATTTGGGGCAAGAATGATATAATATCACAACTGTGGAGGCTGCGTTCAAAAGCAGGGCTCCATTTCTACTATCAGATAAATGTGGTGCTGTAACTGTTTTTTTATCCCTACCTTCGGGGGCTTCTTTCTCTGAAGCCTGTCCATTAGAAGGTAGATGAGTCATCACTCCTTCTGATTTTAGGCATTTGTAGACTATGCAGCTTTTCACCAAACTGCAAATATATATGATCTAAATTTAGCCGTGAGTGTCTAAATCCACCACTGTAAGAGTAAATAATCCACCTATCTTTTCTGTGAAAAATTATGTGCTATTACTGAGTAACTTTGAGCTTTTCTTTTTTTTTTTTTAAATAGGTGAAATTTAATAGTGTCATTTTAGTGAGAAAGGCACTTGAAGAAGTCTGAAGGAGTCTCATGTAGTCTTCCAGGAACCTGTGATTACTGTCAGTGTGCTCCAGCATTGTCTGGTTTCCAAACTGGGTTGAGAGCTACTGTTGATCACTCAGGCATACTAATGGATTCATTTAAATGGGTCCAAGCTGCAGTCCATGAGCAATAACAGACTACCCCGGACACTGCTTTACACAGTGCTTCATAAATGAGATTTGTGGAACAAATTAACTTATATGTTACCAGTGAGTTTTTAAAAGTCCTTTTTTTTTTTTTTTTGCTAGTTGATGTGGAAGAAAGAGCATGTGACACAGCCAGTAAGGTGGAGTGCTAGGGTAACCCTGTTTACAATAAAATGCCTGAATTTAACCTCTGGAGTTGTTGGTATTTGTATTTTTATAGTTTTAGTGGCTAATCTTCAGGTTACTTTCAACATTCCAATTGACCATGGTCATTTTCATTGTTCCCAATACAAGATGCAGTGACTTTTTTTTTTTAAGTATATCTGGGTAATGGCAATGTAGTCAAATAAATGGGTCAATTTCACACACTTAAGAAGTAAATCACTATTGTAAAAAATAAGAGTCTCAGGGGGCTGGTTGGTGGTGCAGCGGTTAAGCATAGCATGAAGCACAAGGACCGGCATCAGGATCCCAGTTTGAGCCCCCGGCTCCCCACCTGCAGGGGAGTTGCTTCACAAGCCGTGAAGCAGGTCTGCAGGTGTTTATCTTTCTCTCCCCCTCTCTGTCTTCCCCTCCTCTCTCCATTTCTCTCTGTCCTATCCAACAACAACAATAACAACGATAAGCAACAAGGGCAACAAAAGGGAAAGAATAGCCCCCAGGAGCAGTGCATTCGTAGTGCAGGCACTGAGCCCCACCAATAACCCTGGAAGCAAAAATAAATAAATAAATAAAATTGAAATAAAATAAAAAATAAGAATCTCAGAGAGCCAGGTGGTGGCACACCAGGATAAGCACACATAACACAAAGCACAAGGATCCCAATTTGAGCCCCCTGGCTCCCACCTGCAGGGGCATCACTTTACAGGCAGTGAAGCAGGTCTGCAGGTGTCTATCTTATCTCTCTCTCCCCTCTCAATTTCAGTCCTATCCAAAAAAAAAAAAAGGAAAAAACAGCTGCAGGAGCAGTGGATTCGTAGTGCAGGCACCAAGCCCCAGCAATAACCCTAGAAGCCAAAAAAAAAAAGAATCTTAGAACTAAGGTTGAACTCCTAGCTGTGAGGATTGTTACTCAAATCCATTATGATTCATTCCTAGAAATACAGAGAACTGAAACACATGAATTTTCAGAAAAAAAAATAAAAAGTAACCAGCTGGTTTCTAAGAACGTAGGATTGTCCTGTTTATACCTGGGGGTGTGCTGGGGGCACAGAACTTTTTTTAATATTTATTTATTCCCTTTTGTTGCCCTTGTTTTTCACTGTTGTGGTTATTATTGTTATTGATGTCATCATTGTTAGGACAGAGGGAAATGAAGAGAGGAGGGGAAAACAGAGAAGGGGAGAGAAAGATAGACACCTGCAGACCTGCTTCACTGCCTGTGAAGTTGACCCCCCTGCAGGTGGGGAGCCAGGGCCTCGAATTGGGATCCTTATGCTGGTCCTTGGGCTTTGCACCACCTGCGCTTAACCCGCTGCTCTACCGCCCAGCTCCCTAAATGAATCTTTCATCTGCTTCCTATCTTAGTAGTATTCCTCCTGAATATAATGATGTGTGGACTGCATCAATATTCTAGGCTAGAAACTAAGGACTAAGCAGATTTCTTGTGAAATGTCTGTCTGAGCCAGCCGACAAACACAGGAGATTATCTTGATAAGTAGTAATTACTGGGGACTGGACATCTGTCAAATATCTTACTAGTGATATGGCAAGGGGGCCAGGAAGTGGCTCACCTGGTTAAGTGCTCAAACTACAGTGCACAAGGACACAGGTTCAAGGCCCTGGTCAACACCTGCAGGGTGAAAGCTTTACCAGGGGTGAAGCAGGGCTGCAAGGGTCTGTCTCTCTCCTTATGTCCTCCTCCCCTCTCAATTGCTGTCTCCGTCAAATAAATAATAAATATTGAAATATGGCAAGATGGTAAGACAAGAAACTAAGATTTGCTGTAGAAAAATATTTGTTTTTCTGTCTTTTGGAAATGTAAGTTTATAGGGGCCTAGTTGTAGCACAGTGGGTTAAGAGCAAATGGCAGAGACCTTCTACCTTCTGCAACCCACAGTGACCCTGGGTCCATGCTCCCAGAGGGATAGAGAATGGGAAAGCTATCAGGGGAGGGGTGGGATATGGAAATTGGGCCGTGGGAATTGTGTGGAGTTGTACCCCTCCTACCCTATGGTTTTGTTAATCCTTTCTTAAATAAAAAAAAAAGAAAAAAAATAGCTGATATTTCATTGTGTAAAGAGCACAATTGTTCAGCCACTCATCTGTTGTTGGACACCTTTTCCAAATAAATTACTCTAAATTTAAAAAAAAAAAAAAGAGCAAATGGCAGGAAGCCAAGGAGGCATAAGGATCCTCAGCTCCCCACCTCCAGGGGGGTCGCTTCACAAGCGATAAGGCAGGTCTGCAGGTGTCTACCTTTCTCTCCCTTTCTCTGTCTTCCCCTTCTCTCTCAACTTCTCTTTGTTCTACCCAACAACAACAGCAGCAATAACAACAATAATGACAACAACAAGGGCAACAAAATGGGAAAAATGGGCTCCAGGAGCAGTGGATTTGTGGTGCAGGCACTGAGCCCCAGCAATAACCCTGGAGGCAAAAAAAAAAAAAAGTAAATTTATTATTATCTTTATCAAGAGCAAGAGAAAGAAACAGAACATTACTCTGGTATAGGTGATGCCAAGTATTGAACTCAGAATCTCAAGTATGAAAATCCTGTGCCCTACCACTGTGTAACCACTTCCTTGCCTAAAAGCAGCTTTTCTTCCTTCTCCTCCTCCTACCTCCTCCTTTTTGTCTTTCCTGCTTTCCAAGGGGCAAATTTAATTTATGGTCATTGCCAGGTCTTTACTGTTCTGCATTCAGTTTTTCAGAGCAAAAAAAGGTTGGGGTGGGGAAGGGGGGAGACACCACAGCACTGGTTTCTCCCAGTGTCATAGTGCTCCAATGTGGTGCATGTAGCCTTGAACTTGGACAGTGTGACTATGCAGGTGCCCCTTCCTGGTGAACTATCTCAATAGTCCTCTAGGGACTAATTAAAAAGGAAATCTTGGGGGTCAGGCAGTAGCACAGTGGGTTAAACGCACATGGCATGAAGGCAAGGATCTGCTAAGGATCCCGGTTCAAGCCCTCAGCTCCCCACCTGCAGGGGGGGAGTCACTTCACAGGTGGTGAAGCAGGTCTGCAGGTGTCTGTCTCTCCCCCTCTCTGTCTTCCCCTCCTCTGTCCATTTCTCTCTGTCCTATTCAACAATGACCACATCAATAACTACAACAATAAAACAAGGGCAACAAAAGAGAATAAATATTTTTTAAAAAATTTTTTTAATTCATTCAAGTAGTCCAAGTCCAAGTTGCAGTACATCAGCAGTACAGACACCCAGAGCAGCCCCAGGTTTTGTGGCTTGTGGCAGTTTTAACCTCATGATGTTGGGAGGTAGTTATCACTCTCACACACACACACACACACCTTCTCTAAATATTATATATATATTTTTTTAATTTTTATATTTATTCCTTTTTGTTGCCTTTGTTTTATTGTTGTAGTTCTTGTTGTTGGATAGGACAGAGAGAAATGGAGATAGGGGAAGACAGAGAGGGAGGAGGGAAAGATAGACCCCTGCAGAGGAGTCACTTCAGAAGCGGTGAAGCAGGTCTGCAGGTGGGGAGCCCGGGAGCCTGTGGGCTCAAACTGGGATCCTTAATGCTGGTTCCTGTGCTTTGCACCACCTGCACTTAACCCGCTGCGCTAACGCTCTCTGTATTTTTTATATTGATGGTAAAAGCCAAGGATTTACATGTAACTATCTCCCTTTTAAAGCATTTTCTGCCCTAGTTCTTATCTAGCAGGGCCTCTGACCAATCCTTCTTCCTCCCTTTCTCTCTCTCTCCCTCCCTCTCCCTCCCCTCTCCCTCCCCTCTTTATGTTCTTTACAACTACTAAGTCACCTCACTGGCCCTAGACTCTTGAATCTTTGATAGTCTTTGCAGTCTAACAAATGACCCTTTGATTTTTATTCTTTTTTAAATGTGTCAATGAGAGGAAACATCATCACTCTGGTATATAGTGTCTAGTATTAAATACAGTATCTCATGCATGCAAGTCCAGCACACTACCCACTGTACAAACTTCTGAACCCCTCTATGATTTCTCTTGTCACTGTGAGTATAGATAATACTGAATGGTTAACGCTTTCTCTTCCAAGTCTTAACTTCAGAAATCATACAACATTGAAGACAGTGCCTACCTCCCAAAATTGACAGATTAAAAATCACTTTACAGATTGCAAGCCACTGCTCACAGTCATTTTCCACATAGGTCACTCACAATCTTTTAACATTAAAATTATCCTCATTGGGCGGGGGAGATAGCATAATGGTTATGCAAACAGACTCATGCCTGAGGCTCCTAAATCCCAGGTTCAATCTCCCACACCACCAGAAGCCAGAGCTGAGCAGTGCTCTGGTGTTTCTGTGTATGTCTCTGTATCTGTCTCAAAAATAAAATTAATAAAATTAAAAAAAAAAAACTATCATTATCAGGAGTCAGGCTGTAGCGCAGAGGTTAAGTGCAGGTGGCGCAAAGCGCAAGGACCAGAGTAAGGATCCCCGTTTGAGCCCTGGCTCCCCACCTGCAGGGGAGTCACTTCACAGGCGGTGAAGCTGGTCTGCAGGTGTCTATCTTTCACTTCCCCTCCTTTCTCCATTTCTCTCTGTCCTATCCAACAATGACAACAATAATAATAACCATAATAAAACAACAAGGGCAACAAAAGGGAATAAATAAATATTAAAAAGAAAAAAACTCGTCATCACCTCAGATTTTCACACATGGAAATGACTCATCAGTGTACTTGTAGAACAAAGTACAAAGAAGAAGCAAAGGCATCTGTAATCCTGCATCCCAACACTCCTCAACCCTTCCTCCTAGTGTGGTTACTTTATTTGATTGTTTGATAGCCTACAACTACCATGCACTAATGGAAAAGCAAGCCTCCAAGGGGCTAATATCCAGAACATTAAAAAACAAAACAAACGGTAGTCCTGAAGGTGGCACAGTGATAAAGCTTTGGACTCTCAAGCATGAGGTCCCGAGTTTGATCCCCAGCAGCACATATGCTAGAGTGATGTCTGGTTCTCTCTCCTATCTTTCTCATAAATAAATAAAATCTTAAAAAAAAAAAAAAAAAAAAACTTGGGAGTCGGGCGGTAGCGCAGCGGGTTAAGCACAGGTGGCGCAAAGCGCAAGGACTGGCTTGAGGATCCCGGTTCGAGCCCCCAGCTCCCTACCTGCAGGGGAGTCACTTCACAGGCGGTGAAGCAGGTCTGCAGGTGTCTCTCTCTCCCCCTCTCTGTATCCCCTCCTCTCTTTATTTATCTCTGTCCTATCCAACAACAACAATAATAACTACAACAATAAAACAAGGGCAACAAAAGGGAATAAATAAACTTGTACAAATCAGCCTACCCACGCACCCTCCTTTATTGTGATTGGACCATATTTGCACAGGCTAGCTCAGTCCTTGTGATTCACACAAGTAAAGGAGAGTTGTCACTGCATCAAGTCATAGGTCACAAGCAGCTGGGATTAGTCCTGTAGGTCTCCTTGCTGACTCACTGCCTGGTCTCTGCCATACTGGTTTCTTTTACATGGTCTCCATCATCTTGGTTTCTGTCTGGGAACAGTGAGATATCTCAATACAGTACAGAATTTCCTTAACTAAGGCCCCAGACAACCTCAGGTTCAATCCCTGACACCAGTATATGCAAGAGCTGAGCAGTAATCGTATATGTCTGTGAATTTGTGTATCTCATAAAAATAAATCTTAAATATATACATATATATATATACTGGAGGTCAGGTGGTAGTGCAGCGGGTTAAGTGCACGTGGCACAAAGCACAAGGACCAGCATAAGGATCCCAGTTCGAGTCGAGTCTCCGGCTCCCTGCCTACAGGAGGTCGCCTCACAAGTGGTGAAGCAGGTCTGCAGGTGTCTTATCTTTCTCTCAGCCTCTCTGTCTTCCCCTCCTCTCTCCATTTCTCTGTCCTATCCAATAACGACATCAATAACAACAATAATAACCACAACAATAAAACAACAAGGGCAACAAAAGGAGAAAAAAGCCTCCAGGAGCAGTGGATTCATGATGCAGGCACCAAGCCCCAGCAATAACCATGGAAGCAAAAAAAAATTTATATATATATATATATGTGTGTGTGTGTACACTGATGTAATACTGTAAAATAACTCAATTAGTGTGCCTCTTTGCTATGTGTGTAACCCAGTTTTGTGTCCTAGATGTTGAAGGCAGCTTTGGTATTGTGGTTTTGTTGCCTCTCTCTCTCTGCCTCTCTCTCTAAAAACAAAATGATCCAGTCTTAGATCCTGAAAGGCAGCCATGCTTGAGTACTTCAGACATTGCAAAGATATTATTTTCCACCAGATGGAGACAAAGCACTGCTGTGAAAAGTCGCCATACACAACCCATACTTTGAATTTTTTTTTTTTTTTTTTTTTTTTTTTTTTTTTTTTTTGCCTGCAGACCTGCTAAACCACTTGTGAAGCGAGCCCGTGGGGAGCCGGGGGGCTCAAACCAGGTCCTTGTGCCGGTCCTTGTGCTTTGCACCACCTGCGTTTAACCTGCTGCGCTACCCCCCCCCCGTCCCCCCTCCCCCATTTCTGTAATGTATCAAGCAGGGTTAAGGAGGTGAAAAGTCATGCTTCAAGCACTAGAGGTCCCAGGTTCAATCCCCAGCACCACCATAAACCAGAGTAGAGCAGTGATCTGGTGAGAAAAAATGGGAAAAGATGATTACAATTACTTTTTTATATATATTTATTTTCCCCTTTGCTGCCCTTGTTTTTCATTGTTGTTGTAGTTATTATTGTTATTACTGATGTCGTTGATGTTGGATAAGACAGAAATGGAGAGAGGAGGGGAAGACAGGGGGAGAGAAAGACACCTGCATATCTACTTCACCGCTTGTGAAGCAACTCCCTTGCAGATGGGGAGCGGGGGGCTTGAACCTGGATCCTTATTCTGGTCCTTGTGCTTTGCACCACCTGCGCTACTGCCTGACTCCCTACAATTACTTTTGGTATTGTTGCTTGATAACAAAAAAATTCTCCAACATTGGAGAAAATACCATGAACTACTTAAGAAGTGCAGGGCTAAATTTCGTAACTTACTCATCCATTTACTTGAAATAGCATCTAGAAATATTTTAAATCCTTTTCCTACTTCATTTTGATAAAACAGAATGTATAAAATGAAACCAGGACTGATTTTTAAGAAGTATGGTAATATTGTTCTTATGTTGTAACTTGAAAAAAAAAGATAATGCTAAGAATTATGAAGGGTAGCCCAGGAGGTGGCACAGTTATGAAGTGCTGAACTCTAAGAAACAGGATATGGAACAATGCTTTAGCTCTCTCTTTCCCTCCCTCTTTTTCATTAACAAGTAGATACATTTTTTTGTGGTCCGGGAGGTGACGTAGTGGATAAAGCATCGGACTCTCAAGCATGAAGTCCTGAGTTCAATCCCCACCAGCACATGTTCCGGAGTGATGTCTGGTTCTTTCTCTCTCTCCTCCTAGCTTTCTCATTAATAAATAAATAAAATTTAAAAAAAAAGTAAATGAATTTTTTTAAAAAGAATTATGTACTACTCTGCAATCCAAAAAGATATTTTGTGTGCTCTGTGAGAAAATGGATGGAACTGGGGATGATTACGCTTAGTGTAGTAAATACCAGATGGTTTCACCCATGTGAAATCTAGAGAGCTGATACATATGAACTTGGGGGAAAAAAAATAAAACAGAAACATGCAAACCGGTTCTCTGTTGATTTTTGTTTTCTTTTTTTTTTAATTTTTCTAAAAATATTTACTTCCTTTTTGTTGCCCTTGTTTTTACTGTTGTTGTTGTTATTGATGTCGTTGTTATTAGATAGGACAGAGACAAATGGAGAGAGGGGGAGAGAAAGACATCTGCTGACCTGCTTCCCCGCCTATGAAGCGACTCCCCTGAAGGCGTGGAGCAGGGGCCTCCAACCGGGTTCCTTCCGCTGGTCCTTGTGCTTTGGGCCACGTGCGGTTTACCCACTGCGCTACCGCCGGACTTCCTTGTTTTCTTTCTTTCTTTTTTTTTTTTAATATTTATTTATTCCCTTTTGTTGCCCTTGTTTTATCGTTGTAGTTACTGATGTCGTTGTTGGACAGGACAGAGAGAAATGGAGAAAGGAGGGGAAGACAGGGGGAGAGAAAGACACCTGCAGACCTGCTTCACCGCCTGTGAAGCTACTCCCCAGCAGGTGGAGAGCAAGGAGGGGTGGGGCCTAGAACCGGGATCTTTAAGTAGGTCCTTGCGCTTTGAGCCACGTGCACTTAACCCTGTGCTACTGCTGGACTCCCCCTTGTTTTCTTTTAATGAGAAAGAGGTAGAGAAAAACACAGAAAGACCAGGGGCCAGGTGCACCTGGTTGAGCACACATGTTACAATGTTCAAGGACCCAGGCTCCAGCCCCAAGTCCCCACCTGTAGGGGGAATCTTTACAAGTGGTAAAGCAGTGCTATAGGTGTCTCTCTGTCTCTTTCTCTATCTCCTCTTTCCCCTCTCAATTTCTGACTGTCTCTATTCAGTACATAAATAGAGATAATACAAAAACATAATAAAAGATAGAGACCGGTCACTACTCAGCTCTGGCTAACAGTGGACCATGGGCTGGGGAAGCAAAAACCCTTCCTAAATAAACCTTGTGAGAACTATGGTGGCTGTCTGGGAGGTGGGGGCGGGGGGTGGGGACACAGAACTTTGGTGGGTGATTGTGGTGTGGAACTATACACTGTACTGTTAAAATCTTTTAACTCATTATTACAATGAAATTTCAGGCGGGGTTAGAGAGCATAATGGTTATGCAAACAGACTCTCATGTTTGAGGCTCCATAGATCCAGGTTAAATCCCCTACACCACCCCACCATAAGCCAGAGCTAAGCAGTGCTCTGGTAAAAAAAAAAAAAAAAAAAAAAAAAGAAGGAAGGAAGAAAGAAATTTTTTTAAAAAAGAATCATGAGGGGTCGGGTAGTAGTGCAGCGGGTTAAGTGCAGGTGGCGCAAAGCACAAGGACTGGGGTAAGGATCCCAGTTCAAGCCCCGTGCTCCCCACCTGCAGGAGAGTTGCTTCACAGACAGTGAAGGAGGTCTGCAGGTGTCTGTCTTTCTCTCCCCCCTCTGTCTTCCCCTCCTCTCTCCACTTCTCTGTCCTATCCAACAACAACGACATCAATAACAACAACAATAATAATAACCACAACAACGATAAAATAACTAAGGTAACAAAAGAGAAAAAAAAATAGCCTCCAAGAGCAGTAGTACAGACACTGAGCCCCAGCAATAACCCTGGAGGCAAAAAAAAAAAAAAAAAAAGAATTATGAAGATAGAAGCCAACATTTAAAACAACACCAGTAAATTAGCATACTATATACTTATAAGATTTTAGGAAATATACATTAATAATATCACTATAAATATACAGATGGAAGGAGTCAGGCGGTAGCGCAGTGAGGTAAACACAAGTGGCACAACACGTAAGGACTGGCTTCAGGATCCCGGTTTAAACCCCTGGGCTCCCCACCTGCAGGGGAGTTGCTTCACAAGCGGTAAAGCAGGTCTGCAGGCGTCTATCTTTCTCTCCCCTCTCTGTCTTCCCCTCCTCTCTCCATTTCTCTCTGTCCTGTCCAACAACGATGACATCAACAACAACAATAATAACTACAACAATAAAACAACAAGGGCAACAAAAGGGAAAATAAATATTAATTTTTTTTGCCTCCAGGATTATTGCTGGGGCTCAGTGCTTGCACCATGAATCCACTGCTCCTGGAGGCCATCTTATTTCCCCTTTTTTGCCCTTATTGCTATAGCCTTGTTGTGGTCACTATTTCTGTTGTTGATGTCGTTGTTGTTGGATAGGACAGAGAGAAATGGAGAGAGGAGGGGAAGACAGAGAGGGGGAAAGAAAGACAGACACCTGCAGACCTTCTCCACCGCCTGTGAAGCGACTCCCCTGCAGGTGGGGAGCCAGGGGCTCCAACCAGGATCCTTATGCGGGTCCCTGCGCTTTACGCCACATGCACTCAACCTGCTGTGCTACCGCCCGACACCCAATAAATATTATTATTATTATTTTTATTTTTAACCAGAGCACTGCTCAGCTCTGGCTTATGGCGGTGTGGGGGATTGAAGCTGGGACTTGAGAGCCTCAGGCATGAAAGTCTCTTTGCATAACCATTATGCTATACCCCCACCCCAGAGTATCATTCTGTCACATGAAGTACCTGGAGTGGAATTCAGGAACTCATACTCAAAATGCCTTCGGTCTATCAATGCATCACCTATGGTACTAAAGTACAGAAGCAAGCCCTTCAGTCTCGAATTGCCCATCCTCTGGTGTTAAAGTACAGGAGCAAGCAGGCTCTGCTTTGTGATCAGACAGACATCCAGCCAGCATGCAGTGTATGATCAGGCCAGACCCTGTTATCAGGAGTGGTCAGTTACACACGGCTTTGGGTGGGGCAAATATCTTTTGGGGCTTGTCAGGCACTTTAGAGAATCTCCACACAACACCCTCAAAGTGGCAGTGTGGCTTATCAGGGCACAGTAACCTCTAGTGCTTATGGTGAAGTCCTGAGCTTACTTTGGTTGGTTGGTTTGTTGGTTGTTTTTCTGAGCTCACTTTGAAGGGGAATAGGTGACCAGGGGTTTCCTTATCATGACTGAGGGGACCCAGGAGGAAGGTCAACCCTCTATTCTGTCTCATAGCTAACATTAAGTATCAATAAATACATCAAGGGGATCAGGCAGTGGAGCACCTGATTAAGTGCACACATTATAGTGCACAAGGACCCAGGTTCAATCCCCTAGTCCCCATCTGCAGGGGGATAGCTTCACAAGTGGTGAAGTAGGGCTGCAGGTCTCTCTGTCTCTCTCCCTCTCTATCTTCCCCTTCCCTCTCACTTTCTAGCTAGTTAGATCCAATAAAGATAAAACTTTAAAAACATATAACATAAATTTTTACAAACTTATTTTTTTTTAATTTTTTAATTTTTTTATTTAAGAAAGGATTAATTAACAAAACCATAGGGTAGGAGGGGTACAACTCCACACAATTCCCACCGCCCAGTCTCCCCCGATAGCTTTCCCATTCTCTATCCCTCTGGGAGCATGGACCCAGGGTCATTGAGGGTTGCAGAAGGTAGAAGGTCTGGCTTCTGTAATTGCTTCCTCGCTGAACATGGGCGTTGACTGGTCGGTCCATACTCCCAGTCTGCCTCTCTCTTTCCCTAGTAGGATGGGTCTCTGGGGAAGCTGAGCTCCAGGACACATTGGTGGTGTCTTCAATCCAGGGAAGTCTGGCCGGCATCCTGATGACACCTGGAACCTGGTGACTGAAAAGAGAGTTAACATAAAAAGCCAAACAAATTGTTGAGCAATCATGGACCCAAAGCTTGGAAAAGTGGAGAGGAAGTATTAGGGAGATACTCACTGCAAACTCTAGTATACTTCTGCTTTCTTACTTTGGTGCCATATTCCAAACTCAGTCAATTTCTGCTTTGCGTTTCTACTTCTTTTTTTTTTTTTTTAACATGCATAACATTCCCCAGATTCCCATTTAGCAATACAACCCCCACTATTTCATTCATCATTTTTCATGGACCTGTATTCTCCCCACCCACCCACCCCAGAGTCTTTTACTTTGGTGTAATACTCCAATTCCATTTCAGGTTCCACTTGTGTTTTCTTTTCTAATCTTGTTTTTCAACTTCGGCCTGAGAGTGAGATCATCCCATATTCATCCTTCTGTTTCTGACTAATTTCACTCAACATGATTTTTTCAAGGTCCATCCAAGATCGGCTGAAAACGGTGAAGTCACCATTTTTTACTGCTGAGTAGTATTCCATTGTGTATATAGACCACAACTTGCTCAGCCACTCATCTGTTCTTGGACACCTGGGTTGCTTCCAGGTTTTGGCTATTACAAATTGTGCTGCCAAGAACATATGTGTACACAGATCTTTTTGGAGGGATGTGTTGGGTTCCTTAGGATATATCCCCAGGAGGGGAATTGCAGGGTCATAGGGTAGGTCCATTTCTAGCCTTCTGAGAGTTCTCCAGACTGTTCTCCACAGAGGTTGGACCAATTGACATTCCCACCAGCAGTGCAGAAGGGTTCCTTTGACCCCACACCCTCTCCAGCATTTGCTGCTGTTACCTTTTCTGATGTATGACATTCTCACAGGAGTGAAGTGATACCTCATTGTTGTCTTGATTTGCATTTCTCTGACAATCAGAGACTTGGAGCATTTTTTCATGTGTTTCTCGGCCTTTTGGATCTCTTCTGTGGTGAATATTCTGTCCAAGTCTTCCCCCCATTTTTGGATGGGGTTATTTGTTGTCTTGTTGTTGAGTTTGGCAAGCTCTTTATATATGTTGGTTATTAAACTCTTATCTGATGTATGGCATGTAAAGATCTTCTCCCATTCTGTGAGGGGTCTCTTGGTTTGGGTAGTGGTTTCTTTTGCTGTGAAGAAGCTTTTTAATTTGATGTAGTCCCATAGGTTTACACTTGCCTTAGTCTTCCTTGTAATTGGATTTGTTTCATTGAAAATGTCTTTAAAATTTATGCGTAAAAGAGTTCTGCCAATATTTTCCTCTAGGTATCGAATAGTTTCTGGTCTAACATCCAAGTCCTTGATCCACTTGGAATTTACTTTTGTATTTGGTGAAATACAGTGATTCAGTTTCATTCTTCTGCATGTTTCAACCCATTGTTTCCAACACCATTTGTTGAAGAGACTCTGCTTTCCCCATGTAATAGTCTGGGCCCCTTTGTCAAAGATTAGATGTCCATAGGTGTGGGGCCTCATTTCTGGGCTCTCAATTCTATTCCACTGGTCAGTGTGTCTGTTCGTGTTCCAGTACCAAGCAGTTTTGATGACAATGGCCCTATAATACAGTTTGAGATCTGGGAGTATGATGCCTCCGGTTCTGTTCTTTTTTCTCAAGATTGTTTTGGCAATTCTAGGTCTTTTCTGGTTCCAGATAAACATTTGTAGCATTTTTTCTATTCTCCAAAAAAATGTGCTTGGGATCTTGATGGGGATAGCATTAAATTTGTAGATGGCTCTGGGTAATATATTCATTTTGATGATGTTAATTCTTCCAACCCCCCCTTTTTTTTTAATGCTGCAGTTACTAAAAGAAATAAGAGAAGAGGGAATTGGCAGTAGCACATCAGGTTAAGCACATGTTGCACAAAACGCAAGGACCAGCTCAAGGATCCTGGTTCGAGCCCCCGACTCCCCACCTGCAGGGGAGCAGACGGTGAAGCAGGTCTGCAGGTGTCTATCTTTCTCTCTCCCTCTCTGTCTTCTCTTCCTTTTTCTATTTCTCTCTGTCCTATGTAAGAATGACATCAACAACAATAATAACTACAACAACAATAGAAAACAACAAGGACAACAAAAAGGGAAAAATAAATATAAATAAATATTAAAAAAATTTTTAAAAATATGAGAAGAGCCTAGTCACAGGGTACACCAATTCTTTTGAGCCACTAGAACTTCTAAACTTGTTAGTTCCTCTGACTTCTTCCTTGGATCCTTAATATTCTCTTTCCATCTATTTTTTCCCTTTTCATTTTCCTCCTCCTCCTTCTTCATCTTCTCTCTTTTTTAGTTTTTACTTATTATCTTTATTTATTGGATAGAGACAGCCAGAAATCAAGAGGGAAGGGAGAGAGATTGAGAGACACCTGCAGCCCTGCTTCACCGCTCGTGAAGCTTCCCCCATGCAGGTGGGGACTGGGGGCTTGAACCTGGGTCCTTGTCCACGTGCACTGTAACCTGTGCGCTTAACCCAGCCCCTTGTCTTCTTTCTCCTCATTCTCCTCTCCTCCTCCTCCTTCTCCTTCTCCTTCTTTTTCTTACCAGAGCACTGTTCAGCTCTGGTTTATGGTGGTGCGCTGGGGGATTGAACCTGGGGCTTTGGAGCCCCAGGCATGACAGTCCCTTTGCATAACCATTATGCTATCTACCCTCTGCCTCTTTTTCTTTCTTTCTTTTTTCTTTTCTTTTCTTTTTTTTTTGCCTCCAGGGCTATCACTGGGGCTCAGTGCCAGCACTACAAGTCCAGTGCTCCTGGCAGCCATTTTTTCCCATTTTACTACAGGACAGAGAGAACTTGAGAGAAGGGGGAAAGTAAAGAGGGAGAGAGAAAGAGATACACCTGTAGACATGCTTCACCGCTTGTGAAGTGTCCCACCCTGCAGGTGGGGAGCACGGGTCCTTGTGCTTAGTATTATGTGCACATAACTAAGTACACTCCCACCCCGGCACCCTGATATATCTTTCTTTGAGTTAAAAATCGACCCAGTCGGGCGGTAGCACAGCAGGTTAAGCACAGGTGGCGCAAAGCGCAAGGACGGGCATACGGATCCCAGTTCGATCCGCCGGATCCCGAACTGCAGGGGAGTTGCTTCACAGGTGGTGAAGCAGGTCTGCTGGTGTCTGTCTTTCTCTCCCCCTTTCTGTCTTCCCCTTCTCTCTCCATTTCTCTCTATCCTATTCAACAATGAATGACATCAACAACAACAATAATAATTACAGCAATAAAATAACAAGGGCAACAAAAGGGAATAAATAAATATTAAAAACAAACACAAACCAAAAATCGGCCCAGTGCAGTGAAACTGCTAGGCTCCGTGGGCGGGGGGGGGGGGGGGGGGGGGGAGCAGCAGCACTCTGTGACACTGGTAGAGTTCACCCTTTCAGCACAACTGTATGCTGTGAGCTTTAATGAAAATGGCCAAAGCTTGTTTCCTTTTCTCTATCCTTGAGGACTGGGGATCTAAGGGTGGAGAGAATGCTGGAGTTGAAGGTGCTGACACAGGAGGGAAAGTCGGATGGCCCTCCTCTAACTCTTGGTCTCCAAGCCTGTGCTATGGTTCTAATCCTCCCTCTGGAAGTTCTACTGGAGTCACCACTGCTCTGAGGACACTGGAAGGAACTGGGCCTTTACCTTCTCTTTACCTTACCCTAGATCGAGCCCCCTCCCTGTATTTTCAGTCTCTCACATCCTGTTCATAGAGTCATCAGTGCCTCAGTTTCAGGAACTTCCAAGCTGTTCTCTTCAGAGGCTTTGAGCAGAAGCAGAAAGTCAGATCACATTTCCATGGGATCTATCTCCCCAGCTGCTGGTCTGCAAGCAAGCACAGGCAGAAGCAGCCAGACCCACTAGAGAGTGAGAGACGGAGCCGGGTTAAGCGTCAGACATTACAATGTGCAAGGTCCTAGGTTCAAGTTCCTTGTCATCATCTGCTGGGGAAAAGCTTCATGAGTGGTGAAGCAGTGTTGCAGGTGTGTCTCTGTCTCTTTCCCTCTCTATCTCCCCCCTTTCTCTCAATTTCGCTCAGTCTCTATCCAGTAATAAATAAATAAAAATATTTTAAAGAAGAAAGTGAGGGGAGCTGGGTGGTAGCGCAGTGGGTTAAGTGCACATGGTGCCAAGCACAAGGACCGGCTTAAGGATCCCAGCTCAAGCTCCCGGCTCCCCACCTGCAGGGGATTGATTGCTTTGCAGGTAGTGAAGCAGGTCTGCATGTGTCTATCTTTCTCTCTTCCTCTCTGTCTTCCCCTCCTCTCTCAATTTCTCTCTGTCATATCCAACAACAATAGCTATAACAACTACAACAAGGGCAACAAAATAAGAAAAATGGCCTTCAGGACCAGTGGATTCGTAGTGTAGGCACTGAGGTCCAGCGATAACCCTGGAGGCAGAAAAAAAAAAAGAAAGAAAGTGAGAGTGGGCCAGGTGGTGGCACACCTGGCTGAGCACACATGTTACAATGAGCAAGGACCCAGGTTCAAGCCCGTGGTCCCCACCTGCAGGGGGAAAACTTTGTGAGTGGTAAAGCAGTGCTAAAGGTCTCTCTCTCTCTCTCTCTCTCTCTCTCTCTTTCTCCCTCTCTAGCATTCCCTTCCCTCTTGACTTATGGCTGTTTCTATCCAATAAATAAATAAAGATGAAAAAATTTTTTTAAAAAAAGGGAATCAGGCAGTAGCACAGCAGGTTAAGTGCACGTGGCACAAAGTGCAAGGACTAGTGTAAGGATCCCTGTTCAAGCCCCCGGCTCCCCACCTGCAGGGGAGTTGCTTCAAAAGCAGTGAAGGAGGTCTACAGGTGTCTATCTTTCTCTCCCCCTCTCTGTCTTCCCCTCCTCTCAATAAAACAAGGGCAACAAAAGGAAATAAATATTAAAAAAAATAAAAGTGAGCGACCACAGGGCTTAGGTAGTGGCTGGGCAGGTGTGGTGAGAGGTGCTTAAATCCTGAATGCAAGCGGTAGCACAGGGGGTTAAGTGCAGGTGGCACAAAGTGCAAGGTCCGGGTTAAGGATCCCGGTTCGAGCCCCCAGCTCCCCACCTGCAGGGGAGTCACTTCACAAGTGGTGAAGCAGGTCTGCAGGTGTCTTTCTCTCCCCCTCTCTGTTTTCCCCTCCTCTCTCCATTTCTCTCTGCCCTAACAATGGCGACTTCAATAACAACAACAATAATAACTACAACAATAAAACAACAAGGGCAACAAAAGGGAATAAATAAAAAATTTTTTAAATATTTTATTTATGAGATAGGAGGAGAGAGAAAGAACCAGACATCACTCTGGCACATGTGCTGCCAGGGATCAAACTTGGGACTTCATGCTTGAGAGTCCAAAGTTTTACCACTGTGCCGCCTCCCGGACCACAAATAAATTTTTTTTTAAATTATCCTTAAAAAATCCTGGATAGGGCAGGGGAGATAGCATAATGGTTATGCAAACAGACTCTCATGCCTGAGGCTCCTAAATCCCAGGTTCAACCCCCAGCACCACCATAAGCCAGAGCTGAGCAGTGCTCTGGTGTTTCTCTCTGTGTCTCTCTGCATTTCTCTCAAACATAAAATTAATAAAATATTTTTTTAAAAAATCCTGGATGCATTTTGAGGGTAGATTCTCTGGCAGGATATACTGAAGGATTAGGTATGGAAAAAGGAAAGAAAAGGGCTTCAAGATTTTGGGACCGAGCAAGTGGAAAGGCAGAGATTAACAGCAAGAGGAAGAGGAGTCAAGGAACAGATAGACAGAAGGAATTTGCTGGTGGGCAGGGGTGGGGTGGGGAGTAAAGAGTTCAGTGCTGGAGGCTGGGTGGTGGCACACCTGGTTGAGTGCACACAAGGGCCCAGGTTTGAACCTCTGGTCCTCACCTACAGGGGGAAAGCTTTGTGAGTGGTGAAGCAGGGATGCAGGTGTCTCTCTGTCACTCTTCCTCTTCATCTCCCTCTCCCTCATTCCCTCTCAATTTCTCTGTTTCTATCCAACAAATAAATAAGGACTTATAAAAAAAAAAAAGAGTTTAGTGTTGTGTTGGGAACCCAGAAACCAAAACCCTGGCACCACTTCTGCCACATGCGAATCCCTTAGGCTTTATATGTATGTATGTATGTATGTATGTATATATAGATTTTCCCTTTTGTTGCTCTTGTTTTTTTATTGTTGTAGTTATTATTGTTGTTGTTATTGATGTCATTATTGTTAGGACAGAGAGAAATGGAGAGAGGAGGGGAAGACAGAGAGGGGGAGAGTAAGATAGACACCTGCAGACCTGCTTCACCGCCTGTGAAGTGACTCCCCTGCAGGTGGGGAACCGAGGGCTCGAACCAGGCCCTCTTCCAGTCTGTCCACTGCAGCCTGGAAGATAGATTATCAGTTGGTAACAAAGCCGAGAGAACATACATGTCACAGTGTGTAAGGACTCACTGCAGGGGGAAGGTTCACATGTGGTGAAGCAGTGCTATAGGTCTCTCTCTCTCTTTCTCTCTCCATCTCCCTCCCCTCTCAATTCCTCTGTCTCTGTCAAAAATAATAAATAAATAAAATATTTAAAAAAGAAAAAAAATCAAGGAGTTAGGGGAAGACTGCAACATTCTGAGCTTCCTGTTGCCTGAGGAAACTTCTTGCATGGGTCTGAGAAACAGCTGCAGTGAATACCAGGACAGAGGAAATGCCAGATGACTTTCATTCTCAGTTTGAGAATAATCTGATGTATTATAAGCAGGTCTTTTGAAATGTGGTTTGAACACCTACTGAAGTAGAAATTCATTCTCTGATAGAAGTCATTTTGAATGAGAAGCTCTAATGGAATAATATTATTACTTGTGAGTTGGAAATCCCATTCTGTATCACTTCTTATTTTTCTTTGCCATTTCTAGCCTTCTTACTGGGGGGGGGGGAGAACCCTGATTTTCTGTGGAAAACAGAAATGCCTAACCCACTCACATAGGTTTTGAATTATTTTTATGTCATTAATAAGCCAGTTAAACATGGGGAGTGGCACTAGGAGAGCAAAAACATTGTAGAATTTTCAACAACACATTATGGAGACTGAGTCCATAATATGGGCATAAAATGGTCTACTTATTTTTAATATTAATATGATTAAATGTACAGTCAGTTTACCGTTGTTTTTCTGTGTATATTATATTTCTTGTTCTTCTGTTACTCTTTCACTGTGTTTTGTGTAAAAAAAAAATGTTTTAGTGGGGGAGTCGGGCAGTAGTGTAGTGGGTTAAGCGCACTTGGCACAAAGCACAAGGACTGGCACAAGGATCCCAGTTCGAGCCCCAGCTCCCCACCTGAAGGGGAGTCACTTCACAAGTGGTGAAGCAGATCTACAGGTATCTTTCTTTCCCCGTCTCTGTCTTCCCCTCCTCTCTCCATTTCTCTCTGTTCTATCCTACAACAACAACAGCAATAATGACAATGAGGATAAACAACAAGGCAACAAAAAGGGAATAAATAAATAAATGAATATAAAAAATGTTTGTGTGTCATTACAATTCTTTTGACTTTTTATGTTGATATGCATTTTTATTTTTATTTTTTAAATATTTAAAAAATATTTATTCCCTTTTGTTGCCCTTGTTGTTTTATTGTTGTAATTGATGTTATTGTTGTTGGATAGGACAGAGAGAAATGGAGAGAGGAGGGGAAGACAGAGAGGGAGAGAAAGAGAGACATCTGCAGACCTGCTTCACCACTTGTGAAGCGATTCCCCTGCAGGTGGGGAGCTGGGGGCTCGAACTGGGATCCTTAAGCCAGTGCTTGCACTTTGTGCCATATGCGCTTAATCCATCGCGCCATGCCCAACTCCCTTATTTTTATATTTTTATTGGGTAAAAATAGAGTAATTGAGAAGGAAGGGGGAGATAGAGAGGGAGAGAGACAGAGAGACACCTGTAGCCCTGCTTCACCACTCTTGAAAGTTTCCCTATTCAGGTGGGGACCTGGGGTTTGAACCTGGGTCATTGTGCACAGTAATATGTGCACTTAATGAGTTGTGCCACTAGCTGCCCCCCACTTTTTAAATTTTAATTTTATTAGTGATTTAATAATGATCGAAAGAATTGTGAGATGATACAATTCCCACCACCAGAGTTCCATAAGTCTTCCCCTCCACTGAAAGGGTCCCTACTCTTTATCCCTCTGGGAGTATGGGCCAAAGATTTTTATGGGGTACTGAAGGTGGAATATCTGGCTTCTGTAATTGCTTCGCCACTGGACATGAGTGTTAACAAGTTGATCCATACCCCTCATCCTGTTTCTATCTTTCCCTAGTGGAGCAGGGCTCTGGAGAGGTGGTACCAGGACATATTGGTGAGGTTGTCTGCCCAGAGAAGTCAGGTTGCCATCATGGTAGCAACTTGATGTAACTTGATGGCTGAAAAGCATTAAGATATAAAGCCGAACAAAGTTTTTAATAATCAGGAACCTAAAGGTAAGAATATATCATATGAGATTTGGGGTCTTTATGTTGGAAGAATCTAGGAACACTGTTTTAGATATATTCTTAAGATATATCTTTAGATATATTTAGATATATTCTTTTTTAAAAAATAATTTTTTATATTCATTTATTTTTCTTTTGTTGCCCTTGGTTTTTATTGTTGTTGTAGTTATTATTGATGTCGTTGTTGTTAGATAGGACAGAGAGAAATGGAGAGAGGAGGGGAAGACAGAGAGGGGGAGTGAAAGATAGACATCTGCAGACCTGCTTCACCACCTGTGAGGTGACGCCCCTGCAGGTGGGGAGCTGGGGCTCAAACCGGGATCCTTCAGCAGATTCTTGCACTTGCGCCACGTGCGCTTAACCCACTGCGCTACAGCCCGACTCCCTGTTTTAGATATATTCTAAGGGGGTGGGGCATAACTTTACTAATTTTTGCCTGAGCCCCACCAGCTCCCAGTTTTTAAAAATTAATTTTATTTCCAGCCTCACTTCCCCTATGTCTACAAAGTTAGTCATCAGCTGTGGGTTCCTGCAGAGGTTGTATTTCAGCATAGTTCACTCTACACTGTGTGGCAGTTTCTAAGTTGTGGAGGTTGGAGAAAAGCCCCAAATATTGAGAACAACCGTTAACCCGAAACCAACTGTTCCTTGTACCGTGTAAATATTTCCACCTGTACCCACCCTGTGCTAACTATAAAAAGGTAGGATGAAAAATGATCAGGTGAGACTTCCGGAGGCGGGGCTATGAGCAGCAGCAGATCTGTTTCTCTCCTCTCCTCTCCCAGATCAACTAGGAATATCAAAGGAGACCACCTGGGACCGAAACAAGACAGGACTAGAACGATTACAGGAACCCACCAAATCACTGGTGAGTGCAAACACGTGTGGCTGGTGACAGAGAGGAGCCTAGGGAGAGACTAAATGGCTGGTAACAGTCCGAAGGTCTATCAGCTGAGACACCACCTCCAGTCTGTTCCACCAACAAGGGGACAGCTGAAGGGAGGAGAGGACTCCCAGGAGACTCACCAAGTGCAACTCTGAGTCTCCATTGCTACTGCCCTCAGAATCTGGAGCAGCGGCAGGGAGGGACACTGGGGGACAGAGATCTAACCGGGAAATTCAGGAGAAGACCTATACCTCGGTGGCATAGCTGTGGGGCTGTGAAAGTCTCTTTGCATAACCACTGGACTATCTCTGCCACACCCTGCCTTATCTCTTGGTTAGGAGTCAGTGATTAAGTTAAGAAGCCTACTTATAGTTAGAAGCCCTCAGGCTCCCATAGCCTACAGAGAAGAAAAATGATCAGGGTTGCAGACTCTCCCCTTGCGCGGAAAGGTGTTGGCAGCTCAAGCTTAAGCTTGATAATAAAGGCTCTTGCTATTGCATGTGATTCTGGTCCTCTTTGTGTGAGATCGGGACTTGAACCTCTGGGCATAACAAAGTTTGCCTTGACTTTTACTTTCCCTGGGCCATCTTGTATTTTTCTGATCACATGTACAATTTCCCACACAATCAATCAGACTCATGCTGAGAATTTGTCTAGGCCATTTATTGCTCTTTCATTTCCAAGGCTTTTTTAAAAAATTATATTTATTTTTCCCTTTTGTTGCCCTTGTTGTTTTTATTGTTGTGGTTATTATTGTTGTTATTTATGTCATTGTTGGATAGGACAGAGAGAAATGGAGAGAGGAGGGGAAGACAGAGGGGGAGAGAAAGATAGACACCTGCAGACCTGCTTCACCACCTCTGAAGCGACTCCCCTGCAGGTGGGGAGCTGGGGGCTCAAACTGGGATCCTTGAGCCTGTCCTTGCGCTTTGAGCCACCTGTGCTTAACCCGCTGTGCTACCACCCGACTCCCTCCAAGGCTTTCTTTTTTTAAAGTTTATTTATAAAATGGAAACACTGACAAGACCATGGGGTAAAAGGGGTGCAACTCCACACAATTCCCACCACCAGAACTCCGTATCCCCTCCCCTCCCCAATAACTTTCCTATTCTTTATTAAGTTTTTTTTTAATATTTATTTATCCCTTTTTGTTACCTTTGTTTTATTATTGTAGTTATTATTGTTGTTATTGATGTTGTCATTGTTGGATAGGACAGAGAGAAATGGAGAGAGGAGGGGAAGACAGGGAGAGAAAGAGAGATACCTGCAGACCTGCTTCACCGTCTGTGAAGCGACTTCCCTGCAGGTGGGGAGCTGGGGGCTTGAACCAGGATCCTTATGTAGGCCCTTGCGCTTTGTGCCATGTGTGCTTAACCCCTTGCGCTACCACCCCACTCCCAGCTTTCCTATTCTTTAACCCTCCGGGGGTATGGACTCAGGGTCATTATGGGGTCCAGATGGTGGACGGTCTGGCTTCTGTAATTGCTTCCCCACTGAACATGGGCATTGGCAGCTCAATCCAGAGTCCCAGCTAAGACTTTCTTCTTAAATTTCTGCCTGATCCACCTCTCTCTGCAGCTGGGACTGCACCCTCAGGCACTCCAGAGTTTCTATGCCTGTTTTCTACTGAGCTTGTCATTTACACTGACAATGCTCTTTGCCCTACATGAAATCAAGTTGGTTTTCAACTCTTGACTTGCTCTGGAAAAGCTACTGTAACTACTAAGCTGGGTCATGGAATGACTGGGAGCAGTCCAGGGCGAGAAGACTGCAGACTCTTAATGTGCTTACCCCAACTTCTAGCAGTTCTTTAAATATAAATAGCTCCGATCCAGGAAGAGTAACCAAGTGATAATGTTGACCATGACAACATCTCCCTGTCTATATCCACCTACCTACCTACCTATTTACCTATCTACCACCTATCTATAATTATCTTTGCTATCTATCTACTCTGCTAGTATCTATTGAGTTCTTTTTTTTTTTTAAGAATTTGTGGTGGTGACATTTCTTTGCTGGTAGGTTTTTTTTTTTTTATTACTGGGTAGAGACAGAGAGATTGAGAAGGGAGGGGGAGATAGAGATGGAAAGAAACAGAGAGACAGCTGAAGCCTTGCTTCACCTTTCCTGCACGTAGAACCCAGGGGCTTGAACTTAGGTCCTTGCACACTGTAATATGTGCACTTAACCACATGCACCGCCACCTGGCCTCCATCTGTTGAGTTCTTAAGACTTTTTTTTTTTAAACTGGGTTGTATTTACTTATTATCAAGTTTTAGTTACTAAGTTTTCATCAGGACAGGGGAGGTAATAGGATGGTTATGCAAAAAGATTCTCATGCCTGAGCTCTGATGTCTGATGATGAAGCCAGAGCTCAGTAGTACCTTGGTTAAAAAAATGAATAATAGTGGTCTGGGAGGTGGTGCAGTGGATAAAGCATTGGACTCTCAAGCATGGTCCTGAGTTCAATCCCCAGCAGCACGTGTACCAGAGTGATGTCTGGTTCTTTCTCTCTCCTCCTATGTTTCTAACTAATAAATAACATCTTTAAAATAAATAATGAAATAAAGTAGTAATTAAGGGTAGGCTCTGAAGCTCACTTAAAATTTTTTTCTGGTTCGAGCCCCCAGCTCCCCACCTACTGAGGGTTGCTTCATAAACAGTGAAGCAGGTCTGCAGGTGTCTTTCTTTCCCCTTCTCTGTCTTCCCCTCTTCTCTCCATTTCTCTCTGTCCTATCCAATAACAACAACAATAATAACAACAACAATGATAAACAAAAAGGGCAACAAAAGGGAAAAAATAGCCTCCAGGAGCAGTGGATTCGTAGTGCAGGCACCCAGCCCAAGCCATAACCCTGGAGGGGCAAAAATATATATATATATTTTTTCAAAGTAGGAAGAAAGCTTAAAAATGATCTAAGATGGGCCAATCAGATGTGTGTCTATTTTTGAGTCTCTGAGCTAAGATGAGATCAGTCTTAGGCTTTTGTTTTCTTTTGTTTGTTCAGATTTCCTTGATCTCTGAGATGGAGATAGCTGACCCAGCTGAGTGCACACTTTGCCATGTTATCAGGACAAAGGTTCAGACTCCCAGTCACCACATGGGAATATCATGCACAGGGAAGCTTTTCACTTTTTTTTTTTAATTTTTAATTTATTTTTCCCTTTTGTTGCCCTTGTTTTTTATTGTTATTATTGATGTCGTTGTTGTTAGAGAAGGGAAAGACAGAGAGGGAGAAAGAAGGATAGACACCTGCAGACCTGCTTCACCGCCTGTGAAGCGACTCCCCTGCAGGTGGGGAGTCAGGGGCTCGAACAGGGATCCTTATGCTGGTCCTTTCGCTTCCGTGCTTAACCCGCTGCTCTATCGCCCGACTCCCTGCTTTTCACTTTTTAAATTTTACCTAGGGCACCAATAAGTTCTGGTTTATGGTACTATAGGGGGTTGAACCTGGGACCTGGGAGCCTCAGGCATGAGAGTGTTTGCATAACTATTATGCTATCTCCCCTGCTCCACAGGGCAAGATTTACTACTGAAATTGCTATGGTGTCTTTCTCTCTCCCTCTGTCTCTAGTTGGAATTAAAAGGGGGAAAAATGCCTGTTAGGACTTGTGGAATGACAAAAAATATTCTTGCTTACATTTCATCTTTTGACCTCTGAAATAATTCATTCTGGACTCCTCCCCCCACCTCCAGCTTTATTCCTGTTTAAGAAGGGAGAAAAGATTACCCCCCTATCCCCCTTCCTAGTGCTGCCATAGTTATAAATACCAAATATATATATTTAAATATTTTATTTACTTATTAATATGAGAAAGATAGGAGGAGAGAAATAACCAGACATCACTCTGTTACATGTGCTGTCACGGATCAAACTCAGGACCTCATGCTTGACAGTCTAATGCTTTATCCATTTTGCCACCTCCTGGACCACAAGTAGCAAATATTTTAAAGTTTGTGGCACTTGCTGCCATGATTCTCTCAAAATGACTCTATGTTCACTAGCATGATTTCAAAGCACAAGGTGTGGCTGTGCAAGATGTTTCAGTGGATAGAACACAGGATTTGCCTGTGAAGCCCCCAGTTTGATCCCTAGCTCTGTACTAGTCAGAAATGTTGTGCTTTAAAAAGCAGTGATAAACACACAGATAAGGTGACAGACCTTCACATTTGATGTTATTCCTAGTTATCCAAACCTATCTAGTTTTTTAAATATTTATTTATTTATTCCCTTTTGTTGTCTTTGTTGCTTTATTGTTATAGTTATTATTGATGTCGTCGTTGTTGGACAGGACAGAGAGAAATGGAGAGAGGAGGGGAAGACAGAGAGGGAGAGAGAAAGACAGATACCAGCAGACCTGCTTCACCGCTTGTGAAGCAACTCCCCTGCAGGTGGGGAGCCGGGGGCTTGAACCAGGATCCTTACTCCGGTCCTTGCGCTTTGCGCCATGTGCGCTTAACCCGCTGCGCTACAGCCTGGCTCCCTTTTTTTTTTTTTTTTTTTTTATTAAACAGAGCACTGCTCAGCTCTGGCTTATGGTGTTGCAGGGGATTGAACTTGGAACTTTGTAGTCTCAGGCATGAGAGTCTCTTTGCATAACCATTATGCTATCTACCCTTGCCCCCTTTTTTTTTTCTTTTAATGGAGCACCACTCAGCTCTGGTTTATGGTGGTGCAGGGGACTGAACCTGGGACTTTGGGTCTAACCCTAAAGAAATTTGTTTTAGGTATGCAGCTATGATTTGACTAAAATTGTCTTCTTTGTATCAACTTGCAAGGATATTAGAAGCAATGTTCCCTTAAGGAATTAAGGAGGCAACACAGTAATAAACAGACTTTAACTCAGGTGTGTTCTCTGCCACAGTCTTATCTGCAAAAACTTGAATCCTTTCTACATTCCCAAATCATGATATACTGTTCATTATCAATTCTGTTAGTTGTATTGGTTCTATTAAGTAGATATGTGGGGTGGGGGTCATGGTGGTGCACCCTGTTAAGCACATGTCTGAAGGGCAAGGACATGTACAAGGATCCTGGTTCGAGCACCCATTCTCCACTGGCGGTGGGAGGGAGGTGGACATGCTTTACAAGTTCTCCCCCTCCCCTCTCAGTTTCTAGCCAATAAAAAGGAAAAAGTGTCCTTTAGGAACACAGGTCCCTAGTGCCGGCACCAAGTCCCAGCGATAATCCTGGATGAAAATGAAAATAGTTGGAGAATGTTATGCATGTACAAACTGTTGTATCTTCTGTTGAATGTAAAACATTAATTCCCCAATAAAGAAATAAAAATAAAATGAAAATAGAATGTATTCAATATCTAAATGTGACATAAAACTAGAGAAGAAATGGCAAACAAGTTTGAGTCTGCAGGCTCCCCCTCCCCACCTTAACTAAAAACCAAATCAAAACCCGTGCCCAGAACATACAATATGCTCCCTGCCTCCTTCTCACCTTCAGCTATAATATTTTTAAAGGTCAGTGTAATATGTTGTTAGTGATTTAGTGACTTTGTACCACATGAGAGGTGTTAACTTTTGTCCAAAAGGGATACATCCTTTTCTTGGACTTCTTGTATGGTTCAGAGGTATCTGACAACCACTTCCACCCCTGCATACAAATTAAAAAAAAAAAAAATCGAACATCTTGACAGTTGTTCCAGCACTGTTGCTTTGCTGTCTACTTGGACTCACTAGCTTTCAAGTTGTTTTGAAGGAACATCCCAGATAACCAGGTCTGCTGTCCTGCAATCCGATCTCACATCCCTAAAAATAGTTTCCTTTTATGTTTTACTCTGCCTGTTCATTTCTCCTAGAGGCCTCTCATGTGGGCTCTCACCTCCTGATTACCTCTGCCTGAGAATGTTTGCCAGACAACTCTACCTTCTCCCATAACGCAAATATTAACCCACTCCAATGTTGACTAATTCAAACCTTTTTTTCATGTGCTAGTCAGAGCAAAAAATATTCTCTTATTTTACTTATTATTGGAGACAAAGAGAAACTGAAAGGGGAGGGAGAAAGAAATGGAGACAGAGGGGAGTCTGGTAGTAGTGCAGTGGGTTAAGTCCACATGGCACGAAGCGCAAGGACCTGGGCAAGGACCCAGGTAAGGATCCTGGTTCGAGCCCAGGCTCCTCACCTGCAGGGGAGTCGCTTCACAGGCAGTGAAACAGGTCTGCAGGTGCCTATCTTTCTCTCCCCCTCTGTCTTCCCCTCCTCTCTCCATCCTATCCAACAATGACAATAATAACTACAGCAATAAGGGCAACAAAAGGGAATAAATAAAAAAATAAAAAGAAATGGAGACAGAGCTATCTACAGAACTGCTTCAGCATTTGTAGCCTTCCCCCTGCAGTTGGGGCCCAGGGGCTTGAACCTACATCCTTGCACACTGTAATGTGTGTGCTTAACCACATGCTCCACTGCTTGGCCCCAGAATATTCTCAAAGCCGTGTGAAAGAGGGGGAGTCGGGAGGTAGCACAGCAGGTTAAACGCACATGGTGTGAAGTGCAAGGACCAGCGTAAGGATCCTGGTTGGAGCCCCCGGCTCCCCACCTGCAAGGGAGTCGCTTCACAGGCAGTGAAGCAGGTCTGTAGGTGTCTTTGTCTCCCCTCCTCTATCCATTTCTCTCTGTCCTATCCAACAACAATGACATCAATAACAGTAACTACAACAATAAAACGAGCAACAAAAGGGAATAAATAAAACATTAAAAAAAGAAGAGGTATAGGCATTCTTATCAGGCTTTCCTACTTCCATTTATACCTTTTATTTGGAGAAATCATGATCTGGAATTAAGCCACTATAGGTTATTTCCTTCAAATCTGAGATATTTTCATGTATCAGCATTTCATCATTAGTCTAAGACTCCTGGGAGTGTATCATACATGTGCACCCACAGGGCCATGGGAGGTACCAGCGTTGAGCTCAGTGAGCTGGACTCACACTGCTTAGTTCCTCAGTGAGGACATTGCCAAACTCATGCTAAATTATAGTGAGATAAATTATGTAGCTTAAAGGTATCAGAAACACATCTAAGTTAATGTTTAAAGTAAGAGGGGACTGAACTCAGAACCTCAGACATACAACTCTGGTGCTCTGCCCACTCAGTTATATTAAAAAAAAAAAAAAACAAAAACCATAGCACATTTGGAATTTAGATTTGCAAAATTAAGACTTTTTTAAAAAAAATATTTCCCATTTGTTGCCCTTGTTTTATTGTCGTAGTTATATTGTTTTTGTTGATGTCACTGTTGGACAGGACAGAGAGAAATGGAGAGAAGAGAGACAGAGGGGGGGAGAAAGACAGACACCTGCAAACTTGCTTCACTGCTTGTGAAGCAACTCCCCTGCAGGTGGCAGGGGGAGGACTCGAACTGGGATCCTTATGCCGGTCCTTGCGCCACCTGCACTTAACCTGCTGCTCTACCGCCTGACTCCCAAGACATTAGTTTTTCAATGATTATTTTATTGCCCCCTTTAAAAAATATTTATCTACTTATTCCCATTTGTTGCCCTTGTTTCATTGTTGTAGTTATTGTTGTTGACGTTGTTGGATAGGACAGAAATGGAGAGAGGAGAGGAAGACAGAGGGAGAGAGACACCTACAGACCTGCTTCACCACTTGTCAAGTGACTCCCCTGCAGGTGGGGAGCTGGGGGCTCAAATTGGGATCCTTACACTTTGCGCCACCTGTGCTTAACCGGCTGTGCTACTGCCCGATTCCCCAATGATGATTATTTTACTAAAAGTCTGACTGGTATCTTGAAAACTTAATTTAAGCAGGATTATGTATGTAAAATTAATGAAGGATTTTGTTCAACAAAGTACACCTAGTGAACGTAAAAATTCTTTATTTAACCTAATCCGGCCAGTTATTCAGAGTTTGCTATATTAAAAACAAGACATAAAAAAAAAATTACAGCACAGTTAGCAAGGCAGTGACTAAGTCACTAAGTTGAATATTCTTCACAGTCATTTGATAATCATGTAATGATGAACAATAATTTCAGCCACTTTGGAGATAAATTAACTTCTGCAAAGAAGAAAATGCTACTAGTCATCATTGAATTTTTAAATTTATATTCTTTTATCCCCCCTTTTGTTGCCCTTGTTTTTTTTTTTTTAATCTTTATTGGGGAATTAATATTTTACATTCAACAGTAAATACATCATCACTGAATTTTAAAAAACAGGTTTAAACTGATAAAATAATATACCCACCCATGTCAACTCTTATCGGTTTGTCTCTCATGCCTTTCTTTTTGCCTTTTCCTATAACGCAGGCTATTTAGCAATTAAACAACTACTTTAGAGGGGCTGTTTTGAGCCTACACTGCCTCTCTCCCATTCTTAGAACAAGTCTGCAGAGATCAGTATTATTTGCATTTTAGAGAAGAGAACTAGCTGACCAACACCAGTTATTAGAAGCAGAATTAGAACTTGGACCTCAGTCCATTCAACTTTAGTGGACTCCTGAGTTCTTTTGTAGCTTTCTGGTAATGCAGGTATGTTCTTGAAGAAACTGGCACATGGTATTTCTGTAACTAAGGCTCTTTATTAGACTCAAGTGTTCATTTCCAGGGCTAGAGGCCACTCTGGTCCCCAGGCACTTAACAATTCCCTCCCCACAGCCCTAGAAGCCCCTCCCACCTGCTCCCAAAGAAATTGTTGTTTCCTTGGCCCTCACAAGTCTTGCTGTCTATAAATCTAGACAGCTCTTCCTCCAACTTGGACGTTAAAGTAGTAAATGGGGAATTGTGTGCTTTTATAACTGTAGCAAAAGCTGCTTAAAAGCTCTTCTATGTAACAAAATTATGCAGATAATACGCAGTATGTCTTCTCATACTGAAAATTAGGGAAAAACCAATGTTTTATAATTACAACTATATGATCTAAGTTATTTATATATAATCATAGATTTTATACTTCCCCTTAGAATTATAGCAGTTATAAGGCTGTCTTCTCTTTCTCCCCCAAATCACAACCATTCACATATACTTCATGTTATAACTCAAAATTAAGACATTAATATTATAGAAAGGTACCAGTCTTAAATTACTAAAGGTAACATACATTATTTGCAATCTAGCATAGTTCAATCTATAATTGCTACACTCCAAAACAAAAGTGGTCACTTATCAGTATGGGGACACAGTTAATATTGTCATGCATTAGATACTATGAGCACGAAAATAAATAGGTTTTTGGAACTTTAAAAAATTTAATTTTTAGTTAGTGAAAATAACTGCAAGACCATTCAGAGACTGCTGAACATTAAAAGGGCCACTACTGAAAATTGCTTAAAATAAATAATTGCTCTTGAAAAATGAATATAAAACTGGTAAAACAGTGATTATTATTTTAAGGTGCTAGTCTTATCAATATGACAAGCAATTAAAATCTAAAAACATCTGTATTGTTTAAAAAATAATATACTGACATAAGCCAATCAACAGTGACCTCAATATTTACTCAAGAACTTTTGTTTATATAATTATCTCCTTATTGACTGATATAAAAACAAAGATCTCAAGGCCTCACCTTGGTTTACTTACTGCTGGTTTCCTATCTGTTGAAACTAGACCATAAACTCTATAAAAGCATGTACTAAGTCAGTCTTGTTCACTAGACTACCCCAAAGCATTTTGTACAGTGCTTGGGCAAATAGGAGGTGATCAACAAATACCTGAATCAATGAAAAAAGGAGACTATAGTAACTTTATTAATTTTTCTGCAAATCATTCTGTGCTCCAACTACTATAAACTGGCGGCTCTAATTTCTAGAAATATTTAAAAACCTTACTCCAGTGATGAAAGGATTGATGACTCTCACACACAGAGTAAGACTTCATGAGTCAAAATTACATAATGAACTATGAGATGTCAGCATTATATAAATAATAGTTGATAGTGAAAAAGTGATCTGGAAGCCCTGTAAGTTTTGACCCTACCACATTTTGGAGTACATGACCTGGGTTAAGAAAAAACAATGAAACTGCATTTGTTCAGATAATTATTTGAATGTTTACATACATTTTTGGTTATTCATGACTACTTTAATTTACATTTCCTCCTATTAACATATACTCATGTTTAGCATATAATCAAATTATACCAGTGAGAAAAATCCTCACAGTGCCTTCATTGAGTTACTGATTCTGAGAAAACACTGAACATGACCATGTACAAAAAGAGGCATTTGAATACGACAGTATGTGCATTTTAAAGTATTTGCAGTTTGATCTTTACATTTCTGGAGAAAATATGAACAAAACCCAGGTTTACCATACTAAAAACAATGGTTCAGATAACTGCCATAAAAGAACATACAAAACAATGAAAACAAATCACATCCTTAGGTTCTGTGATTACTGAGAGGAATCTCGGCTCTAAGTGCTTTATTTTATTTCTTGAAAATATAAGAGCAGCAGTTTATCCCAAGTCTCCGCTACTGTGCATTATCGATGGAATCAAAACAACACAACCAAATCATAAGGATGAGAGGACTGCACAACAGCCAGAAGTCAGTTTTATGCTTCTTCTTGCTCTGGATAATTTAGAATTTTGCGATGTGCCTGACGTAAATATTGTTGCTGTTTGAAGTAAACCTTAAATGCTCCTTTTATGGCAACAAAAGCAATTCCACCCTAAGATAAAAAAAACAACAAAGATCAGTTTGTTTTTTTTTAAAGAGATTTAGAGAAGCATAACATTTTTACTTATAAAAGGCTTTGAATCTAAACTATCAATAATTCAGATGTAGAGACATAACTCAGGGACCAAAGGTCAGAGACGCCTGTTCTGTGATCCTATCTTGAGTAATCTTCTTGAGCTCCATGTTCAATCTGACGTGTCAGGGAAGATGCCTGGGTATTACGTGCAAAGTCCACCAAGGTAAGAAGTAGGAAGAATAATAATGATATCAAACAAAACTAAGTGCTCACTATGTGATAATACTTCAAATGAAATGTCAAATGCAATTCTCACAACTGTGAGGTAGTTACTATCACTATCTTCATTTTACAGACATAAAAGTAATAAATAAAGCCAGTTTTTTCACCATGGCAATCTGACTCCAGAGCAGAGGCCTTTATACCAACATCTTATTGGCAGGAAGGATGGGTGTGATGCTTGCACATATTCCAAGAGCAAATCACCTCCACATAGTTCCAGGTCAGCATTACTACAGAAGACCCCACCCCTTTTATTAGAGATGACAGTGGTGCTCAGAGGCTTAAGGGACAAGAGGCCACAGAATGAATGTTTATAGTCACACTAGATTTTAAAATGTGTTTATTAAGACTATAGTTTCAGGAATCATGTCTATAGTTTTAAAAAAATGTAATAATTTATGAGCAAGGGATATAATGGTTATGCAAAAAGACTTTCTTTCCTGAGACTTCAAAGTCCCAGGTTCAATGTCCTGTACCATCACAAGCCAGAGCTGAGCTGAGTTCTGGTTATAAAAAAAAAAAAAAAAAAAAAAGGAGGCGGCACAGTGGATAAAGTGTTGGACTTTCAAGCATAAGGCCTAAGTTCGATCCCTGACAGCACATGTACCAGAGTGATGTCTGGTTCTCTCTCCTATCCCTCTCAAATAAATAAATAACAAAACTATGTTTTTGTTTATCAGAGCACTGCTCAACTCTGGCTTATGGCCATTATACTATTTCCCTAGCCTCCACTAAATTATTTTTGTGAACCAATATGCAATTCACTTTTTTGGGGGCAGAGTCATATTAGAAAAGTGGTACTAAAGCCATCTTACCAAGATTGTCCTTTGTAAATTAGAGTTAACACTACTGAACATCAGTTTACCAACTATTGTCGCAATAGTAGGAAAGACAAGGGCTCCACACAAAATTCGGGTGGCAGATACATGATCTGCTAAAGGATTAGCCTCAGCTGGAATCCGAGGAACAGGACAACCAATGCCTTCAAACAAACAAAGAGTATTAGTGCTACTAGATTAGATTAGCTAAAACATCTCTTTACCTATTTCTTTAAATTTTTTTTTATATTTATTTGCCCTTTTTTATTGTATTAGTTGTTGTTGCTATTGATGTTGTCGTTGTTGAATAGGACAGAGAGAAAAGGAGAGAGGAGGGGAAGACAGAGGGGGGAGAGAAAGATAGACACCTGCAGACCTGCTTCACTGCTTGTGAAACGACTCCCCTGCAGGTGGGGATCCGGGGGCTCAAACTGGGATCCTTAAAACAGTCCTTGTGCTTTGCACCATGTGTGCTTAACCTGCTGCGTTATCGTCCTACTCCCTACCTATTTCTTTATTTCTTATTGCCACCAGGGTTATTGTTTGGGCCCAGTGCCTATACAACAAATCCACTCACTGCTCCCAGTAGCCATTTCTTTTCTTTCTTTTTAAATTTTATTTGATAGGACAGAGATAAATTGAGAGGGGGAGGGGAGATACTTGTAGTACTTGCTTCAACACTTGAGAAGCTTCCCTCCTGCAGGTGGGGAGCTAAGGCTCAAACATAGGTCTGTGTGCACAAACCAGGTGTGCCATTCATTGCTCACCCCCCACTAAAAAAAGCATGCTAGGATAATTTCACAGATTAATTTAGCATGTATGTAACAACCATAATCTAGGGCCTTACCTGGAAATATACTGTTCAAAATTTGTAGTTTATTTGAGTATTTGCGCCACAGTCTAAGTACATAGTCTTCCCAGCGAATCATCTTGCCTAATATCAGCATAACTGGAATAGTAGGAAGTCCAATTAAAAGGAATAAGGGGTCAGCTCTCTCCATAACATCCAGACCTTCTTTATGGCCTACAACCTGTGAAACAGAAAACACCTGCTAGCATCACATCCTCATGTTCCAAGGTTACAGGTGTGAGCTCAATTTATTCTAGAGAAAGTGCTGAATTTAAAGAATACAGAGCCGGGGTAGGGGAGATAGTATAATGGTTATACAGAGCCTCATGTCTGAGGCTCCAAAATTTCATTTTAAATCTCCCAGACCACAGTAAGCCAGAGCTGAGCACTGATCTAGTAAAAAATAAACAAAAACAAAGAATGGTCCGGGAAATAGTGCAGTGAATAAAGTGTTGGACTATAAAGCCTGACTAAGCCCAAGGTCCTGGATTTGATTCGTGGCATCGCATGTATCAGTGATGCTATATTCTCTTTTTTTCCTCTCTCATTTGAGAAAAGGCAGGCAGGCAAGAATACAGATAGAGAAAGTTTTTAAAATAAGTAGGTGTTGTACCTGGGATTTTGAAACTTGAGGCATGAAAGTCTTTCGTATAACTCTTATATCAGCTCCCCATATTCTTTTAAGTTTTATTATTCTGTTTGTCATGAAGGCTTTGCTGGAGCATGGGCCTACTCACTGTACACACCCTACCCTGAGGACTATTCTCCCCTCCCTTTATTCTGCTCTGTTCCTAGAGGGGGTTGGGGGGAGGAGAAACACCATAACATCGACCATAAAGTTTCCCATTTGCATGATGCTCACTCATGGTGGGCAGGACTTGAACATGGGTCCTAGTGCATGGTAAAATGTACACTCTACCAGATGAGCTATCTCCCGGCCCCTACTTTTAGATTTTTTAAAAACTATTTTTTATATTGGATAAGACAGAGAAATTGAGAGAGGAGGGGGAGACAGAGAGGGAGAAAGACAAGAGAGACACCTGTAGACCTGCTTCACCACTTGTGAAGTGAGACCCCCGGCAGGTGGGTCAATGAAATTTTTATAGGCAGAAGAGAAACAGATGACACCGTAAAAGAAAAAAAAAACTATTTTTTAATATTTATTTATTTATTTTCCCTTTTGTTGCCCTTGTTTTTTAATTGTTGTTGTAGATATTGTTGTTATTGATGTCGTCGTCGTTGGATAGGACAGAGAGAAATGGAGAGAGGAGGGGAAGACAGAGAGGGGGAGAGAAAAATAGACACCGGCAGACCTGCTTCACCGTCTGTGAAGTGACTCCCCTGCAGGTGGGGAGCCGGGGGCTTAAACCGGGATCCTTACAATGGTCCCTGCACTTCGTGCCATGTGTGCTTAACCCGCTGCACTACTGCCAGACTCCCTACTTTGAGATTAAAAATTTTTTTTTTTTTTAATTATCTTTATGGGATAGACAGCCAGAAATAGAGAAGGGGGAGATATAGAGGGAAAGAGACAGAGAGACACCTGTAGCCCTGCTTTACCACTCACAAAATTTTCCTCCTGCAGGTGGGGACCAGGGGCTGGTGTATTGTAACATGTGCAAACAGGTGCACCACTGCCTGGCTCCTACTTTTAGATTTTTATTGTTAAATCACTTTACTGGATGATTTACAAGGCAGTTGTTGAGTGCAGAAGTTTCTTATCTCCCCATTCTATCCTTTAAACCCTCTCATGCCATTCCACTTCAGTCTTCTGGTAAAACACACAAGTTAGAACACCGATATGATACCACTGATCCCCAACTGCAGGAGGGATGTTTCATGAGCCATGAAGCAGTGCAGCAGGGGTTTCTTTTTCTCTTTCTTACCCAACTTCTCTGCATCTACTATAATAAAAATTTAAATTAAAAAAAGAAAATTAAATGTAAAAAAAAAAAAGCAACTATCCAACCAGCAAAAAACCAGTTAGTAAATTGTTATAATGTTACATATAGAATGCTGTGTAGATTTCTTTTTTTCTTTTATTTTTATCAGAATACTGCTCAGCTCTGGCTTATGGTGGTGTGGAGGATTGAACCTGGGACTTTGGAGCCTCAAGCACTAGAGTCTCTTTGCAGAACCATAATGCTAGTAGCTACTCCATCCCTCTATGTAGATTTCTTAGAAATAAAAAGATTTTATTTCATATACATGGATGAGAGGGGAGGAGGGAAGAGAGAAAGGAGTCAGCACCAGTCAGTCACTTATTGTGTCTGCTCAATAAGAAGTCTATAGCTCTCTCCCCAGAGGGGCTATGCAAATTTTTGTGTACATGTATGAAAAGATTACCAACATCCATAGTTTTTTTTTTAATTTATTTTATTTATTTATTCCCTTTTGTTGCCTTGTTGTTTTTTTTATTGTTGTAGTTATTATTGTTGTTGTCGTCGTTGTTGGATAGGACAGAGAGAAATGGAGAGAGGAGGGGAAGACAGAGAGGAGGAGAGAAAGATAGACACCTGCAGACCTGCTTCACCGCCTGTGAAGCGACTCCCCTGCAGGTGGGGAGCCGGGGTTCGAACCGGGATCCTTATGCCGGTCCTTGTGCTTTGCGCCACCTGCGCTTAACCCGCTGCGCTACAGCCCGACTCCCCATCCATAGTTTTTTAAAAGAAGATATTGCTCTAATAAGATTCTTTTGGGGCAATATAGTCTAAATGAGTATTTATGAAACTAGTAATAGTGACTAAGGGACAAGGGCATCCCAACAAACGAAGGAATAAGACTATCTCCCTAGCCCTTTATACATTTTCTGATTTTTAAGTGATGAGAATGTTATCATTTGTTCAACTCCAAACAAATATCTGTTGGAGTTCTTCACATCTTCACATTAAAAACCCCACTATGAGTAGAATAAAAAATAGTGAACCTGCATCACTGTCACTGCTCCATAAGTCACAGCTGTCCAATAGATAGAACCAACCATTATTCCTGCTGCTGCAAATGGACAGGCTTTTGAGATCAGTCTATCTGCAAGATCCAAGACGTAAACAACCGGACCTATGATACAAGAAAATAAGTACAGTTTCAGCAGAAGACAGATAGAAAGGCATTTCATGTTTTACATAGATCTGAAATACTTTTATGAAATTGGATTTCTTATGCCTGTTATGCCAGAAATTCACTTTTATAACTATGACAGGCACCTGTATTTGAATAGTCTTACTTCTAAATTCTAGGATATCACCTCTTCAAATTGTGTCTTTACTGGAAGACTTAAAAATAAAGAATCTTCTTGTAGAGAAAAATCACCCACCTCAATCTCACTGGCTATGCCAAATGAAGTGGGCAATCTGGTCTGCTATTCGAAATAGTTCCTCACTACAGATTATCTGGTCTGTACTTGGTAAGAATATCATCTCAAAGACTTTACTTATTATTTCCTTGATACAGTATGTGAAGAAAATGAAGGCAAGTTTTCTTTGTTTTCATGACAGCCAGGGTCTTGTTCATATACAATTTCATAACCCAGGTCTTTCTTTCATTCTGACAGAGACACAGAGAAGAGAGACACCACAGCACTATAGCTTCCTCCTATCTCCCCTGCCTCCCTTGTGGTGCCAAGGCTTGACTCTGTACCATGTACAAACAAAGTAGGTGTCCTACCTGGTGAACTATCTCCGGGCCCAAGGCTGTTTTTTTCTTACACAAAGTCAATTTTTGATATGCTATCTTAATATTCCCTGTAACAAACTTTTAAAAATGATCACAATGCCAATCTTTATGGCACTCCAACAGCTGTATGTGCCAATGAAGCTGTTATTATGTGCTACTATGAAACTGCTACTACCTCCCTCTGGAATTTATTTGGGATAATTACACTTGGAGCTGTTCTTCTAACTAGTTATTAAAGCCAACATAATTTAGTTTTAGAATTTTGCAGAATAGTGCAAGGGTCTTAGATTCAAATAAAGGCCCCCAAATTGAATATCTAAATTTAACCAAAGGATTATGAAACGTTGATCTAATAATCAAGTTTGCTGAATACCATCTACATACAGACCATTACTTTCAGACATTTTCTTAGGGATTTATAGAATTTACTGTCTTCTGGGAGCTTACAATCTACAGAGACCACACCAAAAAATAAAATAAGGAACATTGCTATTGTATAGAGAAATGAACAAATATGATGATAATATAATAAAACATATAAGTACAAGCTTTCATTCAGAGTCAGTAATTCTCCAATCAGTGAAGTCAGTAGTAGTACTAGTCAACATATAAAGAACCTTAAGGAATATTGTGAAATAGGGAAAAAAAAAACAAACATTAGGAGAGATCACATTAACATATATAATATTTAAAACTATCACCAAAGAGATAAAATGAGCCTAGTGCAGTGGACAGTAACTCTACATCTCTAGTAATATTTCTTCAGGGCCTGCATGACACCAGGTGCTATGCCAACCACAGGCATACTACTTGTCATTAGTTAATCTGGTAATGAAGGGTTTAATTTATCTGGGTGAAGTTTGCAACTCTCTTAGACAGCATAATAAAAGTTAACTCAGTGAGTCATCAAACATCATCAAAAGCTGGCAGTGGAATTTGTAAAACCACAGGAAATGTAATATCCTTATACTTCTCTATCTTCTATGAATTATTCTTTAACCAGATAATTAAAGCCACAAGAGAACACACACACTCTCCACATATGTCCATATATCAAGGTCACATCTATCTGAAGTCAATCGCTTCACTTCTACCATCTTTTTGCCAAGTTAAACCCACAGCTCCAACAAAAATTTCAATGAATTATTTCTTTTAATGGTCTGGGAGGTGGCGCAGTGGATAAAGCATCAGACTCTCAAGCATGAGGTCCTGAGTTCAATCCCCGGCAGCATATGTACCAGAGTGATGTCTGGTTCTTTCTCTCCTCCTATGTTTCTCAATAAATGAATAAAATCATTAAAAAAATTACTTCTTTCAAACAAATATACCGCTCTTTTTAAATATTTTAAAAATATTTATTCCCTTTTGTTGCCCTTATCATTGTAGTTATTATTGTTATTATTGATGTCGTTGTTGGATAGGACAGAGAGAAATGGAGAGAGGAGGGGAAGAGAGGGGGAAAGATCGATACCTGCAGACCTGCTTCACTACTTGTGAAGCGACTCCCCTGCAGGTGGGGAGCCGGGGGCTCAAACTGGGATCCTTATACCAATCCTCGAGCTTTATACCGCTTTTTTAATTTTTTAACCAGAGTACACTCAGCTCTGACTTATGGTGGTGCAGGGGGTTGAATCTGAGACTTTGGAGCCTCAGGCATGAGAGTCTGTTTGTAGAAACATTATGCTATCTATCCCTGCCCTATACCACTCTTTTTAAAGAGAACTCAAACTCTTAATTTTAATTCCCCGTTACTTCATTCCTTTGCTCCATTTACAACAAAATTCTTCAAAATAAGTATATTAAAATTTTTTTAATTATCTTTATTTATTGGATAGAGACATATTGAGAGGGAAAGGGGTGATAGAGAGAGAGAGAGAGAGAGGCGCACCTGCAACACTGCTTCACCACTCGTGAAGCTTTCCCCTTGCAGGTGGGGACTAGGGGGCTTGAACCTGGGTTCTTGTGCACTGTAATATGCGCACTCAACCAGGTGCGCCACCACCCAGCCCAAGTATATCTTTTTATTCACTTTCTCTTTCAACTCTGATTCCTGAAATCTACTGTTTTCAAAATTTCTTGGGGGCCAGGTAGTGCACTGAGTTTAGCACACAGTGAGAAGCGCAAGGACTGGCGCAAGGATCCGAGTTTGAGGCCCTGGCTCTCTGTACCTGCAGGGTGGTATCTTCACAAGCAATGAAGCAGGTCTTTGTGCAAGTGTCTCTCTCTTTCTCTAGTCTTCCTCTCTTGATTTCACTCTGTGATATCCAATAACAACAGCAACAGCAGCAGCAGCAGTAATAATAAGGGAAAAAAAGGCTGCCCGGAGCAGCAGATTTGTAGTGCAGGCACTAAGCCCCAGCAATAACCCTGGGGAAAAAAACCTCAAGACCACTAACAATTTCCAAATAGCTAAATCCAATGACCTACTTTAGTGTTATTCTTATTTGGCATGTCAGCAACATCTGACACAGATGATTACTCCTCTTTCCTAAGAGAAATTTCTTCATTGCATTTATAGGATCTCACCATCTCTTGATTTACTTTCCACTTTGTCACTCACTTTAGTTTGCTTTGCTAGTTCATGCTCCTTTACCTCAGGAAGACGGAGCATGCCAGCTTCTCCTGCATCATATTCTTTTTTGTAAAATATATAGTTCTCATATTTTATTCATTTTCCCTTTTGTTGTCCTTGTTTATCGTCACTGTTGTTATTGCTAACGTTGTTGTTGGATAGGACAGAGAGAAATGGAGAGAGGAGGGGAAGACAGGGCGAGAGAAAGATAGACACCTGCAGACCTGCTTCACTGCCTGTGAAATGAAGCCCCTGCAGGTGGGGAGCTGGGGGCTCAAGGGATCTTGATGCTGGCCCTGCACTTTCCGCCATATGCGCTTAACCCGCTGCGTCACGGCCCGGCTCCCCTGCATCATATTCTTTTTTTTTTTTTTTATTGTTTTTGTTGCTATAGAAAAAGGAACTGATTTCTGGATTTCAATTTCTTCTAACTTAGTGTTTGCATAGAGGAATGCCACTGACTTTTGAATGTTAATTTTATAGCCTGACACATTACTGTATTGCCTGATGATTTCCAAAAGCTTCTTGCTGGATTCCTTAGGTTTTTCCATGTATACTATCATGTCATCTGCAAATAAGGAGAGTTTGACTTCTTCTCTTCCAATCTGTATGCCATTAATTCCTTGCTCCTGCCTGATTGCTATGGCAAGAACTTCCAACACTATGTTGAATAGGAATGGTGATAGTGGACATCCCTGTCTAGTACCTGATCTGAGGGGAAATACTTCCAGTTTTACACCAATGAGTATGATGTTGGCTGTAGGTTTGCTATATATAGACTCCACTATCTTCAGGAATTTTCCATCTATTCCCATTTTTTGTAGTGTTTTGATCATAAAGGGATGTTGTATTTTGTCAAAGGCTTTCTCTGCATCTATTGATATGACCATGTGGTTTTTGGCCTTGCTTTTGTTGATGTGGTGGATCACACTGATTGACTTACGTATATTAAACCAACCTTGCATGCCTGGGATAAACCCCACTTGGTCATGATGAACAATCTTTTTGATATACTGCTGTATCCGGTTGGCTAGAATTTTGTTCAATATTTTCGCATCTATGTTCATCAGAGATATTGGTGTGTAGTTTTCTTTTTTGGTTGTGTCCCTGTCTGCTTTTGGTATCAGGGTGATGTTGGCTTCATAGAAGCTGACAGGGAGTATTCCAGTGTCTTCAATCTTCTGGAAGACTTTTAAAAGTAGAGGTATTAGTTCTTCTTTGAAAGTTTAGTAGAATTCATTTGTAAAACCATCTGGTCCAGGACTTTTATTTTTGGGAAGATTTTTGATAACTGTTTCAATTTCATTAGCTGTGGTGGGCCTGTTCATGTTATCCACTTCCTCTTTACTTAGTTTTGGAAGTTGGTAGGTATCTAGGAAATCATTCATTTCTTCCAGGTTCTCTAGAAGCCTCGCATGATATGTTGAATTTCTGCGGTGTCTGTTGTGATATCTCCTCTTTCATTTACTATCCGATTTATTTGGGTCTTCTCCCTTTCCCTGCATCATATTCTATTTGAATGCTCTACCCTAGTTTTTTCTCAAAATTACTTCTAATGGGTTCTGGACAGTGGCAAATCTGGTTGAGCATGCACAGTACAGTGCACAAGGATTCAAGTTCAAGCCTCTGGTCTCGCCATGGAGGAGGAAGCTTCATGAGTGGTGGAATAGTAAAATGCAGGTATCTCTGTCTCTCTTCATCTCTACTTCTCCCTTCCCCCCTCAATTTTTTCCCCCTTCTTTTTTTTTTTTTTTTTTAAATATTTACTTATTTCCCCTTTTGTTGCCCTTGTTTTTTTATTGTTGTTGTAGTTATTATTGTTGTTGTTATTGAAGTCGTCATTGTTGGACAGGACAGAGAGAAATGGAGAGGAGGGGAAGACAGAAAGACACCTTCAGACCTGCTTCACCGCCCGTGAAGTGACTTCCCTGCAGGTGGGGAGCCAGGGGCTTGAACCGGGAACCTTATGCCGGTCCTTGTGCTTCGCACCACGTGCGCTTAACCCACTGCACTACCGCCTGACTCCCTTGGTAAATTTTTTTATCCTCAGAGCACAGGGGACTGAACCTGGGACCTTGGAACCTCAGGCACAAGAGACTGTTGGCATAACATGCTATTTCCTCCACCCTCAATTTGTTTCTATCCAATATAAATTATAACACACTGTTCAGCTCTGGCTTATGTTGGTGCAGGGGATTGAATCTGGGACATTGGAGCCTCAGGTGTGAGAGTCTGTTTGCATAACCACTGTGCTATCTACCTTTCACCCTATTGGGTGTTTTTGTACAAGCAAAACCAAAAAGTAGTAACAGTTACTAGATTCATACATCAGATTATAGCACAAAAAATTATGGAAAAAGACACTCTAGTTCTTGGAAACCCCATGCTTGGGGGCTAGGTGGTGGCTCAGCTAATGTAGTGTACATGTTACAATGTGCAAGGACCCAGGTTCAAGCCCCCAACCTGCAAGGGGGAAGCTTCATGACTGGTGAAGCAGTTCTGCAGGTATCCTTCTTTTTCTCTCCCTTCCTTCTCAAATTGTTTCGAGCCAATAAACAAACAAACCTTAATTAAAAAAAAAAAAAAACCCTCCAGGTTTATTGGGAGAAGAAGTAATGAATACATGTACTTCACAAATTAAATATATAAGTATATATATTTAACATTTTAATGAAACTAGAGCACTGTTTAGTTCTGGCATGGCACATCAGGGATTGAACCTGGATCCTCAGACATGCAGGTCCTGTACTCTACTACTAAGCTGTCATAGTCCTAGCTCACCACTAATACTTGCCATAGTACTGTATTTCCACAATGAGAGACAACTGGACAAGTTTTATGTAAGTTTTTTAATTCAACTATTGAAATGGCATTTAAAGAAACTTGCAATTAAAAGGAGCTCTATTCTGAATTCTTTTATGCAATAAAGGTTTTCGAGAAAGAATGGACTACACCTATGATCTTGGGTAAATTCACATTTTCACATTTCAGATTTAGTCACATCAAATAGTGAGCCAAGAACTACTGGGGAAATACCTAAGATCATTTCTTTTGAAAAAAAAATAGAAGTAGATTTGTTATAGCTGTAACTCAAATTATATGCATGGAATGACTGAAGGACAGACAGCACTTTGTGTTCAACATCTGCTGGTAGTACTACTTACAATAGTATCAAAGACTCTTAGGACCTCTACTGACACAGAAAGGTATCCTCAAAAAACACCTCTGTGCACTGAAAAAAAAAAAGTCACTGCGATTTTGATAGGCATTACAAAAAACCACTTCTGACCAATTCTTGAGAAAAAAAAAAAAATATATATATATGGCCAGAGTGCTAAAATTTACAGCAGAAAACATAATTTAATGACTTCAGAAGATGCTATATGTAAGATGATTTTGTATAAGCTACTGAGAAGATACCAACTCCCGTGAACTCCAACATTTTCTTAAGTAGCCAATGGTTTATGAAAAAGATTTAATAAGCAAAACAGATTGCTTGAAAAGCTACTTGTTTCCAGGATTCTTTTAATTTGCTTTTTGGCTTTGTATATTTTAAAAATATTTTTTATTTATTATTTATCCCCTTTTGTTGCCCTTGTTGTTGTAGTTATGATTGACATCGTTGTTAGATAGGATAGAGAGAAATTGAGAGAGGAGGGGAAGACAGAGAGGGGGAAAGAAAGACAGACACCTGCCGACCTGCTCCACCGCCTGTGAAACGACTCCCCTGCAGGTGGGGAGCCGGGGGCTCGAATAGGGATCCTTATGCCGGTCCTTGGCACTTTGTGCCACCTGCACTTAACCCGCTGCGCTACCGCCCGACTCCCAGCTTTGTACATTTAACTAGTTGTGACAAGGACCCAGGCTCAAGCTTCTGGTCCCACCTGCAGGGGGAAAGCGTCACTACAAGTGTTAGCAGTGCCACAGGTGTCTCTCCCTCTCTTTCTTCTTCGTTATTAACCCCTCCCCTCTCAATGCTTCTCTGTCTTATCAAAATAAGATAAACTAAAAAAAAAAAGTAAAAAATAAAAAACGGGGAGAGGGGTGATAGCACACCCAGTTGAGAGCACATATCACCATTAACTAGTTTTCATTTAGACCAATTTAATTGCCAATTTCAAAGTCAACATACTGTATTACTTTCGGATTCAAACCCACCCAGAATTGCAGGGTTTAGAGGTCATCAAGAGACCAATATTACAGTTTTGAATGTCTAGTCTTTTTGTTTGTTGGGAGTCCTGTCCTTGCTTTGATGAAGTCTTTATGAAAACCTAACCTTCCCAATAAAAACTGACCTAATCTGACAGAGGTTGGCTAGTGATTCACCCCACTTGTTCCTGTCCCGTGAGGCTTCCTTCATAAACTATTCCACAAATGCACTTACCCCTTTGCTTGTGCTTAATGTTAGTACTTTATGTTCTTGTTCAATGTTTGTTCAGTTGTCTCAATATCCTTTATCTCTGTCCATGTCAGCATCATCTTAGACTGAAAACTCCCAGGGGGCAGGGGCCATGTCTGTTTAACTCGTTTTGTACAGTGCCTAGGATAGAACCATGTACAGATAGGTGCTTAAAATAATGCTCTTTGATGACGATTTGCATCACTCTCAGGAACTCTCTAGGCTATAGCTATCTTAGCACATGGTACCTGGCAATATATTGGGGCACTCTGGCCTGTTCTACAGGGTATCAGAAGATAATGGCAGAGGACCTAGTAGCAGCACCCTGTGGCATGCACTTGATTTAATCTATGGTTTAAAAGTATTTATTTTGCCTGGGAGATAATACAGTGATCTATAGAACAGACTTTTCATGCCTGAGGCTCAGAGGTCCCTAATTCAAATCACGGCACTACCATAAACCATCACTGAGTAGTGTTGTTGCAAAACAAAACAAAACACTACCACCAGCAGCAACAAAAACTTATCAAAATTTTGTAGTCCCAAGTCAAAAAACTCTGTTGAACACACAGAATAACATCATGCCAACCATCTCAGATGAGAGCTAAAAGTATATGAGAATCCTGTATTTATATATGTATATATATATAATCCTGGTGGGATCGTAAAGAGCTTTGACTCTAGCATTTATCACTGGTTTAAATACTAAATTCTGAAGACTACGTCTAACAGCTTCAGACATTTCATCTGACTGCTCTACTCACAAGAACAAATGCCCTGCAAATAAGTTATTTTGTTTAGTGGCAAGAAATTAGTTATTAGACTTAGAGAAGGACTATTAGGCAAGTCTTTAGATAGCCAAACTAATAACAGATCCAACCCCTCCAAAGCAAAACAAAATTTAAATAGACCTGAAGAATAAAAGACCCAAAGTTAAAATAGGTAGGTACTATATAGATATATGGAATGAACAACCATGAATAGTAAAGATCACTGTAAAAGTCTTTTTGACACAGTTTTTGCCAAGACAGAGCTTAAGATTATAGAAGAGCCCAGAGAACATTTGTAGGCTATAACGTCAACTATTAAGTACTAGTTAAACACCAATTGTGTACAAAATATTTTACTATGCATTATAATATATGTAAATGAAATTAAATACACTAGTCTCTGCCTTGGAGGAACCTATAGCCAAGTAAGGGATAAACAAAAACACATTAACAATCAAAAACTTTTAAGGCAAAAATTCAGAAATGTATGACAGTTTGATACAAATTACACAGATAAATGTCAATAACATTTTAAGTAAAGAGTATACAGGAGGCAAGTGTATATTATATATTATATTATAAATCCTATATGTATCTCCTGATTATCAGAAGTGAATCTTGGCCTAGACTTAAATCAGCAATCTGAAAAGGTGTCATGCTAACAGATCTTTCTTTCCTTCTTTCCTTCTTTCTTTCCTTCTTTCTTTCTTTCTTTCTTTTCTGCCTCCAGGGTTATCGCTGGGGCTCTGTGCCTGCACTAGGAATCCACTGCTCCTAAAGGCTATCCCCTGCCTTTTGTTGCCCTTGCTGTCGTTGTTGTTGTTGTTGTTGGATAGGATAGAGAGAAATTGAGAGAGGAAGGGAAGACAGAGAAGGGGAGAGAAAGACACCTGCAGACCTGCTTCACCACTTGTGAGGCAGGTGGGAAATTGGGGGCTTTAACTGGGATCCTTGCGTTGGTCCTTGAGCTTCGCATAATGTGCGCTCAGCCCACTGTGTTACTGCCCGGCCCTGCAGACCTAACTAGAGGCAAGAGAATTGATTCAAGGTTTATAAAGGGACCATTTTTTCCCTCTATTTTTGGGGCAGAGAATGAGAAATAGAAATTGAGAGAGAGAGAGAGAGAAGGGTTACCTGCAGCACTGCCCCACTCTATCTCCCCTTCCCATTCAATTTTTCTCTGTTCTATCAAATAAAAGAAAAACCAAAAACCAAAACAAAATGGAAAAACAAGGGAAAACATGGTGCCAGGAGTACTGGATTTGCCAGAGTCCCAGCAATAACCCAGGTGGCAAAGCAAATAAACAATAAAAACAAACACTCAACTAAGAGAAGGAGACACCCTTAACTTGGTAAATGTTCTCTAGTAAAATCCCTGTAGAACATAGTTAACGGTGAGAGACTGTTTCCCTACAAGGAGTCCATGTTCTCACCACTTCCACTGAACACTACAGTTTGTTGCAGCTAAGAAGAATGAAATATAGGCATTCAGACTAGAAAAAACAGTAAAGTGATTTCAATTTATAAATGACACAGTCTTATATTTTAAAATCTTGGGTGGGGGTCGCTTCCCAAGCTGTGAAGCAGGTCTATAGGTGTCTTTTTCTCCCTTCCTTTGTCTTCCACTCCTCTCTTTGTCCTATTCAACAACAACAACAACAACAATAGCAACAACAATGGAAAAAAGACTGCCTCCAGTAGCAGTGGATTTGTAGTACAGGCACTGAGCCCGTGATAACCCTGGAGGTAAAACAAACAAACAAACAAACAAACAACAACAAAACCCTCTTGGGCAAATCCACCATCAAAATCACTAAATGAGTTCAATATGTTGCAAGTTACAAGATCAAAATAGAAAAGTCAGTTGTATTCTATACACTTGCAATCAACATTCAAAAAAGTTTAAGAAAACAATTCCATTTGGAACAACACAAAAAAGAACACTTAGGAAATTAACAAAAGAAAGCAGCAGCCTGGGGCTGTACAGATAGCACAATGGTTATGCAAGAGACTTTTGTGCCTGAGGATCTGAGGTCCCAGATACAATTCCCAGCACAGAGGTAAGCCATAGCTGAACAATTCTCTGGTCCTTTTCTTTGTATTTGTCCCTCTCTCTCTTTCATTAAAATAAATAAAATACAACAAGGGCAACAAAATGTGAAAAATGGCCTCCAGGAGCAGTTGATTTGTAGTGCAGGCATGGAGCCCCAGAGATAACTCTGAAGGCAAATAAATTACTAAAAACAAGAAATCTATATACACTTAAGACTACAAAACATTGTTGGAAATAATGAAAGGAAAAGTCTAGTCTGAATCAGTTAATTCTTCATTTGGTAATAAAGATCTTTTCCCTTGAGATACTCTGCTGTGAATCACCCTGCTTAATATCTAAACATAGCTACCAGCTGGTCTCAAATTTCAAGGAAAGTTATTTTAATGGAGGACAAACTTATTGGCTGGCATTCTCAAAATTTTGTTTTTAGATTTTTATTTATTAATAAGATAGGAGGAGAGAAATAACCAGATATCACTCTGGTATATGTGCTGCCAAGGACTGAACTCAGGACCTCGTGCTTGAGAGTGTCCAGTGCTTTACCCACTGTATCATCTCCCGGACCACTCTCCTTACATTTTGAATAAATATTTTTTAAACTTAACATGCATATAAACTTGTGGATGATATAATGTACACAAACACATGATTATGATCCATTAAAATTGGTGGTAAGAAGAGGGCTACTTTTAAGTAGCTGTAGACATGTTACTTTCCTAAAAATTTTTAAAAATTATTTATGTTCCCTTTTGTTGCCTTTATTTTTTGTTGTTGTAGTTATTGTTGTTGTTGCTGATGTTGTTGTTGTTGGATAGGACAGAGAGAAATGGAGAGAGGAGGGGAAGACGGAGAGGTGGAGAGAAAGATAAAGACACCTGCAGACCTGCTTCACCGCCTGTGAAGCCACTCCCCTGCAGGTGGGGAGCTGGGACTCGAACTGGGATCCTTATGCTGGTCCTTGTGCTTAAGCGGGACCTTTGTGGTCCCGCTGTGCTGCCGCCTGACTCCCGACATGTTACTTTTCTAACAAGAAGAAAGCAACTCTAAAGTGTGTGGCAAACAGTGAGAAAAACAGTCTACTGATTCCCTTGAGTTTTTCATAAGTGAGAACAAGTGACAACATATACTTGCTATCACTCTTCCAGAATTGCCATCAAGTACCAGAAAAGACAGCCACGGTCAGCTAGTCAGACTGACGCTAAGTTCATATGAAAAGTTATTTTTAAAAAAATGCTATGAGATCGTGGTCTGGGAGGTGGCACAGTAGACGAAGCGCTTGACTTTCAAGTGTGAGGTCCTGGGTTCAAAGCAAGACATAAAGGCTACCTTTATTCCAATTAGCAATAAAGACATACTACATAGAATTTTTTTTTCTATTTATTTATTTATTCCCTTTTGTTGCCCTTGTTTTATTGTTGTAGTTATTATTGATATCACTGTTGTTGGATAGGACAGAGAGAAATGGAGGGGGGGAAGGCAGAGAGGGGGAGAGAAAGACACCTGCAGACCTGCTTTACCGCTTGTGAAGTGACTCCCCTGCAGGTGGCTCGAACCAGGATTCTTACTCCGGTTCTTGCACTTTATGCCACCTGCGCTTAACCCACAGCGTTATCGCCAGACTCCCAGGGTACTTTTTAAAAAAAAAAAATTAAAATATTTATTTTCTCTTTTGTTGCTCTTGTTTTTCATTGTTGTTGTAGTTATTGTTGTTGTTACTGATATTGCCTTGTTCGATAGGACAGAAAGAAATGAAGAGAGGGGAAGACAGAGAAGAGGAGAGACAGACACCTGTAGACCTGCTTCACCGCCTGTGAAGCAACTGCTCTGTAGATGAGGAGCCGGGAGCTTGAATCCGGATCCTTCCGCCGGTCCCTGTGCTTTGCACCACGTACGCTTAACCCACTGCGCTACCGCCCAACCCCCCCCTCGATTTTTTTTTTAAACCAGCAGTATTTTAAAACTTTAACTTGAAAGTGTATGCCAGGGTCAGTATGATCAAAAGCCAATATTATCATCTATGTATCAAAGAACAATGTAGCACCTGAAAGTCAATTCACAAATGATTTCATATTTAGACAACAGCTACATTTATTCCTGAGTCATTGTTAAAAATTGTGAATAAGATTCCAACTGCAGTTCATGAGCAGGTATATTCAACATGTAACATAAAGAAAGAAGTAAATCTAAGACTGCTTTTCTATCTTACCCGGAGAAAAGATGTTAACAAAAACTATTTAAATGACAGATAAGCTTTTTTTCATAAGACTGATAATGTCAGGAAAAAACTAGGATTGCCAAATGGCTTTACTCAAGTGACTGACTACCATGACATTATAGTAGTACACTGAATAACCTAAACTTATTTTTTAAAAATTAAAAAAAAAAATCCTTATTTATTGGATTGAGACAGGTAGAAATCGAGAGGGAAGGGGGTGATAGGGACGGAGAGAGACAGAGACACCTGCAGCCTTGCTTCACCACTTGTGAAGCTTTCTCCCTGTAGGTGGAAACCATGGGATCAAACTTGGGTCCTTGAGCACTGTACCGTGTGCACTCAACCAGGTGACCACCACCTGGCACACCTAAATTTATCATTTGATAGTGAAATAATTATTTTCTTTTTTTAGAATTTGTTTACTTATTCTTAAGAAAGACAGGCAGAGAGAGAAAGAACCAGATGCCACTCTGGCACATGTGCTGCTGGGGATTGAACTCATGACCTTATGGTTGAGAATCCAATGCTTTATCCACTGTGCCACCTCCCAGACCACAAAATAATTCTTTAAATTTTTTTTTATACTTTATTGGGGGCTAAATGGTTTACAGTACAGTTGCTGACACATAGAGAGTGAAATAATTCTTAAGGAAAAGCCTTGTTGTGGTTACTATTATTGTTGTTGATGTTGTTGTTGGATAGGACAGAGAGAAATCGAGAGATGAGGGGAGATGGGGAGAGAAAGATAGACACCTGCAGACCTTCTTCACTGCTTGTGAAGCGACTCCCCTGCAAGTGGGGAGCTGGGGACTCAAACCGGGATCCATACACTGGTCCTTGTGCTTTATGCCACGTGCGCTTAACCCAATTAAGCACTACCGCCTAATTCCCTACTTTACTTCTGTAGAAATAAATCAGTACATTGTTACATACTGAATTTAAAACTCTCAGTTACCACTAGAGTGAAAACATTATGTCCTAGAACTGAACACAATTAAAAGGACAGATCTACACATGGATATTTCCCAAACTAGAACATTCAACTTTACTGCTGAGTCTCATACATTTGTTAAGTCAATGACTCACTGAATACCATAAATTTGCTGAAAATCCTCGCAATATTTCTTGTATTCATTCAACTGAACATCTAAAAATTCTAACAGAATCATCCTATGCTTGCTGTTATTCCCAATACTAGTCTAAAACTGAATTCCCAACAACCAACCTATAGCTGAAAAGTGGGATTACCTAATTTAGTAGAATTAAAGAATCAGAAAAGAAACCATTCAAAAAAAGTGAAGAGAACATTGGAATTATTGAGCCAGGTATAAATGTGGTGGAAGATTGCAGAAGTCACTGCTTTTAGGGGGCCAGGTGGTAACCCAGCAGGCTAAGTGCACTGGGTTCAAAGCGCAAGGACCACATAAGGATATCAGTTAGAGCCCCCAGCTCTCCACCTGCAGGGGAGTCACTTCACAGGTGGTGAAGCAGGTCTGCAGGTGTCTATCTTTCTCTCCCCTCTCTGTCTTTCCCTCCTCGATTTCTCTGTCCTTTCCAACAACAGCAACGGCAACAATAACAACAAGGGCAACAAAAATGGGAAAAAATGGCCTCCAGGAGCCAAAAAGAAAAAAATATGTCACTGCTTTTCCCAATGCTTAGATTATTATTTTTTTGTCTTTCTTTCTCTCTTTCTTTCATTATTTCTTTATTGGGGATTGATGTTTTATAGTTGATAGTAAATACAAGAGAGACTTTTCAAATATTGTTTTGATATTATAATAAAATTCTGATCACCTTTTTGCATTTAAATTCAGAAATATGCATTAAGACCCATCATGTAGTTCACAAATTTTGAATTCTACTACAAAACTTTCCTTCATTTCTTCCTATGCATTCCACTAGAGATATACAGACCAAGTAAATTTTATCTGCCTTATTACTAATCACCTTATGTTACAGTTCTGTGCCCTCACTCTTTTTTTTTTTTTTTTTTTTTTTTTAAATTTTTTTTTTTTTAAATATTTATTTTATTTATTTTTTTACCTTTTGTTGCCCTTGTTGTTTTATTGTTGTAGTTATTATTGTTGTTGTCGTTGTTGGATAGGACAGAGAGAAATGGAGAGAGGGAGGGGAAGACAGAAAGATAGACACCTGCAGACCTGCTTCACCGCCTGTGAAGCGACTCCCATGCAGGTGGGGAGCTGGGGTTCGAACCGGGATCCTTATGACGGTCTTTGTGCTTTGCGCCACCTGCGCTTAGCCCGCTGTACTACAGCCCGACTCCCATGTGCCCTCACTCTTAAACAATCACCACCACAGTGAAGCCTGAGAGACAGTTTGACTCTTTTTTTTTTTTTTTTTTTTTTTTTTTAATTAAAACAAGTTGATTTGCTTTAGCCACATGTGAGTGAACTACACAGAGTTCACCTGGGAGGGTGCCTGCTTGTTTGTTCTGTGTTCTAGCCTAGTCCCTACTACAATGAGGGAAGCTTTGGTGCTGTAGTGTCTTTTCCTCTCTCCCTCTTTCTCTATCTGAAAAAGTTGTTCCAGAGCAGCGAAGCCCTTGATGACAAGATAGACAAACATGGATTTGATTTCAGTATACATAATACTTAGGCTAAAGCTAATATATCCAATAATTATTTCCAGTATCTTCTCTAATGTTGTCCTGCTGAAAGTTACTCTTTTCTCCTCAGAACCTAAATTGCCTTTAAATATCTCATGATTATAGCCAATATACTTAAAATGTTTAATAGCTGGCATGGAATAGACATAAAGAGAGTAACACCAGTTCACACAATATGGCTATAATGGAAAATGTTAACCAAACTGTCATTCATAATTACAACTTTCTTTAAACAGTTTGCTGTACTTAAACCATTGATTGTTCCTTACGCATTTTACAGAAAAATAAAAGCAGTTTTTATGAAAGACAACCATGTAAAGAGGATTTCAAGGGAAAGTTTAATTTAGTCTTTTATTAAATCTTTTATTTCTCTATTATTTCTTAAGTAATGAAAGAATTTAAGAGTAGATATTAGAACACACTATTGTTTTTCTATCACCCACACTAAAGGTCTCCAGAGAATGATGCTTTGTAGTCAGTTTTTTTTTTTTTTTGCCTCCAGGGTTATTGCTGGGGCTCAGTGCCTGCACCATGAATCCACTGCTCCTTGGAGGCCATTTTTTCCCCTTTTGTTGCCCTTGCTGTGGTTATTGTTGTTGTTGATGTTGTTCATTGTTGGATAGGACAGAGAGAAATGGAGAGAGGAGGGGAGACAGAGGGGGAGAGAAAGATACACACCTACAGACCTGCTTCACTGCCTGTGAAACGACTCCCCTGCAGGTGGGGAACCAGGGGCTCGAACCCCGGGCTCAAACCGGGATCCTTATGCCGGTCCTTGCACTTTGCGCCACGTGCGCTTAACTTGCTGTGATACCGCCCAACCCACTGTAGTCTGTTTTTTATTACAACTTTGTTATTGGACTTTACACAATTCTTTTTTTCTCAACCAAATGAAAAGATTTGATACACAGACAAATGAGGAAATTTAGGGAGATAGTAAGAGTAATGCAAAATTGCTAGCAAAATTTAAAAAATGATTTAGTTAGGAACCAAAAAAGATGAAACAGAGAAAGCCACAAATAAGCAGAGATGGGTGATCACAGACCTATATATAATGTCAGATATATCTGCATTATTTTAAAGAAATTCTTACCCAACTTTGGAAAAACTATTAAGTATTCAGCATTGCACTGAGGGCATGCCACTCTGGCTGTACTGTTTCCTCTTTGTTTTTCATCCACCCATCGCTGTAGACAAGCCTGATGAACCCATTTTGTAGATCCTCTGCACCTGCATGGTCTCACCCATTCAGCTGTTCTATCATCTTCATCAGTGGCAAAACACACCCAGCAACTTCTGTAAATTGAGAGGAAATCATGTTATTTTAAGGACCCCAGCCTCCTCTCCACTGTAGCTCCCACTTAACAGGATAAGCTTATTTGTATATACAAAACAGTACATTTCCAGTTGAGCAGTTTTATCTTTTCTTACTTTCCCTTGTATTATTCTAGAGAATACTGTTTTCTGTATTGTGTTTTTAGGCAATCTCCATTTTCCCAGTAAATTCTTCACTTTCTCTAATGAGCCAGCAATCAAAGGAAAAAAATCCAAGCTGGTTATATTCATTTTTAAAAGATGTGCACATGTATGGGGGGGGAAGGAAGTGAATAGGGAGGATGAAAGAGATCAGAGTGCTGCTCAGCTTTGATATATGGTGCTAGGGAGTGAACTTGTGGCATCTCTGGGACCTCATGTATGCAAGTCCTATGCTCATCTAGCTCCTCGTGCCCCAGCTGCTTTTATAATAAGGTCAAATAATCCTTGGATGGGAGGTAAACACAGAAGATGTGACTATTTCTTTGCTCTAAAAACACTTTTTACTTTCCTGAACTTGAAAAACTAAAGTACTGTACAAATGATCTCATGCAATGCTCTTTCCATTTAACAGCAGAATGTGTGTTCTGAGCCACTTTGCTAGCTAATTTAGTTTTTTTTTTTTAAAGATTTTATTTATTAATGAGAAAGGAGAGAGAGAGAGAGAAAGAACCAGGTATCACTCTGGTACATGTGCTGCCAGGAATTGAACTAAGGAACTCATGCTTGAGAGTCCAGTGTCTTAGCCACTGTGCCACCTCCTGGGGCATGCTAATTTAGTTTTTATGTATGCAAGAAAATTCAAAGAACTGTCTCATTACAAACAAATTCCAGCTGTTTTGTCTTTGGGCTCTCATGTGCTGGGGATCAAACTTAGGGCCTCATCAAATTTTAAACTGAGTAGGGAAGAAGCAAAGACTTCTGGTTAGGGTATAACTATAAAAAGAAAGATTATTAAATCTTGTTTTTTAAAAAAAGAGCACAAAAGGGAGTCGGGCAGTAGCGCAGCAGGTTAAGCGCAGGTGGTGCAAAGTGCAAGGACTGGCTTAAGGATCCCAGTTCAAGCCCCTGTCTCCCCACCTGTGGGGAGGGGGTCCCTTCATGGGCGGTGAAGCAGGTCTGCAGGTGTCTCTCTCTCTCCTCCTCTTTATCTTCCCCTCCTCTCTCCATTTCTCTCTGTCCTATCCAACAAGGACGACATCAATAACAGCAAGAATAATAACTACAACAATAAAACAAGGGCAACAAAAGGGAATAAATAAACATTTTTAAAAAAGAGCACAAAGATGTTAAGAGATGAAGGTATTAATATAAATTCTGTTAGGATAGTGATATGACAAATTTGGGGCTACAAATTTCCATTATAAGTTTGATTGCTTTTCCTTTTTTTTTTTTAAAGTTTATTTATTTATTTATTCCCTTTTGTTGCCCTTGTTTTATTGTTGTAGTTATTATTATTGTTGTCGTTGTTGGATAGGACAGAGAGAAATGGAGAGAGGAGGGGAAGACAGAGAGGGGGAGAGAAAGACAGACACCTGCAGACCTGCTTCACCGCCTGTGAAGCGACTCCCCTGCAGGTGGGGAGCTGGGGTTCGAACCGGGATCCTGACGCCGGTCCTTGTGCTTTGCGCCACCTGTGCTTAACCTGCTGCGCTACAGCCCGACTCCCTGCTTTTCCTTTTGGAAAGGACTTATAGACGTCTGCAAGCTCTCAAATCTGGGATACTTACATTAAAAAATAAACTCTTTAAGGGCAACAAAAAGGAAATAAATAAATATTTAAATAAAATAAACTCTCATTCAGCTGCTTAAATTTAAAATGCTTGTCTATTTTGCCTTTAAGGATACTTCATCAAGTCTAATTGCTCTTATGAAATTAGGCTGCAATTTTTTTCCCACCCAATTAACACAGGTTTTGACATTAAAGCAAATATAATTCAATTCAATGTGCCCCATTCACACATGTGCACACTCCCACCCCCAAAAAGTCTGATTATAGGGTTGGGAAGGTAGCATAGAAGTTATGCAAAACCAAGAAGGATTCAGAGGACCTAGTGGGGGTTGTATTGTTATATGGGAAACTGGGGAATGTTATACATGTACAAACTATTGTACTTACTGTTGAATGTAAAACATTAATTCCCCAATAAAAAAAAAAAATCAGGGAAAAAAAAAAGAAGTTATGCAAAAAAGACTCCCATGCCTTAGGCTCTAAAGTCCCAAATTCGGGAATCGGGCTGTAGCGCAGCGGGTTAAGCGCAGGTGGTGCTAAGCACAAGGACCAGCATAAGGATCCTGGTTCAAGCCCTGGCTCCCCACCTGCAGGGGTGTCGCTTCACAAGCGGTGAAACAGGTCTGCAGGTGTCTATCTTTCTCTCCCTCTCTCTGTCTTCCCCCTCCCCTCTCCATTTCTCTCTGTCCTATCCAACAACAATGACAACAATAATAACTACAACAATAAAACAACAAGGGCAACAAAAGGGAATAAATAAAATAAATATTAAAAAAAAAAGTCCCAAATTCAATCCCCAGCATCACCATGAGCCAGAGCTAAGTAGTACTCTGGTAAAACAAAACAAAAAACCCTAACAGAAGACAAGATTGTAAAACAGCTGGTAATTAAAATTTGTTATCTACTGCCCACTCCCACTTAATTATATAAGTGGTTTCTGTCAGAACTAGTAGTGTAATTGTGCTCAGTAGCAAGACTAATCAGATATTATAGACTGGTGAGGTCTCTAGTCCTTCTCAAACTCATGGCTGAGAATCCAATGCATTATCCACTGTGCCACCTCCGGACCATGTAAATAAATTTTAAAGACATACCTTTTGAGATGTATTTAAAGAACATTACTTCATTCTTATAGTAAGTCTATAGCTTTACTGGTTCTAATCACAGCACTAATCCATATTTGAAACAAGCCACCCTTTCCTAAAAAAACCATTTGAACAGTCTACATGATTTAAAGATGATAAATTTTGCTAGGAATATAACACAGTGGGTTACATAACAGATTTCCCTACCTGAGGCTGGGAAGTCCCAGTTCAATCCCAGACACCACTATAAACCAGAATTTAGCAGTGTTCAAGTTAAAAAATTAGCTTCCCCCCTTCCAATTATTTTTCCTTAATAGTAAAATTCATAAACATTTCAAGGAATGTTTATAGGTAGCTTGCCTTTAATTTACAATTATTCAAGTTCTCTTACTAAATCAAGTTGAATACCTACTAATTACGGTCATTATTTTGCACAACCATTATGCTGTATCCCCAGCCCCTATGATCATTATTTAACGTCACAAGGGGGGGTTACAAGGAACTATATTTATAAAACAAGAGACTTAAAAAGTGGGCTGGGGATGCAAAAAGACTTCCAAGCCTGAGACACCAAAGGTCCCAGGTTTAATTCCCACAATTATAAACCAGAGTTAAGCTGGGCTCTGGTTAAAACAAACCAAAAAAAAAAAAAAAAAAAAAAAAACCAATTTACAGACTCAGAAACAAACACACGGAAAAAAAAATTATTCTCTCTCCCAGAGGGATAAAGAATAAGAAAAAATAAAATTAGTTAAAAAAAAAAATCCAGGAGTCAGGTGGTAGCGCAGTGGGTTAAGCACACGTGGCTCAAAGAGCAAGGACTGGCGTAAGGATCTGGTTCGAGCCCCCGGCTGCAGGGGAGTTGCTTCACAGGCAGTGAAGCAGGTCTGCAGGTGTCTGTCTTTCTCTCCCCCCGTCTTCCTCTCCTGTCTCCATTTCTCTCTGTCCTATCCAACAATGACGACATCGATAACAACAATAATAACTACAACAATAAAATAAGGACAACAAAAGGGAAAAAAATCCATTTAAGCCAGGGATGTGGGTAGAAAGCAGAACTAAGGCAGAACTATCATATATGTGAGGTCATGGGTTCAATTCCCAGTACTGCATATGTGGAAGAAGTGCTCTGATTTTTCTCACTCATAAAAACAATACCTATTTTTAAACAAGCAAGGTAAGAACCACCACTCAAAATAGTGTCAACAGGATTTCTGTGTTGCACCAAGTACGGACTGGGTGGAGCTTCCGGACTTAGCAACATCTGGCAGGACTTAAATTTTAGGACTTCTGGAGGAGGGGCTACGGAGCAGCAGCAGCTGTGTTTCTCTCCTCTCCTCTCCTCTCTCGGGTCAACTAGGAATACCAAAGGAGACCACCTAGGACTGCAACAAGACAGGACTAGATGGACTTCAGGAACCCACCAAATCACCGGTGAGTGCAAACACCCGTGGCTTGTGGACAGAAAGGAGCCTAGGGAGAGATTAAGTGGCTGGTAACAGTCCGGCAGTTTACCAGTTAAGACACCACCTCCAGTCTCTTTCACAAACAAAAAGATAGCTGAAGGGAGGAGAGGACTCCCCTTCTTCTTCTTCTAGCATTTGCCCTTCTTCCGTAGCCATTCAACAGCGTCAGGTTGAGCCTGATGTAAAGTTTCGAGACCTCCTTTGAATCTGGAGAGGTGGCAGTCGTTGACTATGTGGGTCATAGTCTGTCTGTAGCCACAGGGGCAGTTCGGGTCGTCTCTGGCTCCCCAGCGATGGAACATAGCGGCGCACAGGCCATGGCCTGTTCGATAGCGATTGAGGAGGGCCCAATCCCCTAAGACTCACCAAATACTCCCTCAGAGTCTGGAGCAGCAGCGGGAAGGCCCTGTGCTGACACCAGGGGACAGGGAACTAACTCCAGAAGAGCTATACCTCGGTGGCCTAGCAGTGGGGCTGTGAGAGTCTCTTTGCATAACCACTGGGTTATCTCTGCCCCACCCTGCTTTATCTCTTGGTCAGGAGTCAGTGATTAAGCTAAGAAGCCTACTTATAGTTTAAAAGCCCTCAGGCTCCCATAGCCTACAGGGAGGAAAAAGAACCCTTTACTTACCTTACTTAGACACAAGTCAATCCAGGCAAGAGTGACCAGAATTTGAAAAGTACTGAGAGGGACCTCACAACAACGATAAAACAACTCGGGCAACAAAAAGGAAAAAAAAGTCCTCCAAGAGCAGTGGATTTGAGCCACAGCAATAACCCTGGAGGCAAAATTAAAAAAAAAAGAAAAAGAAAAAAACAAAAAACTGAGGTTTCGTACTGCACCAAAGTAAGACTCTGGAGTGGGTTGGGGGGAGGGTTCAGGTCCTGGAACAGGATGGCAGAGGACCTAGTAGGGGCTGTACTGTTATGTGGAAAACTGGGAAATGTTATGCATGTAAACTATTGGATTTACTGCTCAGCTCTGGTTTATGGTAGTGCAGGGGATTAAACCCAGGACTTTGGGGCCTCAGGCTTGAGTCTCTTTGCATAACAATATGCTAACTATCCCTGCCCACAAACAATTCTATAAATGATACATGGTATATAAAAAGCATCAAACAAAAAAGACTGCAAGAACATGAACCCACTAATGACAGTGGAGCTGGGATAGGGGGAGGATATGGGACTGTGATCAATAGTGATCAAAGAAGCCTTTATCTCTGTTTACTTTTTATATACAGATGGAAGCAAATATAATTATGAATCCTTCTCCCCCCCCCCCTTTTTTTTTTAACCAGAGCACCACTCAGCTCTGGTTTATGGTTGTGCAAGGTATTGAACCTGGGACTTCGGAGCCTCAGGTACAAGAGTCTCTTTGCATAACCATTATGCTATCTCCCCTGCCCATGAATCATTCTTAACTTCAGGCATTGGCCTATGATAACCAAAATGGGATACTGATTTGATGATAGAGATGTTAAAACATAAGAAACTGTTCTTATAGAAATTGAAATGGCCAGAGAAGTAAGATATAAGAGGGGTACAATTCCCACCCCCAGAACTCCATATCCTATCTCCTCCCCCATAGCTTTCCTATTCTTTATCCCTCTGGGAGGTATGAACCCAGGGTCATTATGGGGTGCAGAAGGCTGAAGGTCTGGCTGGCATCTGTAATTGCTTCCCCACTGAACGTGGGTATTGGGAGGCCGATCCATACTCCCAGCTGTCTGTCTCTCATGCTCCTCTTTCTACCTGACTGTTCTTGAAACACTGGCTACATTCCTAGTCTAGTAGCCAGGTGTAAATAAATGAGGCAAAACCAGCAGCAAATTTCTCAGTGTTTACTGAGAGATGGGGGTCACAAAGTCATTTCTAGTAGCGTCACTAGGTAGGCCCAGGTCTCAAAACTTAGGTCTATGCCTGCAGTTTTTTTTGCAATATTTTATGAACTATCTATACATTTAATTCTAATCTTTGGGAGATATTTTTAAAAGATGGAAAACGGTTATTAAGATTTCTTGTTGGGGTCGGTCGGTGGCGCAGTGGGTTAAGCGCATGTGGTGCAAAGCACAAGGACCAGTGTAAGGATCCCGGTTCGAGCCCCCGGCTCCCCACCTGCAGGGGAGTCGCTTCACAGGTGGTGAAGCAGGTCTGCAGGTGTCTGTTTTTCTCTCCCCCTCTCTCCATTTCTCTCTGTCCTATCCAACAACGAACAACATCAACAATGGCAATAATAATAACCACAATGAGGCTACAACAACAAGGGCAACAAAAGGGGGGGGGGAAAGGGGAGTCAGGCTGTAGCGCAGCACGTTAAGTGCAGGTGGCGCAAAGCACAAGGACCAGCATAAGGATCCCGGTTCGAACCCCGGCTCCCCACCTGCAGGGGAGTCGCTTCACAGGCAGTGAAGCAGGTCTGCAGGTGTCTATCTTTCTCTCCTCCTCTCTGTCTTCCCCTCCTCTCTCCATTTCTCTCTGTCCTTTCCAACAACGACAACAACAATAATAACTACAACAATAAAAAACAACAAGGGCAACAAAAGGGAATAAATAAAATAAATATTAAAAAAAAAAAAAAGACTTCTTGTTGTCGTTGGGGAGGTGGAGCAGTGGATAAAGCAGCGGACTCTCAAGCATGAGGTCCGAGTTCAATCCCCAGCAGCACATGTACCAGAGTGATGTCTAGCTCTTTCTCTCTCCTCCTATGTTTCTCATTAATAAATAAATAAAACCTTAAAAAATACTTCTTGTTAGAGAAGTATGGCAATGAAGTAA